>NC_071657.1:103688649-104007712 GCF_014839835.1 Dryobates pubescens
ACCAAACAATATCTTTAAAGTGATATACTCACAATGGTAACATGCCATGCAAGTAAATGACCTCTAGAGCAAGGCATTTAAAAAATCTCTGTTGTTTTTCATGGAATGTGGGTCTTCTGCTGTAACTGAAAATCAGTATTGCTCATCTGTATTTTATGTATCAATCTTTATCTCCTAAAATATCAAAATAATATTTTAAACATTTCTGAGGAATGTGGTCATACTTTAAAACTCACGTTCGCTTTACTTCCTTTTAAGTTTAATAGAATATATACATGCTATTGACAATGTTAATTTTTACCTTTAAAAATTATTTTACATAATTATATTAAATGTTCCACATACCATTTTAATAACTGCCAAAATACCATGATACTAAATACCTTTGGTTTTTTGAGAAGATATGCTTTATTACAGTTTAATCAGAGAAAAAAAATTTCATCTGATAATTGCTAAAAGATGGGGAAAAGGCCCATTGTTTATCTAATTTTTATGTTACAAGCTCGTGGCCTAATTTAATCAGTTCTTAATGCACAGTAAATGTAACACAGTCATTTTAAAATCATAAACCTCTCAGAAAAGCCAGGCAGAGAAGCCTGTTAATGTGTTGGATGATGGATCTCCTATTTACTATTGATCGCTGAATTCAGAACCAATCCATTCTGAACTAGCAAACATTTTTCATATATTTTTAGAAAATATTGAATGGCTCTTAATCAGTGACAAGCCTGCTTTGTCTGTTACTACTCAAAGTAGATTAGGAACAACCTACTGCATTTCACCAGAAAAATGAATCTTGCAGAGGCTGAATCTTGTGTGGTATATCTTGAATTCATCCACCCTTGAATTAAATGAAAGCTGAGAGTGAGCAATCCAGATGCAATGTGAAAAATGCTGTAGGGGTTATTGTGGATAGAGACCTAGCCTTTAATATGGGCATATTATACAGTGCTGGGGAAGTATCTTGATTCAAGAAAACTGGCTACTTGATCATTATAATTGTTTAATGTATTACTTGTCTCAAGAAGCTTCTGTTAATCTCACTACTGAAGCTATTAGCTTCTCATCAAACCATCCCATGCTAAGGACCGGTTTCCTGCATCTCACCCTTCTTAATTTGTTTCCATTCAAGTCTAGATGCAGAAATCTCCACTATATGAACCTAAAATCACCTTTTTGCTCCTTAGCCATTTGTCCTGTTATGGATTATACTAAAAGAATATTGTACTTCTGATAAATATAAATATTGAATGCAATAAGGTATGTACTAAGCAGTATTTATTGAATAAATATCATAGATTTTGGACTCTTGAAAAGTTTTCCTTTCAGAAGTCTTTTTCCCCATCTTGAAGTTTACTACTTCCTCTTTTACATTTCCTTAACAGTCCTTTCCTATTAAGATGGTGTCATTATACTCCCACAGGATTCAGAAGAGACTAACAATAGAGGTCATGAATATAAGAATGCGATTCAGTTAATTGATTAAGGACTCTAATTTTAGTGTCTACCAGCAGATATCTCTTTGTTTGGTAGCTGTTTATGCTCCTATTATAGTCAATATAAGCAGATGAATTATGTAAAAGCAGGCATGTAGCACCACATGATTTTCCCTAAGATGTTCAAGATATCCACACAGGACTGGCAGGTAAGGTGGATGACATATACAAAAATTCATCCCTTCTAAACTAGCAGCAAAAGGCCACATAATATATTGTAGGGCATTTCAAATTCCAGTCCACTGTTACATGTCTTTCACCTATTCTTAGCACAGCCTGTTTATCCTAAAAAATATTTGGAAGCATTATCCGCTATACAATGTCTACCTCAGAATAATCTAAATCCCCTTAATGGAATTGCAAAACAAACACACAAAAAAGCAAATAAACAAGTAAGCCCAAAACATAGCAAGCAATAATGATGAGACACTACCCTCTATCCCAGGTTTATATAAATGACACAAATGTTTCTGTTACCCTTATATTTGCAAGGGAAAGGTTTCTACCTGTCCTTGAAGAATGACAGACTCTTACCAAAGAGAAATCAAACTAAAAATGCTATGTAAGAATACAAAATTCAGTGAAATGTCTCTGAACTTATCTAACATCACATTCAATTGCAGGAGAGTAAGGCTGTGTATCAGAAGGTATTTCACTCACTTCCTACAGTGATATTGACAATATAAGTACCTACTTCTAACTCAAGTTTAGTGCTGCCATCCCATAGTCACTTCGTTAGAAGTTACAGTACTTTCATATAATTCAGTTTTTTCAGTGACCATGCATAAGGCCTATATACATATAACAGTAAGTTCTTGCAGGCAGGAAAATAAGCATATTGTATAGTGAATATTCTGAGCAAAATGTTCAGGAAATATATTCTCTATCTTACTAGAGTCTTTAAATTCAAATTTGTTTCTAAAACAAAAAAGGAATAATTTTGAAAATCCTGTAACTGACATATGAAATCTTTACCGTGTCAGACCCTAACTGTAATTCTTCATACAAATTACAGACATGACAAACTGAGTTGATTCGGTACTATTTTTGTTCTCATGATTATCACGCTGACAAAAACTGACTAGATTTTAACATCAAAATGAAATCACATGAAATCACAGCACTGTTGCCAGAATGAATATTCCTGTATATCAACCTTCAGAGAAGCTGATCTCTTTACTAAAAAACAAAACAAACCAAAAAACAACAACAACAACAAAAAACCTACTTCATACCAGCACTTCTTTTTCTGAATCTTCCAATGAGTAAGCACTGAAATAATGTTTGTGAAACACGATTCATTGGGTTTTGTTGTCACAGAGTGGAAGCTGTCTGAATATTTAAAAGTAGTTTGTCAAGCTATGAATAGGTATTTAATTTTAAAAGTAATTTAGAAAGAAGAGAATGAAGTAGTTTTCCTGGAATGACAAAACAGGATGTTTCATACTGAAACAGTGGGGAATTATTGCTGCTATCTTTTTAACTTGTAGATTATCTACTAGCAGAAAGCATTTTACACCATCAAACTAATTTAATAAAAAAGTTCCACATAGACCTATTAAAAATGTGAAAGCTTGTGAAGACTGCAATCTTCATAGGCTGAAAAAAAAATACAGTTTTTGGATAGGGATGCTCTGGATAACAAAGGACAGTTCTCTCTGCTGATATGACTGGATGTGTCAGATGTTGTTGTCACAATTTGTCAATTACTTGTGTGCAAGGTAACCTGAGCCTGAAAAAGACTATGCCTGCTGATTTCAGACAGATATTTCACAGTGATCACCTAGTCCTTTGCATTCTTTCCTGACTTTTGATCTTCTGTGTCCTACAGGACTCAGAGATGTCTCTTTTGTGAGACTTCTTAAGTATTTAATTCCATGCACTAAACTATCATACACCGATCTTAGACATGACACCAGACAGTGCAGGGCTCCTAGCTCAAACGAAATAATGGTAGTACCAGCAGGGAGTGGAAAATTTTTTCAGAAACTTGGAAGATGTTAATTAAACATTTGTCCTCTTCCCATTATAAACTTAATAGGTATTTAAAGGGTTATTGAGCTCATTGATGGACCATGACAAATAAACACACAACCTTTTTCCCCATTAAATGTCCTCTGTGGTAGATATTTTCTTTCCCCCCACCTCAGCTTTAGTTCAGTTATTTAAATGCTTTCTTCTGAAGATAATGAAACTGATAATTGCAAAGTCCAACCATATAAATCAACCCATCCTTAAAATGAGATATGGAAGAAAACATTACATCAAAGTTCTATCTCTTTTTCCTGATTTCCTAGTGTATCAAGGATTTTTAGTCTAAATGCCAAAAAAAGAGTACAAGCTGCAATGAGATGATGTTTTTGAGGAACCTAATGCCACAGAAAGAATTACTATCAAATGCTGAATTACAGCTCTTTCTAGGTCACTGCAGGAATCATCTACACAAATCTTCTCCACCTCAATGAATAATGACACACTTTGAATGAACATATAATACTAAATCGTTCATGGGCTTTCATTGGAATAATATTTTTTCCCTTCTCAAAGAACAGCAGCAGCTGCAGAAAAATTATTTTGGGGTATTTTACTGGATACTGTATCTAAAATGTTCATATGAGCTAAATTACATTGTCATATCCTTTAAAGTTGCTATATTATGATTCTGCCCAGAGATAGCATAAAAATGAAAGTGTGAAAGTAAAATATTATCAGTGCTATGAAGCCTATAAAACCATTAACACCATCTATTAATACTTTTCTTGTAAACCACTTATGCATATAATGATATTCTTCACTACATGTTCTAGATTTCGTTTGATCTTTTTTCTACTTCAGCTCTTCCTGTTCTGGATAATTATTTTTAGTTGAGAAAGGGGTCATGAGTTATTTCTTTTAGGAGCAATGGACCTAATGAAATTATTTATTTGAAAGAAATGGAATTGTATTTGCGTATTGTTACAAGAATAATTGTCTCAATTTGCTATCTGATTGTCACTAGATTATAGATTACTCAACCAATATATGTAGGCATGCCAAATGTATCACCAAGGTTGGAAGAGACTTCAAAGATCATCAAGTCCAACCTGTCACCACAGACTTCATGACGAGACCATGGCACCAAGTGCCATGTTCAATCCCCTCTTGAACACCTCCAGGGATGGTGACTGCACCACCTCCCTGGGCAGCCCATTCCAATGGCGAATGACTCTCTCAGTGAAGAACTTTCTCCTCACCTCAAGCCTAAACTTCCCCTGGTACAGCTTGAGACTGTGTCCTCTTGTTCTGGTGCTGGTGGCTTGAGAGAAGAGACCAACTTCCTCCTGGCTACAACCACCCTTCAGGTAGCTGTAGACAGCACTAAGGTCTCCCCTAAGCCTCCTCTTCTCCAGGCTAAACAATCCCAGCTCCCTCAGCCTCAAGGCCTCTCACCAGCCTCGTTGCCCTTCTCTGGACACGTTCAAGTGTCTCAATGTTCTTCCTAAACTGAGGGGCTCAGAACTGGACACAGTACTCAAGGTGTGGCCTAACCAGTGCAGAGTACAGGGGCACAATGATTTCCCTGCTCCTGCTGGCTGCACTATTCTTGATGGAGGCCAGGATGCCATTGGCCTTCTTGGACACATGGGCACACTGCTGGCTGATGTTCAGCCAGCTGTCAATCAGCACCCCCAGGTCCCTCTCTGTTTGGGAGTTCTCCAGCCACTCTGACCCCAGCCTGTAGCACTGCATGGGGTTGTTGTGGCCAAAGTGCAGCACCCGACACTTGGATTTATTGAATGCCATCATGTTGGCCTCTACCCATCTGTCCAGTTGGTCGAGGTCCCTCTGCAGAGCCCTTCTGCCCTCTAACAGATCAACATCTCCTCCCAACTTGGTGTCATCCGCAAATTTGCTGATGACTGACTCAATCCCCTCATCCAGATCATCAATGAAGATATTAAAGAGGATGGGGCCCAGTACTGATCCCTGGGGGACACCACTAGTGACTGGCCGCCCGCTGGATGTGGCACCATACACCACCACTCTCTGAGCTCAGCCCTCCAGCCAGTTCCTAACCCAGAAAAGAATGTTGCTGTCCAAGCCACGAGCTGACAGCTTAGCCAGCAGTTTGCTGTGGGGGATGGTGTCAAAGGCCTTGCTGAAGTCCAGGTAGACCACATCCACAGCACTCCCCACATCCACCAGGCGGCACTGAAGTCAGGCTGACAGGTCTGTAGATTCCAGGTTCCTCCATCATACCCTTCTTGTGGATGGGGATCACATTGGCCAGTTTCCAGTCATCTGGGACCTCTCCGGTGAGTCAGGACTGGTGGAAAATGATGGAGAGCATCTTGGCCAGCTCATCTGCCAGCTTTCTCAGCACCCTACTGTCTTACTGTCTTGTAGCCAGAAAACAGAATGATATTTCTTATTAGAACTTTTCTTTTCTACAAGAAATGAGACATTTTAGATAAAATAATATGAGCAGAATGGAAGGACAGAGATGTGAAATTTGGTGAAAGAGAAAATAAAACACAGATTTTAATTTAAACTCCTTGCCATCATAAAATAAGATATTTAAGTCAGACAGGTGCATTTGATCAATTTAAAAGGAAGTGCTGCTGGGATACAACATCAGAAAACAGTTACAATGAGTTAAGAGAGAAGAACAATATAAAAATAGATTTTCGTGAATTTGATTTTTCTTAATTAATTTGAAAATTCAGAGTAAAACCTTTTGTAAATGGACTGGATTTTTCAAAGTTAATTCTGTTGAAAAAGTGCAACCAATAACCATTATGTCTGCAAGGCACTAGAGATTAATTTGCAATGGCTTCCAAGGTCTGAACTTTGTTCTTTAAGTGATAGAATGTTTTGCAAAGGTCAACAAATTTGCAAATATCGGATCATGAAATAAATCGTATTTCTGTCATCCAAGTACTTTTTGCAGACTTAACAGTAGATAAGTTAGAATAATCATGTCCATTTCTTCAGATAAAATTTGTAATCTTTCTACCTTTTCTCCAATGTGAGTACTGCATGCAAACAAGACCCACACAATTGTTCTGCTACATTTTCCTCTTTTTCATTTTCTCATTAAAATTATTTAAAAAAATCTGATCATGGCTTTGAGTTGAGAATCTACATTCTCAACTTCAAAACTAAGATGTTCTATGGGAGTCAAAAAAGTGAAAAATGGCCAATAAAGATCTCAGAAGTGTCAGTCATCTTGAACTGGCCATAGGACTTGGATCATTTTTCCATTACATAGAGGTAATCTAACCTATATGAAGCCTGTCTTGAAAAATAAATGGAAAACCATGAGAGAATTTTTGCTGCTGACTTTCACAAATACTGAAATAAAAGCATTGATTAAAAAATTCCCCAAAACTAAACCAAAGAAAACCAAAGTCTTAATAATTTAGTTTTCTGAATATTGTGTTACTGTATTGTTATATAAGTTTATTTGGCTCTACCAACCCATATTGGTTTGACAGTCTATGATCTAGGCAGAACCAGCTAACAAGCTAAAGGTGTTATTTTTGGAGGAGTGTGAAAGTGCAGTACCCATTAACCTTAACAGGTGCTGTGTAAGCATATCAATTGCTGAAAAGTTCCCCATAAATCTTAACAAAGGACAAAGCAAATATACCAAGAAACAATATGAATGCAGGTACAGTTGTTATTCTATTCATAAAAAATACTGTTGCAAAACTGTATAATTGGAAAGCACAGACACATACCGTCAGAATTCACAATCAAGTTTTTTGTCCTTTCAGCATTAGTATTACTATCTCTGCACTTCATAATATAATTTAATTTTATGTACAAAATTTCCTAAAGAGTGTAAGTGCATTTTAGCTCTAGGCAGTGGTAATTCAGTTCAAACCATGCATAAAACCTCAATAAACAACAAAATGATAATAGGCTGTGTATGGGCTGTAACCTCTTATCTTATTTTTTCAATATTTTTGAACATTTTTTAACAATTAAGAAACATTCACTAAGATAAGTTGAGAGGATGCTAGTGCATGATTTACTTTAGAAAAAATAATGTTTATAAAATGGACTCAAATTGGTAATACAAGAGTTCATGCTTGAAAAAACTCACAACTGCCAATGTGAAGAAAAGGGTATTTTCTCACTGGTGCAATCATGTGGAGAGTGGATTGCATTCATACTTTGCATGGCCTTGAAAAGAGTTTCCCAGATCAATGTCAGAAACTTTTGTTTTGTTTTGTCTTGTTTTGTCTTGTTTTGTTTTGTTTTGTTTTAAATAGTGTTGCTGGTGTCAAGCATATAAGCAATACAAATAAGGATAAAAATTAAAATTAAACATAGTGATAGTAAACAAGGCAATTGTTCTCTTTCTTTCAGCACTATAGGACCAAAGGGAAAAAAAATATTCCCATAATTATGACCTACAATTCTAAATGAAGATTTTGTAAGATATTTCACAAAGAGAATGTAACAATTCTGTAAACCAGAATTTGAATGACTAATATTTTTGAAATGTTCATTTAGATATTCATTGAGATTCCAGGTTTCTTGAGTCCATAATCATAACACACAAAGATGGTAGGTGTAATTCACAAGATGTGCTTTGACTTCTTTGTTGCACTCTATGTTTCTAAATTTAGCAATTCTATGAGTCTATGATTCTATCTCCAGAGGTCCCTTCCAACCCCTAACATCCTGTGATCCTGCTTCTTTCAATTCTTAGGATCAGTCTGTGGTATGCTTATTGACCTGCAACTCAGCAGTTCCAGTGTCCTTTTTTGAAGAAGACCCAGGAAGGTCTTTATTTTACCTCTGTTCATACCCCAACCTTACTGTAACACTGTCCAGAATTATAAAATATTTATTGCAAGTGTAGCTTGAAGTTTGTGTGGGCCTTGCAAATATAAGAGAAACTCTGCTTCCTGATGGAGTTAAATATAAGTTTACGTGGACTTTTACAGTGGAAGTAAAAAGCTCCAATTTACATAGAGCTATGAAATTCCTAAGCTCTACATTGTTGTCTATTTAAACTTTACATTTCACCAAACTATTTTCCAGATGGGTTTAGGATTTCTCCTGTTTACTTTATAGCCACAGCAGTTGCCCTTATCTATATGTAATTAAATCCAAATGTAATCTGCATTTGTTCATATCATATATTTTTGTGACTTTGGTAGTTTGATTGTTTTTTTATTTATGCTCTGAGCACTTCATTCAGCTGTAGAAATGCTCCACTGTATTTAAAAATTGAATTTATTACTAAAAACATAATTACATACTACTAAAAACAATGTTCTTACTTCAAAATGGAGATTTGAATTATCAACCTGTTTAAGATTTTCTGGTTTTGCACAAGGCCAATGGCCAGGTCAATGTTTCCCAATTTTATCACCATTTAGTGGGAAACAAGTAATCTGAGAAATAACAATCTGCTTCTCAATCGTATTACAGCACAGACTCTGCAATAGTTACAGTTTATAATGATTTATTAATATAGTCTGGGTGTGGTTACTCAAATATTTTAATTTTACTTGTTCTGAATGTTTTGTTGAGCACTACTTGGTTATAACATTTTGCTTGATCATTTATGAAATTATGTAGGATCTGTCACTGTTCTGAGTTGGTGTCAATCTATGTGTTATCAAACATATGTCAATCTGTGTCATTACATGTTAGCTTTTTCTGCACTGTCTTGGCACATCATTAGATTCTTCAGTTTTATACATGAACTTATTTTACTTAGTACATGGTACAGTATTTCCTTCAGGTAACTCCACCCATCATTCAGATGTTGCTTTCTTCATGTAAGATAATTAATAACATGGGATATTGGCTTTTCACAAGTGAATAGAAAACCACCAAACACTAAAAAGGTTCATATTGCTCTTTGAAGAGCTATACACACAGAGAGAAACATGTATGCATGTTGTGGGGCACTGGTAAAAATAATTCTTTTCCTTAGATCAAGTTAATCAGGAGAACATTAGGACTTTGTGAGAGAAAAGTTTTCAGAATGCTAAACTTACATAATTCTTTTGGATACTTTTTCATTACAAATGCAATCACTATTAATAATTAATATAAGCCATTATCTGTACATGGAACAGAAACAACAACTTTTTCTTACAATATCACTGTAGGTTTTATTTATAAAAAACTCTGGGTGCAACCCTTTAATTTGGTTTACATGAAGTGATTTTAATTCAAAATTCATATTTACTTAAATAGTAATACTAGCAGTTGATGCTTAGCATAAATCCTAGGGTATCCATGATCTCTCTCACTATTCCTCCTGAACAAAAAAATGGTTTTTGACCACCAAAAGTCCTAATGTTGACAACAATTCTAAAAAAAAATTTTAAAAAAGAAACAAGAAAAGTCTTTTTTCATATAGCTTATTTTGTGGAGGAAGATGGTATACACTATGTCCAAAGAAACACTTATTTATCAATAAAAAAAGCTGCATCTACATTTAGAGTTTTTGCCAAGATAGATGTGTTAGCAATCCTTCTCTAGTTTAGACTAGCCCTAAGCAGTCTAAAGCAATTAAAGATAATCCTGAGCATGCCTTGAAAGGATAATGTTTTCTGCAGTTCTTTTGTTCATGATTTTCAGGTGTGTGCTTTTCTTTACCACCCCTGCAGATCGTGTAATATAGATTGCATACTGAAAATGCAGGCTGTTATCTGTAGGTGTTCCTAAATAACGACCAGTCCACTGTAACAACTTTCTTTGCAAATTACTAGCAAAAGCCAGATTCAGTCTGTTTGGTTGTGTTTTGTTGGGTTTTTTTTAACAAAATAACTCATAACATTTTTAAAATAGAAGGCTTTTAAGTCCATTCTTGAGCACCTAAGGGTGCCTTTCAAGTCCCCTACATTTCAACTTGTAAATTATTAGTCCAAATGTGGCCATTTTTCTCTAGGTTATGCCTGGACAAGCACAAATGCTTTCCAAAAGCTACAAGGACCCTTACTCAACATTGTAATCCCTATGGAACCAAAACTAGGCATACTATCCTCTAAATGTCCCTGTTTTACATATCCACATGCAAGAGGAAGAAAAAGGCTAAATTATAGCACATAAGAAAGTATGTTTTGCCTTCCTCAGAGTGTGTTTCACAGAATCACAGAAAACATTCATGATATATCTTGATATATTATGATAAATCTTTATTTTAAAGTGTTTTACTATTTAAGTTCTAAAGACTAAAACCTTGCATGTGAAATAGGACATTTCAATCTAGAAACAAATACTATCTCAGGCATAGAAAGAAAAGTTAATTTGTGGCACCTTGTTAATATTAGGGTTTAATGAAAGGTAGTGTTACATGTTGGAATCATTTCAGTCTGTCGTTTCAAGGAGAAGTTTTGGAAAATACTCATTTTAAAAGTACCTGTAAAAAGAAAACCACATCCTTAAGATTCAGACTTCCTTAATAAGTTTTGGGTTATACATAGAATAGAATAGAATAGAATAGAATAGAATAGAATAGAATAGAATAGAATAGAACAAACCAGGTTGGAAGAGACCTTTAAGATCATTGTGTCCAACCTATCATCCAACACCATCTAATCAACTAAACCACGCAACCAAGCATCCTGTCAAGCCTCTCCCTGAACACCCCCAGCAACGGCGACCCCACCACCTCCTCAGGCAGCCCATTCCATGTTTGGAACTCCAATATTGCTTGGAATTGCTGTTATTTTGTGTTACTTTTTTTTTATTACTCTGTTTTGCAATCAAGGTTGTCCTCTTGGTTAAATGAGGCATGTCTATGTATGTATGCATATTTGTGTGTGCCCACATATGTGCCTATACATATATTATATACATAATTTAATTTTAAAACTGTGCTTGACACTATAGTCTCACTTGAATTTCTTTTTCTTTGCAAAGAATCTGGTATTCAACTCCTGGGTTGAAGAGAATCCAGGATAACATTCTGATATGTTTTGAACAGAGTAGTCATGTCTCACACAGTGAGCACAAGACTCACACATGCCATTTGGTTCGCACCTTCTCACTTCTGTACCATATGGTTTTAGAACACAAAACCAGATCATTTGTCAGCCTTTGTGATCCCACATGTCAATCACAACTGCATCCCTTAGCTGTGATCTGTCAGTTATGCCTGTCACAAGGGGATCAGGAGAGATACCTTGCTTCAGCTATAGGAAAGTGTGAAGGAGGTTCATGTAGCTGATGATCCTCAGAGGCACTCTGCCACAAGGTAGCATTCACCAACACAAACACAGGTTCACCACTTAAATGTGCTAAGACAAAGAAATTTTATTGGCCACTGAAACAGTTTGTATTTCTATGCAAATTCTTAAAACAAAACTACACAGTAAACTGCTTGTGAAGGTACTCTACAGAACTTTGAATGGAGGTTTAAATTTTTGTTGTTGGAATGTCATAGAAATTGCAATCTAATGATACTTTGGCTGAAGCAGAAGTATAAGCTTTCCACAGAATACTGAAAATGCAGTTCACTGTACAGACATAACTGCTAGCATAAATATACATTCATTGCTTACATTCTGTGGAGTGTGGCAATCAAATATTTCTTCTCAATATGACAGCCAGAATTCTCAGAGCAGAATTCACATTGGGAATTTCCTTCTGCCCACCAAAAGAAGCTGTATACATAACCCTGAGAGGTCTATGTTACCTGTCTTATGCTTCACCATTAAACATGTCCTGCTGAGTTTGGTAACTCAGTAGTAAAGTTTTCAGAAGAACTTAGAAGATAAAAAGATCAAATACTTCTACCATTCCACTCTAAACATCTTCAGCACTTTAGTTTTATCCCACGTATGTCGATAGATTGTTGTCAGTATTTCCAAACCAAGTGGACAATAGGGACTGTTTATATTAACTTTCTTCCACCTGCAAAGACCCACAGCTGTAGTGAAAGATTCATAGTATCATAGAAAATGTGATTGGAATACATCTCATGGAATTACAGAATGCATTGGATTGGAAGGGACCCTCAAAGGTCATTTTGTCCAATCTCCCTGCAGTGAGCAGGGACATCTCCAACCAGACCATGTTGCTCAGGGCCCAATCAAGTCTGACCTTGAATGTCTCCAGAGATGGGGCCTCAACCACATCTCTGGGCAGCCTGCTCCAGTATTTAACCACTCTCATTGTAAATAACTTCCTCTTTATGTTTAACCTGAATTTACCCTGCTCTAGTTTAAAACCCTCGCCCCTTGTCCTATTGCTTCATGTCCTTCTAAATGGTCCCTCCCCAGCCTTCCTGTAGGACTTGTTTTTGGTGAAGCCATGTTAACTGTCTCAAATCACCTCCCTGTCCTTCATGTGCTTAGCATGGCTTATGGAGGAGCTATTCCATGAGCTTCTCAGTCACAGACGTGAGGCTGACCAGTTGGTAATTTCCAGGGTCCTCTTTTTTACCCTTTTTAAAATTGGGCACAACATTTCCCCTCTCCCAGTCACCAGGGACTTCTGACTGTCAAAACACTAGAGAGTAGGTTTCTTCCCTGATGACATTCTTCATTGAAAAACTTCAATTCTAGACAAACAGATGGAGAGTTCACAGTATCACAGTATCACAGTAACTAAGGTTGGAAGAGACCCCAAGGATCATCAAGTCCAACCTGTTCCAACAGACCTCACAACTAGATCATAGCACCAAGCGCCACGTCCAATCTCCCCTTGAACACCTCCAGGGACGGCGACTCCACCACCTCCCTGGGCAGCCCATTCCAATGACGAATGACTCGCTCAGTGAAGAACTTTTTCCTCACCTCGAGTCTAAACCTCCCCTGACACAACTTGAGACTGTGTCCCCTTGTTCTGGTGCTGGTTGCCTGGGAGAAGAGACCAACCCCCACCTGGCTACAACCACCCTTCAGGTAGTTGTAGAGGGCAATGAGGTCGCCTCTGATCCTTCTCTTCTCCAGGCTAAACAATCCCAGCTCCCTCAGCCTCTCCTCATAGGGCTTGTGCTCAAGGCCTCTCACCAGCCTTGTTGCCCTTCTCTGGACACGTTCAAGTGTCTCGATGTCCTTCCTAAACTGAGGGGCCCAGAACTGGACACAGTACTCAAGTTGTGGCCTAACCAATGCAGAGTACAGGGGCACAATGACCTCCCTGCTCCTGCTGGCCACACTATTCCTAATACAGGCCAGGATGCCATTGGCCTTCTTGGCCACCTGGGCACACTGCTGGCTCATGTTTAGGCGGGTGTCAATCAGCACCCCCAGGTCCCTCTCCGTTTGGCAGCTCTCCAGCCACTCTGACCCCAGCCTGTAGCTCTGCATGGGGTTGCCGTGGCCAAAGTGCAGCACCCGGCACTTAGACTTATTAAATGCCATCCCATTGGACTCTGCCCATCTGTCCAGTCGGTCAAGGTCCCTCTGCAGAGCCTTTCTACCCTCTAACTGACTAACATCTGTTCCCAACTTGGTGTCATCTGCAAACTTGCTGATGACTGACTCAACCCCCTCATCCAGATCATCAATGAAGATGTTAAAGAGGATGGGGCCCAGCACTGATCCCTGGGGGACGCCACTGGTGACTGGCCGCCAGCCGGATGTGGCACCATTCACCACCACTCTCTGGGCCCGGCCCTCCAGCCAGTTCCTAACCCAGCACAGAGTGTTGTGGTCCAAACCACGAGCTGACAGCTTAGCCAGCAGTTTACTGTGGGGGACGGTGTCAAAGGCCTTGCTGAAGTCCAGATAGACTACATCCACAGGCCTCCCCACATCCACCAGACGGGTCACCTGATCATAGAAGGAGATCAGGTTGGAGAGGCAGGACCTGCCCTTCCTAAATCCATGTTGGCTGGACCTGAGCCCTTGGCCATCCTTCAGGTGCGCAGTTATTGCCGCCAGGATAATCTGCTCCATCACTTTCCCTGGCACTGAGGTCAGGCTGACTGGTCTGTAGTTTCCAGGTTCCTCCATCCGTCCCTTCTTGTGGATGGGGACCACATTGGCCAGTTTCCAGTCACCTGGGACCTCTCCAGTGAGCCAGGACTGGAGGAAAATGATGGAGAGCGGCTTGGCCAGCTCATCTGCCAGCTCTCTCAGCACCCTAGGATGGATCCCATCCGGTCCCACGGACTTATGGGTGTCCAAGTGGCTCAGCAGGTCCCGGACTAATTCCTCATGGATTTCTGGGGCATTACACTGCTCCCCGACCCTATTACCCAGCTCAGGAGGCCACTCATCCTGGACTCCTACCTTGCTGTTAAACATTGAGGCAAAGAAGGCGTTCAGGACCTCAGCCTTTTCCTCATCTTTGGTCACCATGTTCCCCTCCAGGTCCAGTAAGGAGTGGAGGTTCTTCTTGCCCTTCTTTTTAGCATTGATATATTTGTAAAATTGCTTTTTATTATCTTTCACAGAGGTGGCCAGCTTCAGTTCCAACTGGGCCTTTGCCTCTCTAATTTTATTCCTACATAGTCTAACCACTTCCTTAAACATACCTCGAGAAGCCTTCCCCTCCTTCCAAAGGAACTTCTCAATAGCTTATTGTCTTTGAAGATAACTGGACCTTTACCATCATTAGTTTCAAAAATAATGGTATCAAGCTAGGGTAAACCCAAGACTGTTTTTTATTGTACTCCAGGAAAATAGGGGATATTCTTAAGCAGAAAAAAAAAATTATTTACTATTTCTTACATGCAACAAGTGAATTGTTTGAAAGTGAGAGTCTACAGTTCAACAAATACATGCTTCATAAAAGTCTAGGAAAACTTTTTAATAAAAGCATTGCATTTGTAGCGCTTTTTTTGCATATTGTTGATAAATGGAGTAGTTTGAAGCTGTTTTTATGCAGAAAATATTTAACTTTTTTTAGTGATTTCCACCACCACCCCATTTTTTTTTTCCCAGGGCTTTCTGCAAATTTTCTTATAATTTATAAACACTTTTATACACTTTTTCAAGACAGTAGGGGGGAAAAATGAACCTTCCAGTTAACCAAGACCATTTCAGATTGGAAATTTCCAGAAAGATGTGGAGATGTTTAAAATTAATCCTTTTCAAACTACAGCAATGGATTTTAATTAAGCCAGCATTAGTACTCATGTCAAGAGGAATAAACACTGTTAAGCTCTCTCTCTTGACCGTTGAAATAATAGTTAACCTCAGCATAAGTGGACACTTTAAACAAGACTGGAATTAGGGGATACCAGTTTTTCTAAAAACAAGAAGGAAATTGTTTCTGACTTAAGCTTACTTGCCATAAAATGTGCTTTGCTGCTTGTCAATCTGTCTAAACAAAGATGTGTAACTAAGCTGAGTCTTTATCAGCCTGCCTTTCTTTTCCAGGTTCCAAACCACTGAGTTTGTCAGCTAGTGGCTGGAAACAGCCATGGGGCCTGTAATGTCAATTCTCTTTACTCTATTAAATGTATAACATGAAAGTTTGAAAATGGTTGAAAGTGTTTTGGTTATGCCTATTAGATTTCACACTCACATGCAGAACCTACTTTCAAGCTATGAATATTTCTATCTTCTCGTGCCTTTCAGTAGTCACTAGCAAAAAAGGGTTTAAATCCTGGTATGAAATTTTACATACCAGTGTTCCAGACAGCTTAGCTAAAATTATTATGAATTTCTAGAAAGAAAGGATTAAATGTTTGCAAATCACTACAGATTGTTTTTCCATTCTCATGTTTTGTGTTTAAAACCAATTGCTGTAAGAACTTATTATTGTTTTTATTTTATTGCAAATTCATACTGCAGTTTGGAGCATATTTTCCTAGATTTCAAACTCAGATGTGGTTTCCCTCTTGTAAGATTTGCAATTAGTGATAGACATGACACCTTGTGGCAGTTTGGGCTGGGTGCCCCCCTTCTGCGACCACATAAGACACATCTCCAGTGTGCCCCAAGGGTCCAGCCCAGTGGGTGAACACAGGAAGCTGTGTATTTCACCCCATAATGTCCTGCTCCATATAAATCCACCTGCAAAGTCCTACACTTCCTCTTTGGAGATGCTCCCTATCTGGTAATGGAGGGGCAGTTATCTCAAGGCTTCTTGGGCCTGTCAAGGCCTAATGCCAAGAGGAGAAGGGGGAAGGGCAATCTCAGATCTGGCCAGCTGAGATTAGCCTAACAGTGGACGTGGGGAGGAAAGAGCCCTGGGGGTTTTGGGTGTACCCTCAGGTGGGGAGAAAGGGAATGCTGGGAGGCTTCTAGGTATGCTTTGGGATCTCCTTTGTCGCTGTGCTTGTGGTTTTCTGTAAAACACTCACTGCTTTTCCATTTAAACTTTCCATCACTTCTGCAATCCGTTTGTTCAAGTCTTATTTTTTTCTGCCCTGGTTGGAGGCAAGGGAGGCTCTGCCTCAAACTGGAACACGCTTCCAGTCATCATCTGAAATTTCCAAAATATTTTCATAAATATGTTGAGATTAGCATATACAACTTTGGGTAACACCTGCTTCTTTCCTTAATTCTGAAAGATAATCTACAGATTTGCCATTGCTTTATCATGATGGTGGTGGTAATCACAGTTGTAAGACAACAGTGAAGAACATAAATCTAGGTTTAATTCCCACTATTCCATTTGCTTTGCAGCTTTTCTCCTTTCTCCTTCCTGTGCTATGTAGTATCTTCTCTGTTTAGAATGAAATTTTTTAAAATAACATCTGCTTTCTATCATATGCTATTAAAAACCAGGGCCATATGATTTTTAATCTTGGTACATCTGCCCCTGTACACTGCACTGGTTAGGCCACACCTCCAGTACTGCGTCCAGTTCTGGGCTCCTCAGTTTAGGAAGGAGGTTGACTTGCTGGAGCGTGTCCAGAGAAGGGCAACAAAGTTGGTGAGGGGCTTGGAACACAAACCCTATGAGGAGAGACTGAGGGAGCTGGGGTTGCTTAGCCTGGAGAAGAGGAGACTCAGGGGTGACCTTATTGCTCTCTGCAACTACCTGAAAGGGGGTTGTAGACAGGCAGAGGTTGGTCTCTTCTCCCAGGCAACCAGTACCAGAACAAGAGGACACAGTCTCAGGCTGTGCCAGGGGAGGTTTAGGCTGGAGGTTAGGAGGAAGTTTTACACAGAGAGAGTGATTGCCCATTGGAATGGGCTGCCCAAGGAGGTGGTGGAGTCACTATCACTGGAGGTGTTCAGGAGGAGACTTGATAGGGTGCTTGGTTGCATGGTTTAGTTGGTTGGGTGGTGTTGGATGATAGGTTGGACATGATGACCTTGAAGGTCTCTTCCAATCTGCTCTATTCTATTCTATTCTATTCTATTCTATTCTATTCTATTCTATTCTATTCTATTCTATTCCACTATAAATAATTAATAACAAAGTGATATAACAAACACATAGTAGATGATGTCATTATCACATGATTATGATATCAGCTATGTAAAAGATTATTTTAAATGTAAAACCCAAAATCTCTGTTCAAGAAAAACAACATGCAAAATCATGTTCAAATATTTTTAAGTTTTCATGCTAAGCATCTAAAAGAGAAAAATAGATAAGTTTTTTTTTTTCCTAATGCTTTCCCTGGTCTGAAAATCATAGTACTACCTTTTAATCTCCAAATTGCTCATATTAGTTCCCCTGGAACTGGAAAATTCAGAGATATCAGGTGACATAAAACATTTGATAGAAGAAGCCTGATGGGGACTGGACTTGTGTAGTGGAGAATGAGGTCAAAGACAAGGTCTGGGATAAAAATTCCCATAAAAGCATAGAATAAATAATAGAAATACCTGAAAAAACTCTTCCCAATGTTTTTTACATTTCTAAAACCTAATAAGAGCCTGAAAGATGGACTACACAATAAATAAAAAGATAACGCCTTGTGGGTTCAAAAACCTTTTAGTGCCAGACTGCAAAACACAATAACTTTTACAAGCATTTATAAGCTTGGTTATATATCCACGTATGTATGAATCAAAGAAGCATCTGAAACCATTCTCTACAGAAGTAAGTGAAGGGAGAAGTGACAAGTAGTAGCAGGTGAATTCAATCACCCCCTGTAATGTATGTTCCTCACATTCAAAAAATTTAGGGAAAGGGGATTTCAATCCTTCAGGCGTGCCAAATTCAAGAATGCCAAAGGGGGTCACCCAAAAAAAACCCCAAAAAGACTCCAAATATAAATCACTGCATGATGAACAGAGAAACCTGGAGTAAGCAATAAAACTTCCTACCAAGGAAAATACATTTTCACAAGAATACAACAGTCTGTATGAATCCATAAAAATCACTACCACTTTGCAAGAAGTCATTTTACTATGACTTCTAGGTCTCTGTGTGTTACAGAAAATCTTCATAAGCAACAGTGAAGGCTAATGCTGCTACTGAAAATTATTTTTAATGAGTTTTGAAATGTTAGTTAGGTCAGTTTCTCATGTTATTCACCAGCTACAGTAAAACAGACTGAAATTTTATTTAATTTTAACTTAATTTTAGTTTTGGTTCCATTAATTTCTAGTTATAGGGTACAATGAGGCTTTAAAAAAAAAAAAAGAAAAAAGAAAGAAAGTTACTACTGTGGCATAGTTCCAAAACTGCATTAGAACTTACTGTTCCTTATTTCATTTTGCAGGTTCCTGAATTTGTAAATTGATAGACAAAAATTATTTGAGACATATTCAACACAAAATCATGGCAATAAATCATTTTTCTTCCTCATGCTAATTAAATTATAACACCATATTAACAATAAACGTAATGATCCCATTTCACTCTCCTCTGACTGAGATTTGAGGATAATAGATCCTACTAAAAACAAAACAAAAACTTATATATCCGAATATTTTGTATTCTTGCCAAAAGGTGAGGAATAAACTAGTGAGACCAAATGGTAAATTTCAATGAAGTATTTAAATTCAAAAAGTGTTTAACACAAGTAATAAATCTGATCCTACTGAAGACAGCAATTAGGAGCATTTAGGGGGGAAAAAAGGTATTTCAATGACTCAACATGCATAGAAGCACACACCCTACCCCACTCCTCCTTAATATATCAGACACTAAAAGTCTGAAAAAGAGTTCAAGGTATTGATGGATTAAGAGGCATTAAAAGGGCAGTTAAGCCAGTTAGGGGAGATAAATACATTGTCATGGACCTAGTGGATTCATTTGTTCCCCCTTTCTCCTTTCATTTTTTTCCCAGTTAACCTCACACACAGAATCAAGCATGTTGGAAAAGACCTCAGAGGTCATCAAATCCAACCTATTACCTAATACCTAACACCTCCTGAAAACTAAACCACGGTTCCAAGTGCCACATCCAATCTTTTATTTGAATACCTCCAGGGACAGTGTCTCCACCACCTCCCTGGGCAGCACATTCCAATGGCCAATTACTCTTTCTGCGAGGAACTTTCTCCTCACCTCGAGGCTAAACTTCCCCTGGTGCAGCTTGAGACTGTGTCCTCTTGTTCTGTCAGTGGTTGCCTGGGAGAAGAGACCAGCCCTCACTTGTCTACAACCTCCTTTCAGCAACCAATAATGTGGGAAGAAAATTGAGGGCTCAGTTTGGCTGTCTAAAGACAGATAAGGATGCTTGAACGTGCCTGGGACAGTCATAGAGGTGTGGAAGATAAGCAGAACTGCATGGGGGTATAGCTCTTCCTGGAAGACAGGGCACAGGGCAGGTATGTAGGGGTGTGGACATGGCACAGAAGTTTCTGTTTAGACAACTGACTCAGTGTCACCATATTCCTCTACCTCTTTGGTGATAAATTTACTGTGACTGTACTTAGTTCAAAACTTCAGATAGACCAGACTCCATTTTGCCATTCTTTTTCTCTGAGAAATTCTCAGGATGACAATTTAGGAAACCTTAATTTGGACA
Source organism: Dryobates pubescens (assembly GCF_014839835.1). NCBI lineage: Eukaryota > Metazoa > Chordata > Aves > Piciformes > Picidae > Dryobates > Dryobates pubescens. The sequence goes on from NC_071657.1 coordinate 103,708,942, forward strand.
CAAGTAGATCAGTAATTTATCTTCAAAACTGGAATAATTTTCTATCATACTGAAAGATCAGGTGATCAGTCTGAAACAAAGTGCAGTACCCTGATAATGTGGAACTATTTATAGATCATCCTTGGATAAAATTGAATATACCTTCTTCTTTCTTTTCTGTTAAGCAAAGCAGAATGTGTTTAAAAGCTGGAACACAAGCAGGAGACCTGAGAAAAGCTTCCAGTGTTGAAAGCTGTGACTGAAACATCTCTTCTGTTTCTCATATTTTGGAATACGAAACATTGGTTTAAAACCATGATCATTTTGTTTAAATGGACTCCAGAATTAAGTATAAACTTATTTCCTTCAGCCTTACTCATCTTTGATCACTCATTTGCTACAAATTTTTTCTGACCATCAAAATCTGTAAATGAACTGTGTAGATATAAACTAAGTTATGTTCAGCTAGAACTAGTACATGTACTAAAATTTAAATTAACCATCTCTGGCAAGTTCTATTTCAGAGCTCTTAAACACAACAGCAAATGGATAAAAAGGTAAACAAGTCTGCTTATGAAACTAAAATAAATTCTGAAAAGTCCTAATGCCATTAAAAAAAAAAATCAGCTCTAAAAAGTGTTTATAACTTAATCACATTCTGGTAAAATACAAACTGGTTGCAGAGGTGAAAGGATAAATACTGGCAATCTTATGACCTTTTTGTGTGTATTGTAACAATGATCAGATTGTAGTTTGGCCTTAGAGATGCAGTTGTGAGTGTTTTAAATATTCCATTCAGTATTCTTTAGGATTAATTCCCTTATTTTTTTCTTTATATTTTCGGATCAGTGGAAATTTGAGGAAAATATGTTGGCAGTATTTTGGTCACTTGCCTTGCATTGCTGCTTTCCATTACAGAAGTGTAAGAAAATAAGATGAGAAGATATTTTTAATAAACTTTTGAATCATAGTCACTTTCTTAGTTATCATTACTGAATACTTGTCATAAATTTTATTTCCATTTCATATTATATCAGTTTGCAAATATGATTCAAAAAGAAAGAAGCCCTGGAAACTAATTCTTAGGTTGGTGACCACTTTAAAATAGAACTGTGTGGTTGCTATTAAAATGTAATTCATCCTTTCGGTAGACTGCTTGTGCCTGACAACTAATTTTTTTGTTGCTCCCGTGGGTAGTTGATAGAAACAGTCCCCACTGTAGATCCATCCTCTGACTGAGGCATAGAAAGGAAAAGCTGGAAAATGAGCAACAAGAACAGCTTGCTGATGAAGTTGAATGAAGAGCTGGTAATGATATTGATGGCATTACTAATTACTTAGCAGGCAGAATTCAAAATGAGAATTCATTTGTCATCATGATATCATCAATCAGCTTTCTATTGCCTTGGGTAACAGATTTGTGCTTGCTTGGTGCAGTATAAACTTTGTTATATAACTAATTTTATTTTGTACATCTGTACTTCTTAATTTTTACCTTTTAAAGTTTTACTTTTCTAGGTATTGCATTGTGGGTTTTAATGCATGTCCTCTTTCAAATGTTTAATATTTTATGCTCAAATCAGATAATTAGTTTTAACGTGACATAATCTCTGCCCTTGAAAACAAGCAAAGGTTCAACAAAGTATTTTAAAGGCATCACAGCCTAAATTCACACCCATTCCTGATACAAAAAGAAGCATATTCAGATTTGATACTTGGTTCAGATAGATTGCTAGGCAGATATTAAAATAAAATAAAATTGAAAAAAACAACCACCAAACAAACAAAAAAACCCAGTAGGCATACAAGTTTGTCTAATATGGAGATTAGAATCCAGTCATAGTTCCTGAGTGCTTGAGTAGAAACTATCCCTTTGGCATTGATTTAAGGAAATCAGTCTTGTCAAACAATCCAGTATTCCTCCTAATTCTTCTGTCTATGAACCAGTATCACACTCCAAAGAGTCTGGAGGCTCTACTATCTCTTCCAGACAGCTGAGATTCCTGGCTGGGTCATCTTTTCCAAGAGGAAGGCTCACCACATTTCATCAGCTATGCACTCCAAAATTTTCCTCTCTCCTGTCCAACAACTCTGTTTTATCTCCTTTTTGGATTCTGGAATTTTGGCCTTGGCATTCACAAGGCAACTTTCTGTTTCTGTGAACATACACTGTGATAATGTTTTGCTCTGAAGTAAGTGAAGAGAATATGTGCTCAGTCATGATGGAACTCCTAATTGGCCCTTTGGAAGTCACCAGAAATGTATATAATTCATCCTACTGTGTCACAACAGTGGAGATTAACCTGGGAGTCATCCAGAGTCCTGAACCCAGGATCTTGTCACTGCAGGGGTCTGTTAACCAATTGCAGTCAGCCAAGGAACTACCAACCTGAATCAGCAAGTCTTTATACAGTACTATAGTCCAATAATATATGCAGCGTGGATTTACCCTAGAACTCATTAAAAAGCCTAATGGATCATCTGACAGTTAAAAAGGTTTTCTGTGCAAGTGAATGTTAAAGCAAATGTGTTAATTTGAGGGTTTATTATTATGCCATCTCATTTGCACTGTTTTCTATCATTTTGATTAATGTCTACATTGTGACTAACAGATAGAAGGAATGAGTGATAATATGTGTAAAGCTAGTCTGTGAATGATCACAGAGTGACAGAATAGTTTGGGTTGAAGAGGACTTGTAAAGGTCATCCAGCCCAACCAACCCCTGCAGTGAAAATGAATGTTTTTAACTAGGTAATATTGTTCAGATCCTTTTCTAATTTGACTTCAAATGTTTCCAGGGATGGAGCATCTAGCACTTATCTGGGCAACCTGTGCCAGTGTTCCACCACCCTCACTGTAAAAAAATTCTTCCTTATACCCTGTCTAAACCTACCTTCTTTGAGTTTAAAACTGTCACTACTTGTCTTGCCTCCATTAAATATTGAAAGGCCACATTAAGGTCTCATGGAGCCTTCTCTTCTCCAGGCTGAACAACCCAAACCCTCTCAGCCTTTCTTCACAGAAAAGGCATTCCAGACCTCTGGCTGGTTTTGTGGGCCTCTGGACCTGCTCCAACAGGTCACTGTCTTTTGTGTGTTGAGGACTTCAGAACTGGACACAATACACCAGGCAGGGTCTCACTAAAGCAGAGAGTAGAGGGGAGAATCTCCTCCCTTGACCTGCTGGCCACATTGTTTTGTGATCTTAACCTCCTTCTAGTTTGGAAGGAAAAAAAAGTTAGTACCTTTTTAAGTCTTATAAAATTTATAAATTCATGGATTCCCTTTTCTGTAAGATGGTAACACAGTTACATCCAGTTAAATAGCATAATCAAGAAAAAGCAGTCTATATACAATTTAGTCAAAAGCAGAGGAAAGCTTTATTTTTTTTACCTTTTTAACATTTAGAAATATTCCCTTATTAAGAAGATTCAGAATAATTCATGTGTCCCACTTCAGTAAGTTTATAACTGTGTCTTGGATTGCATGAAGGTCAGTAACTTCTCCAAGACTCTTTGAAGTACACATGTAGTTTTTCAGGAATGTCCACACAACTGACTTTCATTTCCTTTATCTGCATTGTTTTGCATTAAGTGACATTTCAATTAATGAAGTTGAAGCTGAACACTTCTTTATTTCTTCTGTTTATAAATGTTGGACTTATTAAATACATTTTTAAAAAAAAAGGAAAGAAAAGTAAATATTACAAGAGTTAAATATGTTTTAAAAGTTAATAGTTACTAAGGAGGTTATCCTCAGGATAATTTTACTTGCATTAGATTGTATTACAGAGAGAATTCTTGAAGCACACCACACTCCCACAATCTCCAGTTCTTGTGACACTGGAAGAGACACTGGAAGATTTTCAGTCTTTCTTCAATAGAATTGTCCTTTGCCGAGCTCAGAGTGTGTTGCTGTATCTCCTCTTAAAATCTTAGTTCAAGAAGCTTCAACAGAGAAAATCTTTCACAAAACTCTCACTAAGGACAGAAGTGCTTCTTAAAATGGTAAATGTATGATTGTGTCTCTGAACTGCAGTTCTAGACAGGGGCATTTTAGGGTATTTGTATATTGTACTATTGCACATTGCCTTGTACTGTGTAATGGCAGCAAAACAGACAATACAGAGTTTGACACACTGTACCAGACTGTTCCGTACATCCCTTTCCAGCCACTGCCGTGATATGCTCTTTCAGAGGAAAGTAAAAGATCTCCAAAAAAGTAAAAGTCTCTGTGACCTCAACATGAAGAAAAGCTTCTTTACTGTAAGGGTGATAGAGGACTGGAACAAGCTGCCCAGAGAGGTTGTGGAGTGTCATTGTCTAGAGACTTTCAAGACCCATCTGGATGCATTTATGTGTGACCTGCCCTAGGTGATACTGCTTTGGCAGGGAAGTTTGACTCGATAATCTTCAGGGGTCCATTATAATAGGTAATAGATAATAGATAATGGATAATGGATTATCTATAATAATCTATGATTCCACAATATTTGCAAGACAGTTATTGTGAGATATGACAACTTTACATGCAGATTTAGTTTTCTGAATAAATGGATAATGTTTTCCCTTCTTGTATGAGAAGGATTTTCAGTTTCATTGGAGGCTGGATTATATTTGTCATTGGGCCAATGCATATTGTGAGGCAGGTGAGAAACTGGAAAAAGTTGCCAGAGAATTTGTGCATGTTCCTTCACTCAGGCCCAGACTGAATGACACTTTAGGCAACCTCATCTAGTGGAAGGTGTACCTACCAATGGCAAGGGTCTTATAACTAGGTGATTTTTAAGGTTCCTTTAACCTAAACTGTTGTATGATTCTATGATAATTAATAATGAGTTTTCAAATAAAAATGCCATTTGACAAAGGACTTTGCAATATCTTCAATCTTCAGTCATGTTATTGTGCTGGGAATAGCTCATTACTGATAAATGTGTTTCAGCTTTTTAAACAGAAGTGGACTGGCTTTGCTCTTTGAAAGTACTCATTTGCTTTTCTCACTGTCTTAATTTTTTTTCTTTTTTCTTTTTTCTTTCTTTAACATAAAAACTGGTACTCTGAAAGAGCTGTTGATTAATCTAATAACATTTAATGAGACAAATATGTGGAATGAGAAACAGAGGAAGAGGCCTTTGAACTTTTCAAGTTATTAGACTAAATTATAGTGGAAATTTCTTTGTCAACTATGGGAAGTTCACTTGGCCTCTTAAGACTCAAATATCATTAGTTATTCGAAGACACCTCCCAAGCCTTTAACCTCAGTTTAATTAATATGTATATTTTACCAACTTACTTCCATTATTTCATCATCAGATAGTCTTATCATGCTGTCTTCATCTTAAGTAAAAGGATTTGCTTTACATAATGTACAGTAATTATATTATTAGCCATTCAAAACATATCTCAATATTGTTTCAAATTATTTTATCCATATATAAAGAGGAAGGGATTTTACCTATCTATCTATCTATCTATCTATCTATCTATCTATCTATCTATCACAATCAACCTTTTTATAATTGAGGATTTTCCAGTTGGAAAGTTTATTCATTATATGTGCATTTTTATTTTTTAAAGGAAAATATATGGCAGTTATTAATGAAATACTGGAATTGGTTTCAATAGTACTCTTTCCTGGAAAACAGGAACATTTCAAAATGGTTGTCAGTATGAAAAGAATAAAAACCTCTGAAAGAAGCATTCTGTGTGAAGAAATTCTTAATACATTTTCATAGAATCATAGAATCAACCAGGTTCGAAGAGACCTCCAAGATCATCCAATCCAACCTATTACCCAGCCCTATCCAATTAACTAGACCATGGCACTAAATGCCTCATCCAGTCTTTTCCTGAAGCTCTCCAGGGACACCAACTCCACCACCTCCCTGGGCAGCCCATTCCAATGGCAAATCACTCTCTGTGAAGCACTTCTTCCTAATATCCAGCCTGAAGTTCCCCTGGCACAACTTGTGACTGTGTCCCCTTGTTCTGTTGCTGGTTGCCTGGGAGAACAGAACAACCCTGACCTGGCTACAACCTCCCTTCAGGTAGTTGTAGACAGCAATAAGGTCTCCCCTGAGCCTCCTCTTCTCCAGGCTAAACAGCCCCAGCTCCCTCAGCCTCTCCTCATAGGACTTGTGTTCCAGGCCCCCTACCAGCTCCATCACCCTTCTCAGGCCATGTTCCAGCACCTCAACATCTCTCTTGAATTGAGGGGCCCAGAACTGGACACAGTACTCAAGGTGTGGTCTGACCAGTGCTGAGTACAGGGGAAGAATAACCTCACTTGTCCTGCTGGCCACATTATTCCTGATGCAGGCCAGGATGCCATTGGCCCTCTTGGCCATCTGGGCACTCTGCTGGCTCATATTCAGCCTACCATCTACCAGCACCCCCAGGTCCCTTTCTGCCTGACTGCTATCCAACAACAGATTGACACCTGCTCCTAACTTGGTGTCATCTGCAAACTTACTGATGATGGACTCAATCCCCTCGTCCAGATCATCAGTAAAGATATTGAACAGGACTGGGCCCAGCACTGATCCCTGGGGGACACCACTAGTGACTGGCTGCCAACTGGATGTGGCACCATTGACCACCACTCTCTGGGCCTGGCCCTCCAGCCAGTTCTTGATCCATTCCAGAGTGAATCTGTCCAAGCCAAGAGCTGCCAGTTTTGACAGGAATTTGTTGTGGCAGACGGTGTCAAAAGCTTTGCTGAAGTCCAGGTAGACTACATGCACAGCCTTCCCCACATTCACCAGGTGGGTAACCTGGTCGTAAAAGGATCCTTCTTAACAAATTTTTAATTACTAAGTGTCAGCTAATGAGCTAATGATAGTGGATTGCTTTTTACACTACATGAAATTATTTGAATCTACCCATTTTTTCCCACTGTACTAAGGAAGTTTTTAATCTCTTGAAAGATCCTTTAAGGCTTTAATTTCTTATTTCCTCCCATATTTCCACTTCCTTTTTTTCAACATTTCTTTTCTTCATATTCAAATCCTTTTAGTCTACCAAATACTTTCTATTTTATAGTAAAAGAACAATTTACATCTTCACTAGGATCATGAGTCTGGCTATTTTTACCCATTGGTTTGTTTTTCAAAAAGCATGTCTGAGCATCCATACTGCTTCTCAGAATGGAGATGATTCCTCTGCTTTTGGCCCGTTTAAATCTTCTTCAGTTAGTGTTACAGCTATATCATGTGATTCCCTTGGAAAATTTAATGCCATGTTGGCTCAAAATCTGTTCCTGTCATTGTCTATTGATACAACCATTAATCATTGTAATCTTGTCGTATCTTCAGGGATTTATGGATATATTATGGAGTACTCCTCTTGGCTTCACATTTTGCCTTACTGCCATAATGAAGTCCTTATTTTCTCTAAGTGTTATTCTATTACTGGAATAGTAATACAGGGGAGCAGAATGACTGTATTAGTAAAAATAAATAAATAAAATAAATAAATATGCAACTACAAACCACACCAAACAAACCACCAACTTAAAGAGCTTGGCTGGAATTTTGCCTTTTTTTATTTATAACTATTTTAACTAAAGATTCAGTGGCTGTACAATGGTGGTATATATTCATAATTAAGTCATATTCATGATACAAAATTTCTTCTACACACTATTTTCTCTTCTAAATTGCTCTTGTGCAGGTACTGCTCTTTTGACTACATTGAGCTTATATTAACCAGAAAACAAAGAAAACCACCTTAGTGTTAAAATTAGTAAAATTATTTAAAACTGAAAGTGACACATCAAATATTAAATATTAAATATATTAACCAGAAAACAAATAAAGTCACCTTAGTGTTAGTCCACAATGTTTGACATTCAGCCTATATGTTGTATTTCCTCATATTCTGCTTTTTTTTTTTTTAAAGAAAATTTATTCAGTTACTCTTTTCAATTTCAAGGTATGTTCTCAGAGTTCCCTCACTGCCACAGTAAATAGGAGGCTTCAGGATCTCTTTCCCACAAATCAAATGGAAAATCTTGAAGTTCTGGCACTTCCTCACTGCCCTACTTCAAGCCAAGGATAATCCAGCTGAAATTCATCACAAAGTATTTTTTTGGAAACTACCTACCTTCCAATCCAGGAAAGCAACACCTTGATAATTCTTGAATATCCTTTCTGTTTCATGGGCTAGTACAAAACTGGAGACTGTGACTTTTTTTTTCCAATATAAATTTTACCTTGGAAATGAAATAACTCTGTTTGCCAGAGTATCTGAAAATCATGTAACACTAGACAAACAACAATGAGTAATGAAACAGTTGTTAGTTTTGGAGAAAGCCTTATGGAATTAAAACAAAGGTGGACTTAAAATGACTTGCACTTGATTTCATTCCACACATTTTAATCCTGTTTCAAGTGGCAGGATGCTGAGACAAACAGTATCCAATCCACAAGACAAACTGTGATCCCAGGTTTTCAGTTTGACCAAGTGAGTCCATGATATCAGGGTAAGATTACTCTTATGTTGCTATTTTCTGATTACTTTTAGGCACAAATCATTCTTAAATGTTACTTATTAGTACAATATCATTATTATCAATAATTTTCAGTCAGTTATCTGATTTCTGAAAGAATGTATGTGTTGTAGAGTTCTAAGCAAACTCATATTGTGTCTAGGGGTGTTGTCCAGTAAAGGCCAAATAAAACTCACTAGTTAGCCAGTACTTACACAGAATGTCTATAAATTGGTTTACTAATTCACTCCATTAACAAATCAAACAGTTAATGAAGATACCCTCTGAAGACTCGTAAAACAGACTTTCAGTCCCTGTACATTGTTTCTTACACTCTGGAAATTATATTTCACATAATTAAATCTGTAAGCAAGCAGCTATAAAAACACAAAAGATAATATTGACTGAGCTAAAGTTGAGGATAGCACCCAGTCTTTGGAGTGTATTACCCCTAAAATGAATTCTATATCTCTTTCATTCATTCATATCTTGTAACATTCCTTTAAAAAGCTTGAAGCTGTACAACAGGGATATAAAGGCTGCCTGTTTGCTTGTCCTGACAGGGAACCTCTGTAGGCAGGGATCCGTTGCTCTTCCACTGAAAGTGACTAAGAAAACCAATAAGAGTGCAAGGAATGAAGGGAGACAACCTTCTGGAGCCTGCTTTGGGATAGGGAGATGAACTCAGATACATAGTGGGGTTAACACAGAAAGAAATTTAAGAGACTTCTGAGAGTAGGAAGTAGACATAAGGTCTGATATGTGATGTAAGCATATTTAGTGAATTGCATGGAACATGTCACATGTTTTACAATAGCGAGCACTGCACACCAGAACTATTTCTCAAACAGTGCTATTTTATTATTTTTTTTTTAATTAAATAGCTGCAGTTTGACAGGCATCCTGGAAATCATTTAACATTAACCAAACATCAAGGCAGACAAACATGTGAATTGCTGAAGGCCAGGAGGATACCAAAAATTGCATGTCGGAGCATAAAACTATTTGGAACTGTTTATTTAGTTTATTTAACAAAGTGGTCAGGGTGTTGCTTACTACCATCTCCCAGTCCATTACATTTTATCTGGCAGAACTGAGTTGTCTTTATTGGGTTTGTTCTTATGGTAATTAAATACATCCTCAGAGAATAAAAGCCTCTCTCCATCCTTAAAAAAGACTGTTTTAAGGGATGAATTACAGGAATATCTACCTCAAAGCTTTAGTTAAGGTTTCACTGAGACCCCTAAGAACACTGCTTAGGGATAGAGGGACTTTGGATACCTCCCTTTGGAAACCCATCTGCATCAGAAGGGTTCCCTTGTAACAGCTGCTCCATCTGACACTTGCTGGAGTTCACAAAAAATACCCACTTCTTTTATTTTAATGTATCTGTATTTTCAAAGACTAAGGAAGAAATCTATTATCTCGGGACTTCATTCTAAATATCGACTTTCCTGATGTTGACAGTGATATTTATAGAATGGTGAGAGTTCTAAATGAGTACTAGGATGTCTTGAAGCAGAGTTGAGGATGCTGCTGTATGATTCCTATCAGCTCCTAGGAGGAATATTTCATGATTAAATCCCCTTCTCTGCTTTGAGAAAGCTCAGCAAGTATGTTTTAAAACCTGCTTTCTGATGCTCCATAATAATTTTGCTGGGATAGAATATGCCCTAAAGAGTTTTCTTGTTGCTCCCACTTCCTATTAGTCCTAATAGTGTATGCCTATGCTGCAGTTCCATACTGGTTTATCATTTTCACTTTCATTCATTCCAGTCTCTCGGTAGGCTTCTTGTGAACAGGGGAGAACTTGTGAGGGAAGTAAAGGTTGGAGACAATCTAGGGCTCAGTGATCATGAGATGATTGAGTTCTCTATCCTTGGGGAAACAAGGAGAGGGAGTTAGTAAAACTGCCACCTTGAACTTGTGGAGGGCAACCTTTGGCCTATTCAGCAGACTGATTGACAAAGTCCCTTGGGAGGACACCCTGAAGAATATAGGAAGGCAGAAAATACTTCAAGAGTCTTAAAGGCACAGGAGCAGGCTGCCCCTGTGTGCCTAAAAAAGAGCTGTCAGAGAAGGTGTCTGGCCTGGCTGAATAGAGACCTTTGCCTGGACCTCAAGAACAAAAGGAGAGTCTACAGCCTTTGGAAAAAGGGACAGGTCTCTCATGAGGACTATAAAGATGTAGACAAGCTACGCAGGGAGAAAATTTGGAGAGCCAAAGCACAGGTAGAGCTCAACCTAGCTACAGTCATTAAGGAAAATAAAAATATTTCTATAAATTCATTAAGAACACAAGGAGGAATAGGGGAAGTCTCCATCCTTTGTTGGATGCAGAGGGAAACATAGTGACTAAGGATGAGGAGAAGGCTGAGATGCTCAATGCCTACTTTTCCTCAGTCTTTAGTACTGGAGCCAGCAGTTCCCTGGACACCCAACCTCATGTGCTAGGAGTCAGTGAGGTGAATCAGAATGAGGTCGTCACAATAAATGAGGAAGTGGTCAGTGAGCTGCTATGCAACTTAAGACACACACAAGTCTATGGGGCCAGAGTAATGAGGGCCCAAGGGTAATGAGGGAGTTGGCAGATGTGGTTGCCAAGCCACTGTCCATTATTTACCTGAAGTCCTGGCTAACTGGGGAGGTTCCAATGGACTGGAGGGCAGCAAATATAACATCCATCTACAAGAAAGGAAGAAATGAGGGTCCAGGAAGGTATAGACCTGTCAGCATGACTTCAGTAACAGGGAAGGTCATGGAGCAGATCATGTCAAGTGCCATTACACAACATATAGAGAACAACCAGAGGATCAGGCCCAGTCGGCATGGGTTTATGAAGAGTCAGGTTGGTCCTGCCTGGCCAACCTGATCTCCTTCTATGACAATATGATGCAACTGTTGGATGAGGGAAAGGCTGTGGATATTGTCTACTTAAGACTTTTGAAAAGCCTTTGGCAATGTTTCCTACAGAATTCTCATGGACAAACTGGCTTCTCATGGCTTGGATGAGCACACACTCTGCAGGATAAAGCACTGGCTGGGTAAACAGGCCCAAAGAGTGGTGGTCAGTGGAGTTAAATCCAGTGAGCAGCCAGTCACAAGTGGTGTTCAGTGTTGGGACCACTTCTGTTTAACATCTATATTGATGACCCTGATGAAGCCATAGAGTGTGTCATCAAAAAGTTTGCAGATGACACCAAGTTAGGTGGGAGTGTTGATCTTCAACAAGGGTAGGAAGGCTCTACAGAAGGACTTGGATAGATTGGATCAATGGACCAATGTTAATGGGATGAGTGTCAACAAGGCAAAATGCCAGGTCCTGCACTTGGATCATAACAACCCCAAGCAATGCTACAGGCTTGAGGAAGTGTGGCTGGAAAGCTGTCTGGCAGAAAGGGATCTAGGGATTCTAATTGATAACTGAATATGAGCAAGTAGTGTGCCCCGGTAGCCAAGAAAGCCAAGGGCATCCTGGCTCATATTAGAAATGCTGTGTCCAGCAGGAGCAGGGAGGTGATTGTCCCCTTGTGCTCAGCTCTGGTGAGGTCACATCTCTTCTACTCTGTTCAGTTTAGGGCACCTCAATGAGGTTGACCTCATTGCTCAGAATTGTTCCCAGGTGTGTTTAATCTACTTTCATATGTTAAAATTATGAAGGTCTTATATTGTAATTATTTATTGTAATATAGTTAACTTGTCTTAATTTTACTTTCTTTCTTTTTCTTGTTCGTGGTTGTACAAGAAAAAGATTTTAGCTGTTTAGTTCTTTGCTTTCTTATTGTTGTAATCTTGACTTCTGTTTTCATGTCATTTTCATTACATTGAATTCAAATATTGAAAACATTGCTCTATCAGACCTATATCTGTCATTATTGCAACCTAATATGAGAAAACAGGAGGCCATTCCAGGCATAAAATATGCAATTTTATCTTAAATATATGAATTACTAAAATATATATCTGGTATCCAGCTTGAGAGTTACAAATTAGCTGCAGATATTTCACTCTCAAAGAAAAAGGCCTTTGGAGTGAGCTACATCCATTTTCCTGGAGCTGCATGAAAATAAGTTTTCCCTTGTTATACAGTAGAAGCTATCAGGAGTGCTCTAAATTGTGTTCGTTTGATTAAAGTAGGCATTTCTGAGCCTTCCTACAGCATCAATCACACTTGTGATAACAGCAGAACAAATGCCCAATTTCAAATGCAGTAAATCTGCTCCACTTCTTCTTTGAATAGCAAAAAGTGGAAAATATGTTTCTACTTAATATTCACTACCTTAAACATTCCATGGATGTGAAGTACAACCCCATTTATCCATAAGCAAAATTAAAAGTCCGTACCTGATAAAAGAATAGTTTTCCTATCTTTTGTGGGATTTTTTTGTTTCAAAATATCTATGGAGCAGATCTATATTGTGTAAAGCCTACTGAAGTAGTCTGGTAACATTTCAGAATTCTAATTGAAGAATCTGTGCTGATAAAAGTGATATGTTTATTTTATTCTCTCATTAAGGGGATGCCACCATTAGTTTCTCCAGAATTACTTCAGGGGTTACTTGTATCATTTTCAAAGGTATTTCCAAACCTGGAATAGGTGGGTAAAAGAGAGACATGGAACAAGAACAAAGGTATGTGTAAGTCAGATACATTCCATTTATCCGCTGCGTGATGACTTTGTTGTATTACATTGCATTTCTATGCATTTCTAACACATCCTTAATGCTAGGTGTCCTGCATTAACACAGCCTGCTTTCACATGCCACACTCTATACACACAGACAGGAGGAAAAGTAACACAAAAAACCCCAACCCTCTGGACTGAGATAAAGAGAATTTAATGAGATGATGCACAATTATCTTAGCCTATTTGCAGAAAAGCACAGCAAAATGCAGAAGCAGCAGCAGAAGCCAACGACCTTCCCCACCTCCTGACCTGCAGCCTGCACAGCAGAAAAGACCAACACTCCAACATCAGAAATCAAAAGCAGCAACTGGAACAGGAAGCTTATCATGTTACAAACTTCAAACTTTGCCTCAACCAGTATTTTCATTTTGAATCTGGCATGACAGCAGCATGGCATTGAATATCTATCAGCAGATTCAACTCAAACCATGACACTATGAGAGCTTTCTTTTCCAATGGAATTACTGCTAACTTTGAGTACTAAAAATAAGAAAAAGTTTTTTTTTACTAAGAACTACTAATTTATGCTATTCTGAACATAAGAGTAAATGAACCAAGAATTTTTTGACATAATAAAACATCTTGCCTTTAAAAAGCTAAAATTGAGTAATATTACAGGATGAAGATATACTTCTGTCCCCTAAAGTAAAAGATTTATGAAATAGCATTTCTGGTAATCAAGGTTAGATATTTCCACCTCAAATAGCCAAGTATTCAATTATTTTTTTGTTTATATGACCACTATGTATGTGTCATCATTTAATTTCCTGTTCTGTGGGAAGTTGATCAGAACTCTGAAGTCTGGGTTATTCTGAGGCAGGATTCTTTCAATCTGTCTTGTGACTGTTTTTCTTCAGCATTTCTGAGCGGGGACTCCAATTTCCAGTTTGTGCTGAGCAGTTTCTACACTATGGACTATAAATTTAAACAGAGTAAAACAATTTTCATGTGAAGCACAGATTAAACTAGTCCTAGAATAGCCCCTTCTTAGTTAAATCACAAATTAGAAGAAAAGAAAAACTGAATTACAAGACCTATGCTATGATCTCACTCACTCACATGTAAGACTGATTGCATTACCTAACTGTTGGTCCCTTTCATCTATATTATTATGGGGTTTTTTTCAATTTTAAAGAAAAATTCATTTCACATATCCTTATGAAAATCATCCAAAGGTTATTGTGTAATTCCCAAACAAAGGAAGGGAAGAAAGAAACAAGGCAAATAGGTGAAGGACATTCTCTTTCACTGTGAAAATCTCTATAAGGATTTTCCATTTTAACTACTGCTCCAAATAGCATTCTACAGTGAAGGTTAAGTGTACCAAAAATTCCTCTACTGAGAAAAAAAGAAAACTATAATGAAAAAAAATTAAAATCAAAGAAAGAATAACAAGATAATGAAGGAAAAAGAAATGGAAAAATATGAAAAGTCTATAGAGACGAAAAAGTAAAAAAGAGAAAGAAACAGGAAAAAAAGAAAATATTTTCTTTATTTGAGCACTTCCTTTGGGACAACCATAGGCTCTGGCAGAGAAGGATGTTTTCTAACTGATGATATCTGTAGAATAGTTGTTTGAACCACTCTTCTTACATTTAGGTACCATTATCTGTAAGGTTTCTGGTCTATTCAGCAGTTCCTTTTTAAAGCATCTTGTAAAACATAATTAAGGTACCCTATCTCATCTTGGCCCAGCTCTGGCATTTCTATTACTTGCAGAAATAAAACATCAAATGTATCTCCACAGCCATCTCAGCTGATTGCTGTGGCCTGCATTCTACCTAGCAGCTGCAAAGAAAGGTAAGAGAAGAAGCTTACCTCATGCCTTTAATTAGTCCAGAAAAGGGGAGGGGGAAGAAGAAAAAAAGTCTTACTAGTTAAATGAATTCCTGATTTCTTGAAATTAGCAGCACAGAGAACTTTCCAGTACTGTTTCAGAGACACAATGATGAGTGAGATCCTTACTGAATAACTTCTCCATCCCTATACTGAGCAGCATAGCACGACAGCCATGTAATAGGCATCAAGCTACAATATTCCTGGAGGCACTGAACTGTACAGCCCTCTTTCAGACACCAAAAGGAATTTTTACAGGGCTGCCAGTGGGCTCCAGATACAAATTTGCATACCTAACAGAGGAAAGATGCCACACTCCAACCTTTACTAAAACGACTTCTTCACAAGCCATTCTCTATGATACTTGAAAAGTCACAGCAGTCAGGTGAAATCACTGGATGACTTGAAAAAGTGAAGCATTACATTCATTTTGAAGGGTAGAAAGGAGGACCCTGGGAACTACTAACCTGTCAGACTCATCTCTGTGTGGGAATGTCATGCACCAGATCCTCCTAGAAGCTATTCTAAGGCACATAGACAACAGGGTGGTGATTCAAGACTGACAGCATGGCTTTACCAAGGGCAAGTCTCATCTGACCAACTTGGCAGTCTTCTGTGATGGAGTGACTACATCAATGGATGTCATCTATCTGAAATTCTGTAAGGCTTTAGATACAGTCTCCAACAACATCCTTCTTTCTAAATTAGAGAGATATGGATTTGATGGATGGACTGTTCAGTGGATAATGAACTGTTTGGATGGCTGCATCCAGAGGGCAGTTTTCAATGGATCAATGTCCAGATGGAAATTGATCACAGGTGGTGTACCTCAGGAGTCTGTACTGGCATCTGTTCTGCTCAGTATCTTCATCAATGGTATAGGTATCAAAGAAGCCTTGCCAAAATAAGCATGGCCAGCAGATGGAAGGAAGTGATTCTCCTTCTCTAGTGACATAGCACCTGAAGTACAGCATCCAGCTCTGGACATCTCTGCACAGGAAAGACAGAGACCTGCTAAACTGGGTCCAGAGGAGGGCCACAAAAATGGTTGGAGGACTGGTCACACAAGATGACATCCAGATGGGTTCTGAAAGTCTCTAGAGAAGGAGAGTCCACAACCTGTCTGGGCAGCCAGTTTCAATGCTCTGACACCTGTACTGTAAAGAAGTTTTGCCTCATGTTGAAGTGGAACTTTCTGTGTTCCAGTTTGTAGCCATTGCCCCTTGTCCTATCACAGGACACCACTGAAAAGAGACTAGTACCTTCTTGATACAAGATGGGGAAAGGTCTTTTTGACCTGTTGTGAAGGGACAAAGAATAATATTTTTAAGTTAAAAGAGGTTAGATTCAGGCTAGGTATGAGGAAGATATTTTTTACAATTAGGGTGGTGCAATACTAGAACAGGTTGCTCAGACATACAGTAGATGCCTCATCCCTGCAAAAATTTCAGGTCAGGCTGGGTGGGGCTCTGGGCAACCTGATCTAGTTGAAGATGAAGGCATGTTGGATTAGATAGCCATTAAAGATCCCTTCGAACCCAAACTATTCTTCTTTATCTACATCTACATCTATATTTATGTGCACATATATATATGATTCAATACACAGATTAATGAAAACAGTAGAAGAAAATTGGTAAGACTGGTACATTCAAGAACTCAACTCAGATGCATATATGAGTTAAAATAGTGTAGGCTGTAGTAAATTTTCAGTCTGAATTTTTTCATTTCATTGTCCTGAGTGAACTGATCTATCTTCATTAAATCAGTCCAGTCTGTAGAGTGTGTCATAGTCCTCTGCAATACAAAGGAATATGATTGATCTAGCCTTTGCATTGTGCTGAAATATCTATCTTTTGTGTAGATTTTCAATGTAAGTATTTATCATGGAAACCAGTAATCTTTCTAAAATATAACTACCATTAACTGGAATAAATAGAACCACAATATAAAGAATATTTGCTGTTTCAGGTGTAGTCTCCTCATTCTTGAAGCAGTGGGTCAAATTCTGCAATCTGTCTCATGTTGGCTAGATTCTTTCATTTTGCCTAACACATACATCTAACCCCTAATATTGTTACTTTTTTAAACTTTTTTTTTTCTTTTTCTATCTTTTTCTTTTTCTTTTTTCTATCTCAATGACAGCATTTAGCTTCAAGGGAAAGAAAGCATCCCCTCTTGCTATACACCAAAGCAATAGCTCTTGTCAGTACTAGGTCATCTCCAAGCTCACTTTTTCCCTGCTGTTGATGCTAAATAAGTGCAGGGCCTCTGAGATGGATGGGTGATATTGCCGCTAGCAATTGCAACCAAACCCTCCTGGGTGCAAACTTACGGCTGCATCCCCTGGCCTTCCTGAGCAGATGCATTTGCAAATGTTTTCACCTTGGCCAAACACGTCAAACTCATAATCTCAGCATGTTTCTTGCCGGTGGAGTGCAGTGTCTAGTCACCAGAACTGGGAATTGTCTCCACTTCAAAAGTTTCTTGTTTTGCCAGCTTTTACATCTGCCACTTCTCTTGTATCACATGCCAGGCATGACACAAGAACTAGCACAAAATCCAAGGACAACTTCCTCTAAGGAAGTTTCTTGCACTCTGATGAAAGAAAAAGTAGACAAAGTGAAAAGTCAATTTAAAAACTACACCTTTTTTTTAAAAAATATGGATTTTCATGAGCAGGGAAGAAAGGAAAAGAGCAGTTCTCAGGATGGAAGTTTAAGGCAAGTTTGTTGTAGATAAAGGATAAAATTGGCAATTAAACCTGTATTTGGTTCCAGCGATAGAGGTTATCATCTTTGCATATATTTAATCCTTAGAGTACATCAAGATTTTTACTCAATAGGTCTAAAAATTAAAACTGACAAATAATTCCAGTCAGAGGCCCACGATCACAAAATTTGGTAGTGTGTAAGTAATATCAACTTTAATTTTAGAAAATGTGTAAAACAAAAATGCAGAAGATGAATACAGAGATGAAAGAAAAATATTCTGAGACATGGAAGGGCCATAGAACACAACCAAGTAGTTATTTATCCAATCTGTATTTTGATTTCTCAGTTCACTCAAGGATAATTTTTTTCTCATATTTAATTAGAAAACTGTCAGTTTTTCTTTCTTCAAGATAGGCTTATGGGAAAGAAATTTCAGATATTAATCATTTATTTAATGTAAACCATTCAAACTGAGAAGGCTAAAGGATGAAAAGAACCTGCATATTATATCCTACATCACTGAAAACAGCATACTGCAGGCCTTTCCCAAATATTTGTGTCCTATGACATCCACCCTCTCAATGATCCAGTCTAAATTTCACAGAACCACAGAAAACATCCAGCTGGAAGAGGCCTCCAAGATCATCCAGTCCAACCTTAAGTCCAGCAGTGAAGGGTCAACACTAAACCATATCCCCAAGTGCCAGGTCCACACACTGCTTAAACAACGCCAGGGACAGTGACTCCAACACTGTCTTGGGCAGACCACTCCACTGTCTGATAACCCTCACTGTGAAGAACTATTTCCTAACATCCAGCCTGAACCTCCCCTAGCACAGGTTGAAATAATTTCCTCTAGTCACAGTATCACAGTCCCATCGCTTGCCACCAAGGAGAAGAGGCTGGCCCCCTCCTCTCTCCAACCTCCCTTCAGGTAGTTGTAAAGATTAATTAGGGCAATGTTGAATCACATTTCAAAGCCCTGTCTATGGTGAATGTTTCTCTCAGATCCAGTAATGGGATGATTTAAGAACTTAGCAGTTTGCTGAACAGAGGTCTCTCTCCTCTCCTTTTTTGTATGAGGTAGAGTGTACCACAGAACACCAAAACGAGTGTTTTGATAGGGATATAGGAAGGCTGTCAGCCAACTCACACTTGCTCTTAGTGCAAATCCTAGTGGGGCTTGTGAAATGTCATCCTTAATTGACACTGAAAAAAGCTTACATTATGGTGCATTAATATTGTGGCCATTTCATAGGATTGTCATAGAAAATTATTAGAATTACACAGTGATCCATGTTAATTTTTCCATAGCACTACCCAATAAATTCCACAATTAACCCATATCATTGCTCTAATATTGTGTACTTTGGGGAAATCTTTTCAATTAGAAACTCAAAAGTAAGAGTGGAGAATTGGATAGGATGCCTAAAATTGGATTTACTTTGCTCATTTTCCCTTAAGGTTAAAACAGAGTTTTGAAAAATAGCATTTTTTTCTTAATGACTTTTTTCTCCTTCCAATGGAATTAATGAATGATATAAAGTCAGAAAGCATCAGGAATAAAAGTTAAAAAAGATTTATGCATTTATAAAAGGGAATATATCTTTTATAATAGTCATAAATGAGTGGCAACTACTTTACACCATCATCAAAAAATGGACACAGGCTTTTTTTCTAGAACTTTTAATTCTTGGCAAGAACCTCAAAGTGAATCATTTTCACTGGAAATAAAAAAACAACCAAACAAACAAACAAACAAAAAAACCAACAACAACAACCAAACACAAACGACAAAACACACAACAAAACCACAACCCAATAAAACAAAACCAACCAATGGCACAAACCAAATGGTATTTAATTTCTAAAAATGCTATTATTTTCCATTTGCAAATAAACACAATTAGATACAAGGTGCTTATTATACTGAACTGTCTCTTTTCATGGAGAAATGGGATATATTTTCTATTCTAAAGAGGTCAACAAATGAGAGGACAAGCACAGGCGTATTTAACAGAGTTTTGACAGAGGGGAAGGGTTAGGTGTTTCTGATTTCAGTTTGTTTATTTTGGTATCTTTTCATTTGGGAGTTTTTGTTGGGTTTTTTTTCTACCTGTGTTTTTCTTTTACAGTTGTATTTACAAAGTTGTTGACACTGAACCAGAAACTATTCCTCAAAGTCCACATTTTGCATTTGTGTGTTTCCTGACCCTAGCCTGGGGTTGGTTTTATATGAAATCAGAATTGAGTTTCTCAGTATGCCTTTATATCCCAGTATATTTTTTACCCATCACATTCCATTTTCATGTTCTCACTCTGAAGGATACAAGGAGAACTCACTGATTGCAAAGACTAAAATATATGCCCTAAGTTTGGAAAACATGACTTCAACAATTTTGTATTTTATTTCTAGACTGATTGCTACAGTATCAGGCACACTGTTAGAACATCAATCAATGAGAACATTTACAATTGCATACCAATACAAAGAACCTATGAAGGACTGTATAATACTCCTTTGCAATATTTGCATACTGTGACTTCTCTTGACATAGGAAATTCCCAGGGCACCAGCAGTACAATAGTCTTCATTACTCTTCAATAAATTTATCATGATGGCTATTAAGGGTGTTATTACACATTATAAGAGACTATTCAACCCATTAAAGCAATAAATAAATGCTGGCATTAAACAAACTTGGACAATAATTATTAGTGTTCTGAAACACTCTTTTTGCCAAATGAAATGATAATCTACCTTTGGAAAAAAAAAAAACCAAAACAAGATCCACTTACTCTTTAATACAAGATTTCTCCTAATACACTAAGAATTTAGGATTAAGCCCGGTTTCCTCACTCATTTGAGTAACTCTAATATGGTAAAGTGAACTGTTTATACAATAAGAGTATGACACTGAAGGATTTGTTTCTGAACAAGCCAGAAATCAATTTAAAGCTAAATCAATCACCATATTTTGTACATACAGGGGCTACAAAACTGCTGGATTCCTTCTAGAACCTTAAAAAAATTCCTCCTAGAACTTCCATAAAGACATTAGTAACTTTGGTGAGTAAAGACACTGTCTAGAGTACGAAACAATGAAATATACTACAAAATAATTTTCAAGGATAAGTTTATTTCTTAAAAAAAAAAAAAAAAGAAAAAAGATTTTTTTTAATAGCACTTTTCTGTTTTCATTCATGTAACTTTTAAATTGTGTATAATATTAATCTCACACGAAAATAGCAATTATAGTTTTATATCCACAAAAAAGCAGTATTTGAGAGGCACTCAAAACACTTTAATTTAATTTAATTTAGATTCTCCAAAATGTCAATCAACTGACTTAATGTCCTTTGGATTTTTCCTCCCCTGGAAAAGGTCTTTGAGTCTCTTCCTTTAACTTTGTCCGGATTTGCCACATACAATTTATTTTTCACACATTTCAACCAGTTAGAGGCAATCCTTAGTCATGTAGAATATGGTTCCACAGTACCTTTCACAGATATCCACTGATGTAATTAAAAATTAATTCATGCTTGTTCAGAAGCAGATTTGTTAATTCTATTTTATAGCATGTGTGATACAGGAGCTGGGGTCTATGACCTTCCCCAAGTGGCTGAATTTCTGCCTTTTTCTTCATCAATTATGCTTACTAAGAACTGTTTTTTTAAAACTCAGAATCTGTCTTAAGGGTTGAAGACCAGTTGTCCACTCATATACTTTCTGTTGTCTCAGACATATTTTTTTGACTGTTAGAGATTCTATGAAATTAAAACTTGTGCACTCATTGCTTGCAAAGCAAGGCGTCTAAGTCAGCACCTTGATAACAAGAGATGATAAGAGTCTCACGTTATGAACTTCACAATACTGATAGCTCAGGTACCTATAATGCCATATTTATAGAGAAATCATTATCTTTTCTATAGAGGTCATCCTGGCATTTGCATGTTAACTAAAATCACAGGGATTTTTATTTATCTGGCTCCAGAGATGCTTCACAGAAAAGAGTATGTGATATTAAGTCTGGATTGGAAAACATTCTAATAATAATAAGACAAAAACTTTCATCTGAGATAATGTTACTAGATTTCAATAAATCATGAGGACACAAAGTGCCACACAATGTCACCTCCATGTTACTTGGAATGGTGTGACACTAATTTTTAAGGAAATTATCACAGACTGAGAATCTACAAATGCTTAACACCAAATGGTTAACAACAGCTATAGATAACTTTCAGACATTTAACAAATATAAGAATAACAAATTAAAAACTAATAACCTCTAGAAAAATATTTATTTTTTTTTACTAAAAATATTGGAAATAATTATTTCTTTACTAATCAAATACATAGTGCCATTATGACTTTGCTTCTTGGCAAATGAAAAATAGATGTCAACACTTCAGTGTAGACTATAATTGCTTTGACATCTTGTTATTTGACTTGCTAGGAAAAATCTAATGACTTTTATGTTACATTAGAACATCAGAATAAAAGTAGGTAAGTTTATATCTTGAGATGACAATTATTATTTGTTTTCCATCTTCAAGTCTGTTGTTGGAATTTAAAGTCCCTATGGGTGTATTTTAAACTAAGATCCCAATAGGAAACATTCTTATTTCTTCTGTCTCTAAAGAGCTGCAAATAATGATCAGACAAATTGATATTCATGATTGCACATGTAAAGATCCTTTCGTTTTCCTCCCTTTTCACGCCTTGGAATTTTAAACAATCACATCCTGATTCATTTTATTAGTGCTTTTTGAGTGCTTTTTTAGGAACATAGCAATATGTCAAGTTTAAATGAAATATTGCATTTGTTTATCTTATTTTTTTTAATTTTGGATTTTGTATTAAAATAAAGATCTAATCAGTAGTATGCTAGCTGTAAGAAATAGGATATTTTTCCTATTTTAAAAAATTATTAATATTATAAATTGATTATAGAGAGAAACCTCTCTATAGTCCTGACCTTCCTTATTAATACACACCAAGCCATTGTCTAGCAAGGTGTTGAGTTTTGCAATATGAGAAGCATCACAGAAACTGCAGTGAGAAATCACTGAGGAGTTGGATGTTAAAATGTGTTCCACCATAAAAACCCTAATTTTTGCTAAACATCAGGTACTTTAAAAACCCTTTCATGCTGAAGTTATTGTCGGTGAGTTTAGCCTTCATACCTCTTTTTTTTTTCTTAGCCTTTCCCAAAGCAGCTAGATTCTCCCCTGCAGTATGTAGGAGGCTATCTGAATTAATGCTTCTGCAGTTTACAAAACCTCTTGTACTACATAATTTTGCTAGACAGAAAAAGATGGAATTAGATCTCTTTTGGCAGACCCAGTGTAACCACTCACATATGAGCTGCCCTGCTGTTCCCTCTCTGAGAACCCATTGTCTCTCTATCATTGTAGACTTCCATCTTGGCAAAATTGCATTACCACAGTGTGATTTCCATGGGCTTTATTTTAAACAGAATTATTTAAGCTATTCTCACAAAATCTAAATCGTCATGAGAGCCTCTAGAGTGAAGGTTAATTCTGTTGCCAGCAGCAGCAGCTTTGCTCTCCAAAGCTGAGGCTTGTGGTGGCAGCAATTACTGGACATCCTTGTTCTGATAAATTTGTGTTTTCTCTTTGATCAAATATGTCAAGCTTTTAATTCTGTATAATCGTTAGTCACATGAAGTGCCAGACCATCTTGTTTTTAGCATCATTCACATCTGCTGCTATTTTCCAGTCAGACAGGTAAAATGCATTGACCTAGAACATTCTACTTTAATCTCAGCATCCTTATGTTAGAATGCCAGTTGCTTCTGAAATACCATTCCCAACCATTTGGAATCCCATGAGATGGCATTCCATCTGAAATTATTTAAAACCAAACCAAACCAACCAACCAACCATGAACAACCAAAATCCCCAACCAAACCAAACCAAAAAAACAACCCCCCCAAATCAACACAACCAACTAATCAACAAACAAACAAAACACTACCACCAAAAACTCCCACGCCACAATAGCTAAACAAAACAACAACCCCCCCTCCTCCCTATTAAACACTAGTCTTCCTGGCATCACAAATTTGTTAAATTTGCAATGTTAAATACTGCAGCACCTTTTAGTTTTATCACAAAACACTCCCCAGCAGAAAACTGCCATTTTCGTTTAGTGCAATGAATGACTGTGGTCACGAGGAAATAGTAGTGAAAAGTAAATAACTAGCAGACTGTATCCTTTATGTAATGTTTTTTCCCCACTAACTGCATTCACCTTTGGATACACAGAAGCCTAGCAAGAGAATGTATGATCCAAGGTACCTATGATTTCAATAATGCTCCCAAAAGTAGAGTGCCAGAAAGAAAAATGAGGTGGAGGAATAGTATCACAACGTACTACATAAAGGGAATGTCAGAACTTTGATCTTTAAGAAACCTGAGGGTCATGCAGAATATCTATTACTTTTATGTTGCTCATTAGAGACTTTATGGAATAAGTGGAGCATTCTATCCTAACAATAAGTGAAATAATACCGTTTTCTGACTGCAAAAGATTTTTCCCAGTTTTTTACCCAGATGAGGCAGAAAGTAAAAAAGATACTGTGAATTAAAAACAAACAACCCCCCACAAAAGAGCCACTGTCTATTAATACTAACCCAGTACCTCACTTTAAAATTTCAGCTTTTTATTCTGCTTTAATTCCTGATTTTTAATTCCTAATTTTCAGCTCAAATTTCTGAATGGAAACACATACGGTGGGCAAACTAAGTTTTTTAGTTTGAAAATACATAAATGGGATTCTCCAGCTATTTCAGAACTGTTTATTCTTTCTCTTCTCCCCATACTGCGTAAAACCTGTACACTTACAACTGTGAATATTTTGTATGCTTTGTATGACATGGTACTCTTTAGATTCACAGATTAGGAGATCCCTTTTTTTTTTTTTTAAATATCAAATGTTAAAAAAATTCATCTGTGTTGCTCAGGTTTGTCAAGTAACTTGCATCACATCCATAATGGAGGATGTTAAAATATTTAATGCCTAAATAATATTTTAGACAGCCACGATAGGTATGATTTTATAACTAACAAACACTGGGATTTGTTCTGCCTATGAATTCTAGAACTAAAGGTACATTTTTAGTTAAAAGAGTATGCTACATATTATGAAAAATGCTAAAAAGCAGGTTCTATAAGTACTGATTTTCCTTTATAAACATCGACAAATTCCTTAATTCCTATAAACACATTCTATTCATTTATAAACACCTATATGGCTGATCTGCTGAACTTTCCACTGACTGGAAAAGGGAAAACATAAACCCCATTTTCAAGAAGGGAGAAAAGGAACACTCAGGGAACTACAGGGCAGTCAGTCTCACCTCAGTGCCCAGCAAAATGGAGTAGATTCTCCTGAAGTCACCCACAGTGCACATGGAAAATGAGGAGGTTGTTGGTGGCAACCAACATGGCTTAACCAAGGGCAAATTCTGCCTGATAAATTTGGTGGCCTTTTATGATGGGATCACAGCATCAGTGGACACAGGAAGAGCAACTGGAGTCATCTTCCTGGACTTGTGCAAAGCGTTTGACACTGTCTGCATGACATTACAGTATCACAGTATCACAGTATAACCAAGGTTGGAAGAGACCCCAAGGATCATCAAGTCCAACCTGTCCCAACAGACCCCACAACTAGACCATGGCACCAAGTGCCATGTCCAATCTCCCCTTGAACACCTCCAGGGGCGGTGACTCCACCACCTCCCTGGGCAGCACATTCCAATGACGAATGACTCGCTCAGTGAAGAACTTTTTCCTCACCTCGAGTCTAAACCTCCCCTGGCACAGCTTGAGACTGTGTCCCCTTGTTCTGGTGCTGGTTGCCTGGGAGAAGAGACCAACCCCTTCCTGTCTACAACCACCTTTCAGGTAGTTGTAGAGGGCAATGAGGTCACCCCTGATCCTTCTCTTCTCCAGGCTAAACAATCCCAGCTCCCTCAGCCTCTCCTCATAGGGCTTGTGCTCAAGGCCTCTCACCAGCCTTGTTGCCCTTCTCTGGACACATTCAAGTGTCTCGATGTCCTTCTGTCCATTCTGGTCTCTAAATTGGAAGAACATGGATTTGATGGATGAACCACTAGGTGCGTAAGGAATTGGCTTGATTGATGCTCTCAAAGAGCTGCAGTCAATAGGTCAATATCCAAATGTAGACTTGTGATGAGTGGAGTCCCTCAGGGATCTGTACTGGGACTGGTGCTGTTTGGTATATTGGTTGGTGATGTGAATAGTGGGATTGAATACACCCTCAGCAAGTTTGTCAATGACACCAGGCTGTGCGGTGTGGTCAACACACTGGAGAGAAGGGGTTCCATCCAGAGGGACCTTTACAGACTAGAGAGGTGGGCCCATGATAATCTTCTGAATTTCAACAAGGCGAAGGGGCAATTCCAAGCACAAATATAGGCTGGGTGACAAGTGGATTGAGAGCAGCCCTGCAGAGAATGACTTGGGGGTGCTGGTTGATGAGGAGTTTGACAGGAGCCAACAACATGTGCTGGTAGCCCAAAAAGCCAACTGTATCCTGGGCTGTGTCAAAAGATGCATAGCTAGCAGGTCAATGAAGGTGATCTGCCTCTCTTCTCTTGTGAGGCCACACCAGGAGTACTGCATACAGCTCTGAAGCCCTGAACACAAGAAGGACATGGATCTGTTGGAGAGAGTCCAGAGGAGGGTCACAAATATAATCAGAGGGGGAGAGCACCTCTCCTATGAGGATGGGCTGAGTGAGCTGGGGTTGTTCAGCCTGGAGAAGTGAGGGCTCAGTGGAGACCTTATAGCAGCCTTCCAGTAGCTGAAGGAGGTCTACAGGAAAGCTGGAGAGGGACTTTTTATAAGGGCCTGTGGTGATAGGATAAGAAGTAATGGTTTTAAACAGAGCAGGGTAAATTCAGATTGAACATTAAGAAGTTATTTACTGTGAGGGTGGTGAGACACTGGAATGGGTTACCTGAAAAAGTGGACACCTCATCCCTGGAAGCATTTAAAATCTCTTATGTCTGGATGAGTCTTTGAGCAACCTGGTCTAGTAGGAGGTGTCCCTGCCTGTGGCAGGGAGGTTGGAAAAATATGATCTTTAAAGTCCCTTCCAACTCAATCCACTCTATGATCATAGGTCCCTTTTTATAAACATAAACTCTCAGTGAAATATTTGTTTTAGCTACTATGTTGTTATTTGGAGAATTTAAACTTCGTAAATTATAAATGATAACATTTACCTCCATGCATTAGTTACAAAACCACACATAAAACTACAATGAGCTTCATTAAGAAGATGCTTACAGTTATTTTTACAAGCTTTCACTGGCTTTAATAGGACATGACAGTACAGGCATATAAACATCTTCTGTACTTAGTTATTTGTTCAGCAGTAAGCTGAATCAGGGAGAAATACTACAATTATAAGAATATCTTCTCCATTCATGTATTAAAAAAATATAAACAGACAAGCTTTTCCCTTTCCTTCGCAGTTTCAAAGGTCTTTTCATCTCTATAGGATGAAACTTCAGCTATGGAAAACAACAGAGCACAGCAAATGCAAGAGCCAAAGATGATCTTGGGAATGTTATACCATTGCCATTTCACTTCTGCTGTGGAGAGTTCATTATAAAAATAAGAGAGAGTGTGCTTTAGTCACTACATTTACAGGGGTTTCCCACTGAATTATTTCATGAAGTGGATCTTCATGTCAGAAGATCAACATACACACTCGTGTGCAGCCTGAGCACAACACTGCAGAGCTTGTCTACGTGAGGCACATAGTACACAGCAAAATATGCAATGAGCTTTATGTGTAATTCTTTGTGTTGCACACACACATATAACACTTTCTTGAGGGGTAACTATCTCACCTTCAAAGTAGGAAAAGATAGTACTTCAAATGGTTGCACAATAAGTCAGGATGCCACGAATTCTGATTAAATTTATTGTGCACAGGCAGCAAACTAAAAGGAGGAATGAAATTTTCACACTATCATTATTACTCAAAAGATCCAAAATCATCAAAAAGAGAAGTTAATATTTTTACAGCTGCTTCGTATCACAAATGTACTTTAAGCAGGGCCCAAAATAAGAGCCAATGTACACCCTACACATTTGTCACCAGCAGAGGCCAGCAGCAGCAAACTACTGTCCTATCTAACAGCAAGGAATAAACAGGAAAAGAACTGTGACTCTGTAGATATCCCTTGGAGGAAATTATTACCAAAAGGAGAATTTCAGGGCAGTGAGGTAACCATGGAGGGAGATTAGCAGTTTCAAAGGCACAAGACAAAGCACAGTGCATACATATGAAATGAAAAGGATTCTTTAAAGTAAAATAGCAAAAAGCTCACAAGGACTCAGCTGCTACTTCTTTGGAAGAAGGGCTAACGATTTAAACAGTATCTGTACAGCAAAGACCAGAAAAGGATTTTTACTACTTCAATTGAAACAATTGAAGCTTCCATGTCAGAATCTTTAGCAGTAAAGTATGAACAGTATGAAATTAAATATAACACTTGCTGAAGGTGTTAGTATTCACAAGAACTGATATTATAGAAATAAAGAACACATAAAGAAACTGTCAGATACCACCGCAGGGAAAACTAGAACTTACTCCATAACCATTAAGTCCTACAAATAAAATTTACCTTTTGTTAAGCTGAAAATCTTTTTCTGGGCAACGGGAATACCACAAGGCCTTGACCAACCTTGCAAGGGTGTTCAAGAATAACAGAAAGGGCTTCTTTAAATACATTGCAGACAAAACAGTAGAAACAATGAAGGCCCACTGTTGAATGAGATTGGTGCCCTGGTGACAGAGGATAGAAAAGAGGGCAGAGCTACTGAATGTCTTCTTTGTCTCATTCTATACTGCTGGAAATTGTCCTCAGGAACCCCAGGCCCCTGAGGCCCCAGAGTAAGTCATGATAAAGGCCAGGTTAGAGACCAGTTATTCAGTCTCAATGTCCATAAATTCATAGGTCCTGATGGGATGCACCTGTGTGTGCTGAAGGAGCTGGCCAAAGTCATTGCTAAGCCACCCTCCATCATCTTTGGTAAGCCATGAGGAACAGGAGAGGTCCCTGAGGATGGAAGGAAAGGAAATGTCACCCCAGTCTTCAGAAACAGGAAGAAGGAGGACCCCGGATAACTATAGACTGGTCAGCATCACCTCCATCCCTGGAAAGGTGATGGAGCAACTCATCCTCAGTGCTGTCTCTAGGCATATCAAGGGTAAGAGGGTCATTGGGAGCAGTCAACAGGGTTTTATCAAGGGGAAGTCATGTGTTACCAACCTGATAGCTTTTTATGAGGACAACCAGGAGGAAAGATGATGGATGTAGTTTACCCAGATTTTAGTCAAGCATTTGACACCATCTCCCACAACATTGTCTCAGATAAACTGAGGAAGTGTGGTCTGGATGATCAGCCGGTGAGGTGGATTGTGAACTGGTTGAAGGAATGAAGTCAGAGAGTTATGGTCAATGGGACAGAGTCTATTTGAAGGCCTGTATCTAGCAGGGTCCCTCAGGAGTCAGTGCTGGGATCTGTACTATTCAGTATATTCATCAACAACCAGGATGAGCGAACTGAGTGCACTGTCAGAAATTTCACGATCACACAAAACTGGGAGGATTAGATGACACACCAGAAGGCTGTGCTGCCATTCAGCAAGACGTGGACAGGCTGGTGTCACTCAGGGGTCAGTACTGGGACCAGTGTTGCATAGCATCTTTGTTAGTGATATGGAAAGTGGGACTGAGTATACTCTCCGCAAGTTTGCAGATGACACCAAGCTGTGTGGTCTGGCTGACACACTGGACAGAAGGGGCTTGTACAGGCTTGAGACGTGGGCCCAAACTAACCTCATTCAGTTCAACAAAGCCAAGTGCAAGATTCTGCACCTGGGTCAGAGCAATCCCAAGTCCAAATATAGGCTGGGCAAGGAGTGGCTTGAAAGCAGACTTGAGAAGGACTTGGGCTGTCAGTTGATGAGAAACTCAACATGAGCCAGCAATATGTACTGGCAGACTGGAAGGCTAACCATATACTGGGATTCATCAAAAGAAGCGTGACCAGTAGGATGAAAGAGGTTATTCTCCCCTTCTACTCTGCTCTGGTGAGACCTCATCTGGAGTACTTCTGGTGGTTTGGCCCTGGCCTGGAGGCCAGATGCCCACCAAAGCTGCCCTGACACTCCCTCTCTTAAGTTGACAGGGTAGAAGGGAAAAAAATCTAACAAAAGCCAATAATAGGAGAGGAGCAAATTTAATAACGATAATAAGCAAACAGCAATAGACCACACAGAAGCAAAAAGGCAGAGAGAAAGATATTAGCCTCTACTTCCCATCAGCAGGATGATGGTCAGTCTTGGGAAGCAGGGTTGTCTAAGCTTGGTGGTTACTTGGGAAGAAAGACATCATGGATGAATCCCCCCACTTTCCTTCTTTCACTTCATTCTTATATCTAAGCTGACATCATATGGTATGGAATACCTCCTTGGCCAGTCTGGGTCAGCTGGCTCAGCCGTGTCCCCTCCCAAGATCTTGCCCACCCCTCAAGGTACTCTTGGAGCAGAGAGAGATTGAAAGGATGCAGCCTGGATACTTATTCAACAGTAGCCAAAACACTGCTGCAAAACACAGCACTAGAAAGATGCTGTGAGGAGAATTAACTCCAGCTCAGTCCAACCCAATACAGTACTGCATACAGTTCCTGTTCCCCCAGGAGAAGAGGGACATGGAACTGCTGAGGCAGATCCAGATGAGGGCCTTGAAGATGATCTAGGGCTGGAGCACCTTCCCTATGGAGACAAGCTGCAAGAGTTGGGACTGTTCCACCTGGAGAAAAGAAGGCCCTGGGGAGCCTAGCATCCCTCCAGTACATGAATGGTGCCTACAAGAAAGCTGGGAAAGGACTTTTTACAAGGGCTTGTAGTGACAGGATGAGAGGGAATGGATTGAAGCTTGAGGAGGGTAGATTTAGACTAGATATTAGGAAGAATTTCTTTACAGTGAGTATAGTGAGACACCCTTGTGGATGTCCCCTCCCTGGGTGGGGGACAGTCAAGCTCAGATTGGATGAGGCCATGATCAGCCTGGTCTAGTAGAATGTGTCCTGGCCCATGTCAGGGAGTTGGAACTAGATGATCTTTAAGGCCCTTTCAAACTTAAACTAAAAAAAAAAAAAAAAAAAAAAAAAAGAAAGCCACTATATTATGCAGTT
Organism: Dryobates pubescens; assembly: GCF_014839835.1. NCBI lineage: Eukaryota > Metazoa > Chordata > Aves > Piciformes > Picidae > Dryobates > Dryobates pubescens. The sequence continues at coordinate 103,739,921 of NC_071657.1, forward strand.
AACATGCTGGAAGGAAGAGATGCCATTCAGAGAGACTTGGACAGGCTTGAAAGGTGATCTCATGCCAACCTCATGAAGTTCAACATAGCCAAGTGCAATGTCCTGCACCTGGGTCAGGGCAATCCCAAGTACAAATGCAGGCTGGCTGGAAAACTGAAAGATAGCAGTTCTGAGTACTAAGACTTGCAGGTGTTGCTTGATGAGAAGTTCAGTATGAGGTAACAAAGTATGTTTGCAGTCCAGAAAGCCAACTGGATCCTGGAGTACATAAAAAGTGTGGTCAGCAGGTCGAAAGAGGTTATTCTCCCTCTCTATTCCACTCCTGTGAGACCTCTGTGTTCAGCTCTGTTCTCCAGGGTGACCTTATAGCAGCCTTCAAGTATTTGAAGGGGGCCTTCAGGGTAGCTGGAGATGAACTTTTAACAAATTCATATAGTGAGGGATAATTGCTTCAAAGTGGAATAAGTTAGTTTTAGATTAGACATTAGGAGAAAATTCTTCACCATGAGGGTGGTGAGGCACAGGAACAGGTTGCCTAGAGAAGCTGTGGAGGCTACAACCCCAGAAGAGTTCAGAGCCAGGTAGGATGGAAACTTGAGCACGCTGGTCTAGTAGAAGGTGGAGGTCCATTACTGCTGAAAGTGAACTTTCTGCTGCTACATAATATAAACAGGAATAAGCCAGAAAAAGTTCAAGCTCCTTGGGGAAAAAGAAATTAGAACAATTATTATTATGTAATTTTTTCTTTTCTTGCAAACAGAATCTTTAAACTTGAATGTATTTTAGCCTAGCCTTTATTTTACACTGGAGATAACTCTAGATGTCCCAGTTAGAAGGAATTATATGTGATGTGATATGTTTCAGGAATTATATGTGATACTGGAGACATTCTTTCCTATTTATGAAATCCTAGTTATACCCATCTTGCTAGGTAAATTTAGATACAGACAGTTCTCTAGTTTGCCCGTGTTCAGTCAAAATGGAAACAAACAAACAAACAAAAAAACAGAAACCAGGTCAATTAAGAAGATTACAAGGGAACCAAAAACTTCCTGCTAGATGAAAAAAGAAATCTGAGGATTCACCTAGAATTTCTCAGTGATGACAAAAAGATATCAAGTATGTTATCTTTGGAAATTCAATCTACAGAGGAATAACGTGGACACTGCATGAAAATATACCTTAAATGCAGCTCTTCTTTCAACACACATATTTGGATCAATCTTGCCATAGTAAAATTTTCCAGACCACACCACATAGCTTTATAATTATCTGATCAAAAGTTAAATGGATGTCAATTGTTTGCATATGTTATACCTTTTAAAATGTAATCAGAAAGCCTTTGTTCTGTTGAAGAAAAAATTATTCAGCTAATATCCCAGTAGTGAAAATTGACTGCCAGCTTACCTGATTGAAGAAAATTTCTCATTTTCAGTTCAGCTCAGTTCAGAGAATTGACTCTAAATTGATGTACCTTAGATTTCCTTATGCCTTTTGTATGCTGAACAACAGAAGATAATCCAAATTTTGGAGAGGAAAATGTTTAAATGCTAGCCATTTCAATGATCATAGAGGTGGAGTTAGCTATTCCCTATCAGTCAGTCATCAGAACAGCCCAATACTTCATGTCATCCATTTCCTTGTCTGCAAGAGAGAAGCATCAAATCCCTAGTTTCTTCTGCAGCTTGTTCAGCACCTGTCATTGTGCTCCAGATACAGAAATGGGATTAAGAATTGAGACCCCCTATATATAGTCAGTTTTGTTCTTTTAGACACAAGCTAAAGAATAAATATTCCAAGAACTGACTCCACATAATTACTGTGTGAAAAATAGTAAACTATGCTAGAAGACACAGCAAAACCAGTGATCCTTTAAAATACAGTCATGATGATAATCCACTATCCCACTTCTAAGAATGGACAATCCATTACTTGTTGAGAATAGGAAGTTGTGTTAAAGGGGGTTGAAGATGTCATGATAGAAATATTAGATAACAAAAAAAAAATAAATATAGTTTTAGTGTGGCAGTATGAACATTTTACTATGCTAAAACTACTATAGGAGTTCAAGGGACAAAGAAGTAATTTACTTATATGCAATGTAATTGTAGCATTATTTATATATGGATATCACACCTAATTAGAAGATACAGTCACTGCTACGTAAAATATTTTTTCAAAATAATTAAAATTGCTTCTTAAAATGTTGTGTAACAGATAGTGACACAGTAACTCTGCACAGTTAAAGCAGATTATTTGAAAATTGAATCTAAATGTACTCTAATTCACATCCATTAAAAGGCTAGATATTTTTCAAAGGAGTGAAACTGTTCTATAAAAATCTGTATAACAGTAACACATTACAAACCTGTAGCTAACCTGAAGTCGTTTAAATGGAAAGAACACTAATCCAGTGGTAATAATTCCATTAACCCAATAACACTTATTTATATTATATATATGTATATTCCACCTTGCATCTATGATACAGTGTGATGTATCTTTAGACTCAATAATTGTTGGTTAGCCATGAAATGACAGATTGTTATACACAGCCAATTAAAACATACATTTAGAACTGGAGAAGGGGAATTACTTGCAGAAACATTTTTACCTTCCATCTATTGCTTTTGGTCTAGGTTTTGGCTATAAAATAACATAAAATAAAATTGACATAAAATTAATATTTGTTTCAGTTTATTATATTAATGCAAATTATCAGATCTTTCACAAAGTATAATGGCATGAAAGTCTGTAGCTAACATTATACTTTTACTGCAAATATAAGCTAACATACAATTTGCAGATTTTCAGCTCAGAAGATTTCTTCAGGTCTTTCTGATTCACTGAGGGGAGCTGCAGAGTAATTTGTTTGACTCCTTGATAGTAAATGTTAAGCATCAAACAGCAGAATTTATAAATTTGGCAATTGATTACCATCTTAAGTAGGTCTACTTTTTTTTTTTTGTTCATTAAGAATAACTCCACCTTCCATTATGGAGCCTTGGCTGGCTTCATCTATCATCATGAAACTTCAGATATTTCACATTCCAGATGTGGTGATTATGCTCACTTTGTGTGTGTTTGTGTGTGTTAAATTTACATGGCTTATATATTTCTTCTCAGAAAGTCAAAGCAGGTTATTTGGACCACATTAAACATTTTGTTGCTGCAGTCTAACATTCTCTTTTTCTCTTTTTTAGTTTTCATCTATACAATATAGGAATTTGGCAGTGGAATGACAGGTGTGCAAGACATATGTCTACCCCCACCCATAAATAAACCTATCGCATTTCAGCCCAGTTACAAGGCTTTTACAAGCTGCAGTTTTCAGAAGTAAGAACACTTGCCCTTTAAATCCATGCTGAAATCTAACACAATTTAATCATTCTATTTGATTCAGGTTAGAGTGCTGGTTGAAAGTCACACACAGAAGTAGTTGCAGAAGCCCACAATGTCCAAATATTTAGTGCTTTTGGCTTGCAAGCCTGTGCATCAACAAGTTATGGTGCATAAGGCAGCAGAAACGTCCCAGAATTTGTTACATGTGATGGATTTTTCAATTTTAAGTGTATGCTATATAAACTTGACTCAGCATCAAGTGCCTTCTTGACAAATGATATCTATAATTCTCAAAAACCATCATCAAGTCCAGTTTCATCTGGATGTTACTGTGCTTTAAAAGATTCCTGATGCATAGTTCTGAAACTGAACTTCATCAAACGTTGCTTCAGGCAGGCAGCTGACTTTCTTAGGGCCATTATTTCTCAGGAGAAACTGACATCTGTTTCCATAGCTATATCCCATCACAGATAATAAAGATTACATTATCTTACATTTTGGTATTCTATTAAAGATATCTCCTACTTATGTTTTAATATGCTTAACCATTAAGACAACTATTTCAAGAAAGCTTTAACCTGCCTTTGGGCAGATAAGACACAAATAAGCTTCACCGTGATGAAAGACTTCACTGTGAACAATCATGCACAGTTTGAGTCCATGTTACCTGCAGGTATAACAATGGTTGACAAGACAACAGAGTTGGCTTCAGACCTACTCAAACCCATGAAGACAACCAAGAACATTTACGTCAAGAACACTTAAAGAGAAACAGCTCACAAAATGTGTCCCACTTGTGAAAAAGAATCACTATATTGTTTATGAGTTTGGGGAGATTTATGAAACTATCTTTGGGTATTTATGTTAAAACTGCATACAGAGCACAGGTCTTTGATGTCATTGTTAGCAATAAAAGGATTCAGATGAACAGGAATGCAAATTGTCTCATAATTTGTGAGAATACTTCCATCTACATATGATACAAAGTATGGACCAGCAACTGCAAATGTGATGGCTGACTGCTTATCTCATCTGCCCTTATCTCTACCAGATGCCCAGATAAATGATAATATAGAGTACTTGCAGAGACTACAAGCATATTAATACAGTGCAGAAGAGCAATTTAGAACTACAGTTTAACATATCTCCTTTATCAGAAATCCATATGATTTCCTGATAACAACCTGGCCTAATAATCCCAAATGGCTTGATTAATTTCTACAACAGCATGCTATACTAGAAAATGAATTTTTCTTACAAGATATCTATGACAAGCTTGTTTACTATTTTGGGGGTTGGTTTTGGTTGGTGGTTTTGGGGGTTTTGTTGTTTTTTGTTTGTTTGTTTTGTTTTTATTGGATACAAACATCAACAACTGTTGAAACAAGCAGTAACTATAGAACACGGTGGTCACAATTGCAGGTTCAAGTTAAATTTGGTTGAATCTTGAATCCAGTTTTATGCTACAAAGGTATTGATTTAAATGCTATCATCACAGACTATTCCTATACTTTAGACATCATTAGAAAATTTTGTTGCTGATAATTAAGGCACATTTGGTCACACACTGACATACTTGTTATTCTACTGCCTTGGTGGATTGTCTGGGAAAAGTGCTTATAAACAAACAGAAAACAATCTCATTTTGTTCAAAATATCCTCAAAATATTTTTTTTTTCTGAGAAGGGAAGGGTTTATGTACAGGCAATGAAGAACATTCTGTCTTTGAGACAAAAGTAATACCAAATGCCTCAATAAAACTAAAATAAAAGATTGCTAACCTGGAAGAAAAAGCTTGAAAATTCTTCACTACAGACTTCTTACAAATTTACAAGGTTATATGTCACCCAGCAATTCAAAGAACACCTGCTGATTTACTGCATGGATGGAGAATGCATACAAAGCAAAATGTTAAATGTTAATGTATTGCTATTTTCTTAACCTGAAAGATCATTATTAAATAGAAGCCAGAGCCCAAAAGAAACATCAAAGCTCTGAAATACACAAAAATTGGCAGCAAATATCTTGACATTGTGGAAGTATGACAATCTGAAATAATTCCAGAAATAATATCTCACAGAGTGTTTCTTTGTTGTTTGATTGATTTTTGTTTCATTATACTGCAAGAGGAAGTAAGGACATGACAGTACTGTCTCACTCTCTCCTCCTAGCTATTACACATAGCATGTTATTCACACTATTCTATAATAGTCTGCGTCCTCTAATTATTTTGTCTGTGTTGTAAATAGATGTTAATTCTCATAATACTTAGTATCTGACTTCTATTATTTTATTTGTTTTTGGTTTGAGCCATGCTGCACCTGGGAAGAAGAGTGACAGTGGGAGACCATTTGTGACTACAAGAACAGAGGCACATATGGACTTGTGACCTTATGTTGTAGGACTCAAGAGCAATCTCAGAAAGGCTCATGTGCAAGCACAATCATAAAAATAAAAATAAATGCTTTTTTTTGATATCCATCAGAAGAACTTGTATGTGTCTGCAGCACCCTAAGTACCGCTCATCCATTCTGGATCAGCTCGTAGGGTGAACAATGACTCAATGCACTGAAGCAGATCACATGGTAGAGGCCCCATCATTGGAGACATTGAAGATCAGTCTTAATGGGGCTCTGAACAACTTGATCTAGTTAGGGATGTCACTGCCTAGTGCAGACCACAAGGGGTCCTTTTCAACCCAGTGCATTCTTTGATTCTTTGATTTTACAATTCATGGAAAGATGTTCATCTCTTGCTTAACAGTGCAATGCTTTTACTCACCAGCAGTCTTCAGAAGATTGCTCTCTGCTGTTCACTGCACTGCACTGAGTGTGACAGGTATCTGACTAATCAGAACCCTCTCAGATACAGATTATGGACATTAGGTACACACATACTGTACGTAATCTAATGTAAATATTATTCCTAATGTTAGTCTTAAATCATAGGTCATTGCATTTTTTGGCCTTATTAGCTGACTAGCTATTTACTTATGGTATAATTAGTGGATGTTCTCACAAGACAAATTCTTAATGATTCTATAATTCCATGATTCTCTAATTAATTAACAATCATCTGTACTGGCAGAAGAGATTTCTTATAATGTATACACACTCTTTCAATTTAGATATGCAGTAATTTTTTTTTTATTCATAGAAATACCATGTGCAGCCAGAAAAATTAGAAATTATTCTTCACTTATGTGCTTGGAAAATCCTTTGGCATGCCTTCACTTGTATACAGATGCATCTTATTTGAGAGCTTCTATGGCAGAGTACTCTACCACCTGAAAAACACTGCAGTGCACTGTCAGGAGATTTTAGCAGCCAAAATTCTCACAGATTCCAATTACACTGAATGTGTTCCTACATCCCAAGAACCAGAGGAAGCAGTACCTGCCATTCTATGTGTTTCCTTCTATGTACTATGCACTGTCTGTGATCAAGATTTAGAGGGCAAAGCACAGGGTTGGCTCTTTGTCTAATTTAAGTGAATAACTGCAGTCATCTACCTACAAACCTCAGCCAGAGATGAAAGGAAAGGAACCCCCCCTAGTCTGAATTTAAAATTGTTGAGAGGGAGAAGAAGAGGTTTTCCCTGATTTGGAACTTGGTCTGGAGCTGAAGTGCAGAGTGGCTTCATACATTGTTTAACAATTTTCAAAGGCTACAGGAATATTTGACTTCATGATTAAAGAGATTTTTAACACAAAAATGCTGAAAAGTCAGTGGTACAAATTTGTGCCAAATCAACTCATTTTTCTAGTGCAAAATACTACAAGTTATGTGATGGCCAAGACGAATTTTACACTTAAGAGGGGAACAGGTCCTCTCTTTACAGTTTAAAATATAAAGCAGAGGGGAAAGAGTGATGTCTAAACAGAAAAGAGCTTGAAACGCTTAGAATTCCTTTATTCAGTGGGATCAAAATCAGAGTATCAAGAAGGTCTATGGTACTTCCAGTAGAAATAAATACTCTAGCTGTGGCAATGTATCTTTTAAGGCTATTAAAGAACATTTTGTGAAGTATAATCAGAGTAATTGCAACCTAAAGCTTATTAATCTACAGCAGTTTCCATCTTCTAAGCATTGCAAACACAACAAATTCTTAAGTATTTTCCAAACCATGGAGTGTGCACTATGAAAGGCCTGATAAAGTACTTAGATGCAGCAGGCTCAAAATGACCTCCAAATCACTCTCTAGAGTCTTAGCTCAGAGTATAGGTAACATTTCAAAAAGTATCTATGTGATTTAGGAACTGCCAGGCTGGTAGATGCAATCTGGAAAATTGCTTGAGCACCTGGAGATGGTAATACCCTACAGTGTTTTTTGGTTTTTTCCCTACCTCAGTTCAGAGTTAATTCCTTTAAATTTATGATTCTATGAAAATAACCCCAGCTATTTGCTTCTATACACATAATTGCAGACTCCTCCTTTTCTAAAACTTTTCAGACGCCGGAATATATAGGCACATGTCCTTAAAATCATCTGTGTACATTGTGTGACTGACTCTTGCTGTCTTCTATTCAGTTCCAGTTTCTCAAAGACGTTTTGATGCTGAACTACCTACAGTCAGGCTGAATTTCAGTATTTTGTATTCAGCATTTTAAAGCTGCTTATGAATTAGAATCTCAGAAAAGAGTTTCAAATATTTCCTAAAATAAATATGCTTTCGAGGATACTAGCAGCTGCTAAATAAAAATTTTCAGGATGAGCAGGAATCATGGAGTCTGTACCATGATACATCCAAAATTGTGAGCTGTTCTAAAGCTTTCAAAGAGCACCAGGATTTGCAAAATCTCTTAGAAGCCTGAAGAGCAAGCACAGGGTCTTGTGCCTCTGCTGCTCCCCAAGGAACTGGGGCACTTTGGTAGCCCCATTATTAGAAGAACAACAATTTTTGGTACAAAAACTGAAGTCAGGTTTCCTTTGTGCTCCTTTCAAACCCTACATCACTCATTATACTTTCTTCTGAAGTCAAGGTCAAGCCTGGAAGGAGAAAGTTATCAGCTCAAACCTCCTGAGCCTGAAGGAGAAGACATTTCTCCTTTTCTGACACAGCCTTGTCAGCACTGAGAGTTCAGTGAGAGAAGTACATAACTCTTGACGTATGCCAGCCTTGTTTAGGTTCCTCTCAGGACTTAGGTGACGTTTAGGATACTGATTAAAACAATTATATTCCTGTATCTATCTTGTCCTGTTTTGCACACACCTATTCCTTCAGATGTCTCTGAAACTCTTACAATATTAGCAAAGATTTATGGAGTGTTACGTAGTCCTCAACTTCTGTGCCTGTATATGCCTTAAGTTCCAATTTAACCATTTAACCTTGATTCAAATATTTAACAATGTGATCATTAAGAAAGCCTTGAAAAGCACTTTCTGCCTGTTTGTAAATATGAAACAACAGCAGTAGATTAAATCACCCTCCACATTTAGAACACAGAAACAAGACAGAATGAGGTCCTGCAGGTTTGTTGAATACAAAGGGGCAGCATTTTCCTGTTAGAAATTTAGCTTCCAAAAGCTTTGTTATTAAAATTTAAGCCCCTGACAGGGTCCTGACACTATTGATAATGTTGCCTTCTTGCAAAAAAATGTGGAACATGAATGAGAAGCCTTAAGGATACAACATAAATAAGAGCCTGATGATCATTGCATGAAGCTTTTGGTCCAGCTTCCTGTGTTACAAGTACCTCGTGGCAAAATAGATGAGTTGGGAAAACATGCACTTCCTGGATTTTGAACACTTAATATATGGTCATGTTTTTCTCTAAAACATAAGGCAAATTAGCTTTTAAAAAAATTTTAAATAAAAGCTAGGAGTCCCATGAAATGTAACTATCATGGAATCCACAGCTTCAGAAAAACTCTCAAATATCATGAGCATTACAATAAAATAACCAGCATGGGCCACACTGCTCTTCCACAATGACTTTTGCTACTCTTATAGAGTTTATTATGCAAAAGTAAATCACGCAATGTATCTTAAATTGCAAGAAGCAATTAAGCATTTTATAAATACTTGCTTTGTTGAAGTGTTTCACCTCAAATTTCTCCTTCAGTGTGTTTCCTAGGCTACTTTCCTGTTTCTGAGACTGTATTTTGTTAGGTTTTCTGTATTTACACTTAATTTTTTTTTTCTCTTCAAAACTTTACAGGCATCTGATATTCAAGATGCTTTGTAGTCAGAACTGATAGAAAATAGTTATATATGTCTAGGGATTTTTAATACTTTTCTAAGAATGAATATATAAATATATTCCTGAATCAGATCATGAACTAAAACATTTTGTATCCCTCTTACATGAATCAAGCATTTTTCTGTGCATGACACTGGGCACTAATTCACTTTAAAAATTAAATATCCTTATAATACTGAAAATGGCTGTCGTATAAAACCACAGTCGTGAGCAAGGCACATATGAAGAACTAGGACTTACCTACATGTAAATCCAGACAATACTCTGCAGGAAGGGAGGCAAAACTCAACCCTTAATCTTGGAATCTACCTGTGTTTTTGTTTTATTAGCTCAAGACCATGCTAATTGCAGCAACACAGCTTCTGGTTTGGAAATTACCTATCTTGAAGCCTATAGTATATTCAAAGAACACTCATTTCTACCTGTAATGAACTATGTAGTTATACCTTACATGTGAGGTATGGAATACTGGGGCAGAAGGCAGATACTGTATTCCCTGTTTTGTCAGCAGCAGCTGTTGGGTTCACAGGAATTGCAAGAAATCAAAAAGTTACGGTATGTATCCTAGGGGGTTTTGACTGCTGAGGAAAATAAGAGACCCTTTAGACCTGCTGCTTTTTCATGCTACTACATTCATAGCTCAATTTGAAAGGATTCAAATGGCAATTGTGGCTGTGGTATAACCTGTATGAATGTTTCCAATGCTGACATTAATCTTTGAGGCCTTTCAACTACCACAATAGTACCAGCCTGGTACCAGGCTTAACTGATTCAGGCATTTTGAATTTGAAGTGAAAGGAAGTGGGGACAAAAAATATTATGAAGCAAATTATATATATTCCAAGCAATAACCATAATAAACTCCCAATCTGGAAAAAAAAAATAAAAATCAGAAATTCAGAATATCTAAAACATCCAGAATGTACCTAGCAATCCATGGAAAAGAGATGCTTTAAAATCTTAGCCAAAACTCTAATAATGCTGCTTGAAATATTTTTTCCTCTCATCATAATTTAAAAAAATATATATATATATTCTAATGTAACAAAATTACCTGGAAATACATTGTTCTTTCCTAGTATCAGAAAAATGTAGTCTCAAAACATGGCTTTAGTTCCAAATAAGGTATGAGGCAAAATATCAATTGGAAATAGTAGCCTGCAAAATATTTGTGAATAGTTGTACCATGAGTTGGTTCACAGAAATGATACCTTGAAGTATGTTCATTGCAGGAATGTCACCACTGACAGGTGGTGTTGTGGTGTCTGAATCATAGAATCATTAAAGGTTGGAAAAGGCCTCTAAGATATCAAGTCAAACTTTCTACCCTATACCTCCATGACTACTAAACCATACCCTGAAGTGCCATATCTACTTGTTTTTTTAAAACTTTCAGGGATGGCAACTCTACCATATCTCTGGGCAGCCTGTTCCAATGCTTGACCACTCTTTCAGTAGCAAAAGTTTTCCTAATACTCAATATAAATCTCCTCTGGTTCAACTTGAGGCTATTATCTCTTGTCCTGTCATGAGTTACTTGGGAGAAGAAGCCAACACCAGTCTCACTACAACCTCATTTCAGGTAGCTGTAGCCAGCTATAAGGTCCTCTTTCAACCTCCTCTTCTTCAGGCTAAACAATTCCAGTTCTTTCAGCCTCTCCTCATATGACATAATCTCCAAACCCCTCGCCAACTTCATTGCCTTTCTCTGTACCCACTCTAGCACCTAAATGTCTGTCTTATACTGCAGTGACTAAAACTGGACACAGTAGTCATAGTATGGTCTTACCAGTGTCAAGTACAAGGGCACAATCACTTCCTTACTGCTGCTGTCCATGACATTTCTGGTACAGGTCAGGATGCTGGTTGCCTTCCCGGCCACCTGGGCACATTTCTGGCATATACTCATCAGTCTGTCAATGAACACCCCCAGGTCCTTTTCTGATAGGCAGCTTTCCAGCCACTCTTCCCCAAGTCTGTAGTGTTGCTCGGACCTGTTGTAACTGAATGGCAGGACTCAGCATTTGGCCTTCTTAAACCTCATGTTGATTCAGCCTATCTGGATCTCTCCGTAGAACCTTCCTATCCTCAAGAAGATCAACACTCCCACTAAATTTCATGTTGTCTGCAAACTTACTGAGATTGCACTCAATCCCCTCATCGATAAAGGTGTTAAACAGGAGTGGCCCCAGCACTGAGCCCTGAAGAACACCACTTGTGACTGGTCACCAACTGAATTTAATTCCATTTACCACAACTCACTGGGCTCATCCAGCCAGCCAGTTTTTAACCTAGCAAAGCGGTCACTTGTCTAAGCCATGAGCTACCAGCCTCTTCAGCAGAATAGGGAGTGGGAGAGTGTCAAATGCTTTACTAAATTCCAGGTATACAACATACACTGCATTTACCTCATCCACTAGGCTAATCACCTGGTCAGAGCAGATCAGCTTGGTCAAACAGGACTTGCCTTCATGAACCACTGTTGGCTGGGCCTGATTTCCTGGTTGTCCTGTACTTGCCCTGTGAGCCCACCTAAGATGATGTCCATCTTCTCCTGTTTGTTGCCCATGATATGTGCATTGCTGTAGATGCACTTGAGCAGCCTAATATTGATTTCACCTCAAACACTGATATGCCACCCTTAGGCTCAGCTCTAATGAGGCTGGTTCTATCCCTTTTCACCTTCACACCTAGTTTAAAGTGCTTTCAGTGAGTCCTGCCAACTCATGTGTGAGGATCCTTTCCCCTTTTGAGACATATATACTCCATCTGTTGCTAGCAAACCCAGTGCTGTATAAGCATCCTCATGATCAAAAAACCCCAATATTCTGCTGGCAGCACCAGCCTCTGAGCCACAAGTTCAGCAGATGCATTTCCCTCCCTCTTTCAGTATTCTTTTCTGCCACTTGAGGGACTGATGAGAACACTACCCATACATACACCTGAGCCTTCAACCAATCACCCCAATTCCTTAAAGTCCTTTTTAATTGCTTTTGGACTTCTGTGTAACATTATTACCAACCTGGCTAACCAATAGTGGGTAATAATCGGAGGGTCACACCAGACCAGATTTCCTAGTAACATCTCTAATCTGAGCCACAGGGAGGCAGCAAATTTCCCTGTGGTGTGGTTTGGACAATTTATGGAGTCCTCTGTTCCCCTCAGAAGGGAATCACCTACCACATTTTTCTGCTACCATTCCTGGAATACGAATATCATGGAATAATGGCAGTAGTGTTATCAGCTCTTTATATGAGCAAAGGAGAGTAATTTTATATGTGAAGTTATTTTTACATTCTTATTAACATTTGCATCTTAATAATCTTAATGCAGAAATAATCTCAATGCAGAAATAATCTCACCAGCAATAAAGTTAAAATAGTTTTATTTACTCTTTCTGCTGTCTACCACTTTGACTGAAAGATAGTTTCACAGGTGACAGTTTGAGAAACAAGGAATGAAAAGGAAATCACAATCTTTTACAATTGGACTGAACATTAGCCACTGTGGAAAACCACAATTTTTTGTTGCTGATTAGAATGTTACAAGATCTGGAATACTCCTCTGATCAGTCTGGGTAAGCTGTCTTGGCTGTGCTCCTCTTGGTCTCTTGCCCACCTGTAGCCTAATTCTGGGAGGCTGTAGTTGGAGGGAGAAAGATGTGGTATTCAGCAACTGCAAAAGACTGTTGTGTTATCAGCACTTTTAAGTAATAAATCCAAAATACAGCAGCAGATGGACTGCTATGAGAAAGCTGCATCTCAGCCAGACACAGTACAGCTTGTAATGGTGAAAATCACATTAACCAGGCTATAATTGTGATTGACAGTTAAGTAGAAGGAAAGACAGAAAAGATGATTTGCATTCTTGTCACATTATATTTTCAAACAGTGCTACCCAGTTTTTCTAGAATTAGTGGAATATATTCATTTTAGAGTGCTTCAGTTTCAGATATTATTTTTGATTTCTAAGTAAGGTTTTCCTCTTTCAGGATCATTTCATAAACATTGACAAGCATTTGGTTTTGTTATGTCTTTCTTATTTTTCAAAAACAGTTCCCTTAATAATTTGAGAAAGAATTCAGGAAGGAAAAAAAAAATCCATAAAATGTTATTTTCATAGAGTCAAAGAAAAAAAATGTAGTTGGAGAAATATTGTAATACTTTGGTAGATTTCTCAGTACTAAAAAATATGTATTATTTTTTAAATTTATTTTCTTTAAATAGAAATTTTAAAGAAACTGATAGCTAGATCAGAATAATAAAAAAAACCTATATATTTGGATCTCACCTTCAGTGTCAGGTAGTCCTTGAGAAATGGATAAAAAATGACTGCCAAGAATTAAATACAAGAATGAGTTAATGCTGTACTTGACAGAAAAATAGAAAAAGGAAAAGGAGCATTACAATGACCAGCTATTCTAAGAGGTCATAAACATGAAAATCACACCACTTGAAGGATGTTTTTACTGTCATAGCTTTTATGTATTCTCTAGGTCAATACTTCCAACAAAATGCTTCATTATCTTTGACCTTTCATAGAATAAGCACATTAGATCTTCTAAATTCATAGGTCAAGTTTTCCCCAAGTTAACAAATGCATTTTAAAAATAAATAAATAAATAATGCATATCAGGATAGGAAGGCATTTATGTAGAAAGTGTTATATATCTAGTTCACTATATTCTGCCCTATTAATTTAGTGGCTGTAATGAGAGAATGCTAGGCCCTTGCTTTGATTTTAACTAGCCTCTTATGCCAGCCTGTTACACCAAAACATGAATACCGCAAAACAAACACAACTGCCTGCTCATCTACTCTTGTCTTTGGGTAGCATAAAAAGGAGGACAGGGCCATAGGCAATTTCATTACTCATAGCTGCTGGGGCTACAGATGGCTCCATGCTTTTGCCCTTCCCATATTAATATTGGCTACTCTAACTGTACATCATATTTCCTATTATTTTTCCTAGTATCTCAGTTTTGGAGAGGGTATTTTTTTTTGCTTATTATGGGTATTTTCTTTCCTTTCTGTTTGCAAGTCAAGGCAATGAAAATCTTTTCTCTAAAGGAGAAACCAGGCACTGGGAAAAGACTTTTAGGTCAGTAGCAAAGAACTATGACCCTCTGACTCAATCATAACTTTTTTTCACTGTGTAATGATTTTTCAGCTCCATGTAGCTGTGCACATAGGCTGTGGTGAGGTATGCCTCAGCCAGCTTTGAGAACAGTAGGCTAAATCTCACTACAGATGGAGTCTGATAGAGAGCTATTAATCAAATAGCCAATTAGCCATCTCTCATGATAGCAGCCTTCAAAACCATGTGATACAGCACATACCAGATGAAATTATACAAGACTGTTCATCTTTTGGGAAAAGTTCCACACTGTCATAGAAGTCTTAACAGCTATCCTCTTCATATGACATCTTCACATCCATTCTTCAGCTGAAATGAATTTAGTAGAATAATTGTGCCTTAGAAAGAAGTGTCCATTTGAAATTAAAAACATAGTTAAGATAACATGCAGAAGGAAATAGAGGAGTTATTTTTTTAACATACACTGGAAAGAAAACTTCCATTGCATTTAACAAGTTCTCAGTAAGTTAGTCCTTAAACATTTGTTAGTTTTGCTATGAATCTGTTGCCTAGTCAAAGGCACACAGATAAAAAGAAACAAGTGCACCCTATGGGCAGCAGTACAATGATATAAGAAGAAAATAAAAATAAATTTTGAATAAATAATAAGTAGTAGTCTTAGAGATAGGGAGATTAACATAGGAGGGGAGCACAGGGAAAATAAAATAATAAGGATTTATCCCTATGAGTAAAGTAAGAGAAAATCTAAACTTGCCTGCAGCCAAGGAAAGAATGTGTTTGCTTGTTTTATCTTTGGAGAACTGGCAGTAACAAAGGGGACAGCTATGAGGGTTCTACTCAATGGAAGCAGCTCTCAGTTCTGCCTTGGGCTTCATGAGATCAAGCTGCCAAAGGCAGCACAAGAGATACTGTGAATCAGCAGCCCTTCTCTGTGCACTGTCTTTGCCCAAATTTTATGTTTAGCTTCCTACTCATGTTTTGACCACCTGCATCCCGCAGATTGTTGGGAGAGCAGATCTTACATCAGAAGGAAAGACTGGGAATGAAAAATGTTTCACTGAATATACAAAAATTAAGCATGTCATTAACAAATTGTATCATACTTTGGTATGCCAGGAAACAAAAATACTGCTCCTTTGTCCTGTGATCCTGAGTGGAGTATCTCCCACAGAATACAGTCCTTCACGAACTTCTTCATGAGTCCTTCCCATAGGCTGCAGTTCATCAAGAAATGCTCCAGCACACTTCCTTTCCACAGGACACAGTCCTTGAGGAACAGACTGCTCCAGCATTGGTCCTCTGCAGTATCACAGTTCCTGCCAGAAACCTGCTCATGCAGGATCTCTGTGGTCTGCATCTTCTTTCAGGGATATAGTCCATGGGCTACTGTATGGATATCTGCACAAGCATGGTCCTCCATGGGTGGCAGGGGGCCGCAGATGAATCTCTCCTCCAGTGCCTTGATCATCTCCTCTACAACCTTCACTTACACAGGTGTCTGCATAGCTGCTTCTCCTAACTTTTTTTTCTTTTCCTCCACTCCTTTATCTCACAGCTGCAGTACAGTGGGGATGTTTTGTTTTGTCTTGTTTTGGTTTGTTTTTTACTCTTCCTCAATTATGTTATCACAGAGGCTGTTGCTGTTGGTCATTGTTGCTGATGGGATCAGCATTGGTTAGATGAGTTTGGAGGTGGCTGAAAATGTCTGTGTAACATGGGGCATCTTCTGGTGTTTTCTCATAGAAGCCACCTTTGTAGCTCCCATGCTATCAAAACCTTGCTATGCAAACCCAATACTTTATCAAATTAAAAACCAAAAGACACAGAGTCAATTTAAGTGTACAATTTCAGATGTTCTTCCAAAGGAAAGAATCGTACAGAAGCCATGCTTTCTATTAAAACACATCCTTTCTTTCGCTTTGACCGTGAGAATCCTGTAAGCAGGCCCAATCCAAAGCCAAACCAACCCATGTGCTTCTGCTGAATACTAAAAACAATAATAGAAATCAGTCCATTAGTTTTTCACTGCCTCCAGTAATGCAAATTTTTTGTCACTTCAGAGGCATGCAAAAAGTTCTTGACAAAATTCTGTTACTTGGCACTATGGAAAGTGTAAGCTTGCAAAATGATTTTAAAATTGTACAAGGGATAATACACAAGTAAATTATTAGCTGTCACTTGCCTACAGCTAGCCTTGAACAAACACACACCCAATTATCAAAACTATAATAAGAATAACTAAACCATGTTAGAAGTAAAGTACTAACAGCAGTTTTCACTTTTTAGAATGAATATTAATTGTTCATTTGGCCCTGAAGTCTTGATTTTATAAATCTGTAATCTGCTTATTTTTTGTTCCCTCTGTTCAAAAGGAAAAAAAGAAAAGTAATTATTGTCAGAAATAGTAAACTCATATTAATCACAATTACAAACAGTAATGTCTGATCACAATTTTTAATCAATCATGCTATTCCATGTTTAATTCACTAATGTTGAGACCACTAGAGTGGACAGCCATCTGTGCCTCTGTAAAATTAGAAATATGATGAATTATAGCTACTGGTAGTTTGAGGCTATATCATGAATACAAATCGTTAGAGCTAGGCCAATTTTAACAGACTGCCAAAAAAATTTTATTAGCTGTTCACTGTTCTTCCTGTCATGGAAAAAAGGTACCTAGAGAAAGATCCGCACTTCACTCATCAGCTCTTCATAATGATTTACTGTGAACGAGAGGACATTGTTCTCCGCACTTCTTGTTCACAAGGTACAAATTCTTTCTGGCATGTGATATAGCCTGAAGATCACATTGTGCTCTTGTGGAAGGTGGTTATAATCTGAAGTGTTTTAACTTCAAAGATATTTAGGTAAGATCTCTCTCAGGTCAAGCTACTGTATTTTCATCACCAGTATAACAGAACAAAATCTTGGGAACAGCTGGTTTGTCAAAATTATGACCTTTGGCCAATGAGAGAAGAAAACAGCAACTCCTTCAAAACTACAATGAAATACAAATAATTTCTTACAGGTTGGTAGCATACAAAGTCATAACATATTTTCTGAAAACTTATGGGCAGAACCAAATATCTTTTGTTAGAAAAGATAAAATTTATTTTTAAAAAATCCAACAAACTTTTTTAAAGTCTATTTTTTAAATTAAATTTAAAATAATTGGTCACCATTATTTTTAAGACCACTTTAAATGTCTACAATATCTATGCTATTCCAGAGGATAAAAGAATAATTCAGGGTAGAAAGGACCTTAAGAGATCCCTAGTCCAAACCCCTAATCAAAGCACTTTCAGGAATGTGTCAGGTATTGTTAATGAGGGCCTTGTCTGTTCCCATCCCTGAAATTGTCCTTGCTCCAGGATGAACAAGACTAGCTCCCTCAGTGTCTCCTCACAGGGAAACAATTCCAGTGTCCCTGCACTGCAATTGCTCCAGTTTTTCCCATGTCTGTTGTATTGGAAGATGCAGTGTACAGTGTATAGCACTAATAAGCAGGGAATAAAAGGCAATAATTAGTGTCTTCAATTTACCAGCCATGCCCCTGCAAATGCAGTCCAGGATGTTATCATCACTCTTTACTATTAAATGTGTTTACAATGTGTATAAATATAACATTAGTAGTTAATATTTTCAAATCCATGCAGCAAAGCAAAAACATTACAAAAAACCCATCTGTGTTTATTTATAGTCTTGGTCTTAAAGGTATCATCTTATTCCCTTTCAAACCACTGTTATTTTTTTGCTACATTTATATTTTCTTAATCATGGGAATTGCTTCAGTAATAACCTCCTATGTGTCTAAAACATTCGTGTGAAAGGCTGTGTTGTTTCAGATCATTGATTAAATATCATCCCCTTGAAAAAGATAGACAATAATCACCTTGAACCAATTAGGATTTAGTGTACTTTCTCCCGGGTGTATATTGATCACAACTCAGGATGACACTTTCCCTGAAATGATAAGTGTTTCTATTGTTATTAGATGGTATCACAGTGACTACTGCTTTTTTGAATGAGAACCCTAAGTTCTCAGCTCCTGACAGAGCTGACAGTGGTTTTGAGTCATTCAGGATGACAGCTGGGAATGGATAAATATGTGACTTTGTGTCTTATGAGAAGAGATTGAGTTTTTGCAAGTGTTAGTAATCAAATAAGAAACTGGACTCCAATCTTAAGTCTGTGAATAAACTTACTCTCTTATTAGCAGTCTATTAATCTATCTTCAAACCTGACATTTGAAGCTAAATCCAGATTTAGCTTCAATGTTAACTTTTTGTTTGTTTGTTTTTCCCATTTAAAAACAGATTTGAACAGACGGACATTTCAACATAAAGATTCAAGATAAAGGTGTTTACTGTGAATTAATTCTTTGGTGATTTATATTCATTCACAATTTTAAGGAAAAAAAGAATGGATGCAATATCTTTGTTCCTAGAATGATTTGCATATTGCATTGTTTTTTCTTTTTCCTGCGGTATCTTTTAACAACTTCATGGCAAGCATGATTACAATATGTTTTTTCCAGAATATTTGAAAGGAGCAATGAAACAATAAAAGAGAAAAATCTAAATCTTTGTCATAAGTGTTTTCAGAGCTTGTCTGCCATTACAAAGAAAGACATGTTTTATTTTCAGGCAGTGTCATGCTTCAACATAATGAGCACACAAGAAATACAAATATATATTGATTTTATTCAGAGGTCAGTACAAATGACAAGCAATCTGTGAAAAACTTAGCAGTCCTAAGCAAGAAAAGTAATTAGAAAGAAGACTATAACCTTTCTTTAATGAATAGCAATAATAAATTACTTCCTTGGTGTTTTTGTGACCCTGTCAAATTGGCAAGGTGGTCTTTCCTGAGTCAGTTCTGTGTTTTGATCTCTTTTGTAATCACAGTCTAACAGCTGTGGAAAATAGCACCATTCATTAATTGATCACTGATCATTTGCATGTGTAGTGGGCAAGAAGTACTCAGGTTCATCTTCCTCTGTTCTGAATGGTTCTTGGGAGCAAAAACCAGGGGCATTTTTTACCCTTTGGTCTTAAATGTTGTGTTGATTTCTTCTTGGTGTTGTTCTTGAGTCATTCACTTGTCAGTGTCAGAGTAGGCAAGAGAGCAAGAAGAAATTATAGCTTTAGCAGCCAGCTGGCATGCATGGGGCATGTGAAAAATGTCCTCCCAAAACTTTCACTGATGTTTTGAGTTTTGTTATTTTGAGTTTTGTTTATTATACAGTAAAAGATATACTTAAGAAAATCTGCTCGTGTACATGAATTTGAGGTTTAGCCTGCTAGCATGAAAATCTTTTGTGAAAGCAACCATTGGCTAGTAAACACTGTGACTGGCATCCAACATTTTGAGGTTTTTGCTCTTAAAGAATCCCAGACAATGCAGTGATGGGAATATTTTTCCTAGGTACAGGAGGAGGAAGTTCTTATTCCTGTGAGATAAGATGCATCAGCTGTTTTAAAATTTCACTGAGGATTACAGAAAAAATAGATTAAAAGCTACATTCAATTAGTTTTCAAGCAATACATCTACCGAGGCAGTACCTGAAAGCAGCCTGTGTGTTAACACATCTGCTGAATTTAGCTGTCATTATTTTTCAAAGCAGTTCTGCCTATAGGCTAACATTTAGGAACTTTCATAAGCAGACTTCTTGACTGTGTTTCACAGGATCACAGGATGTCAGGGGTTGGAAGGGACCTTAGAAGATCATCAAGTCCAACACCTCTGCCAGAGCAGGACCATAGAATCTAGCGCAGGTTACACAGGAACACATCCAGATGGGTTCTGAAAGTCTTCACAAGAAGAGACTCCACAATCTCTCTGGGCAGCCTGCTCCAGTGTTCTGTGACCCTCACATTGATGAAGTTCCTCCTCATATTGAGGTGGAACCTCCTGTGCTGTAGTTTATATCCATTGCCCCTTGTCCTATCACAGGGTGCAAGTGAGCAGAGCCTGTCCCCTCCCTCTTGACACCCAGCCCTCAGGTATTCATACACATTTATTAAATCCCCTCTCAGTCTTCTCCTCTCCAGACTAAAAAGCCCCAGGGCTCTCAGCCTCTCCTCATAGGGCATGTGCTCCATTCCCTCAATCATCCTGGTGTTGTCTGCTGGTATCCAGGAAAAAAAATTCACTCATGCAGAACTTTTTTTTTTTTTTTTTTTTTTTTTTGTTAAAACTTGTTATCTTGATCTGAAAAGCACAGATTTTCCTGCCAAGCAAAATGATAATTATGGAAAGATTTAATTGTAATAGCAACCACTGTGCTTTACTTTGTGAAGTATTGGTGGGTTTGTTCTCTTTGCATGGAGGCAAAGCAAACCATGAACTGCAGTTGTACATTATGACAGATGCATGGAAAATAAAGTTATTTTTAAATCCCCTTCTTTCACTACCACCACCTCCCCTTTCCTACCATATCTGCCCCCTTTCCACCCCACCTGCCCCATTTTCCCCCTTTTCCCCCTCAAATCCCAGAGCACCTGGGCTCTATTGGAGTCTCCTCCCACCCCAGGTGTGGCCACTTGGCCCTCCCCACCCACTCCCCTTTTTAATCCCCCCCAGGAGAGGCAGAAGCCCTAAGCTGAGCCCATCTGGGCTGAGGGATCCTCCTCTCATCACTGGTGAGTCCTTATGGTGCACACTGGGTGATGGTGGTGGTGACAACAAAGGCCAGGGGGCCTGGTGGCCCCCTGGCTAGGTAGGAATAGGCTCAATGACTCCTCCTGTATCACAGTATCACCAAGGTTGGAGTGCTGCCTGGGCCCCCTTATGGGGGCTGAGCTCCTCTGTGTGGTATCTTGGCTGGTTGAGGGTCTTGGCCCAGGCTTTGGAATGGGTGCAAAAATGGTGGTTGTGGAGCTGAAGCTGTTTAGGCAGGGTAGAGGGTGGTGTAGAGGGAGCAGGAGCTGCTTTGGGAAGAGGAAGGCTGGTGGTGGGGAGGAGGCAGAGAGATTAAACTAGATGCCCTTTAGAGGCCACTTCCAACTTTGGTGATACTATGAGCTAGTTCAAATCACCTTGCCTTGGGTGGGGACACCTTCCACTAGACCAAGTCAGCATCTTTAAGGTTTGGTTTTGTTTGTTTGTTTTTCCCTACTGTCCACAGAAATCAAAGCATAGTATGGTAGCTATGATGAATTGATGGATTTTGGGTTTGAAGCTACCTTATTTTGAAAATGAAGTCTAGTGTATATTGACATAAGAAATTAAATGATGAGATGAAATTCAAGAGTGAATAAAAAATTATTGGCTGAGCTCCTCTGTGTGGTATCTTGGTTGGTTGAGGGTCTTGGCCCTGGCTTTGGGATGGGTGCAAAAATGGTGGTTGTGGAGCAGAAGCTGTTTAGGCAGGGTAGAGGGTGGTATAGAGGGAGCAGGAGCTGCTTTGGGAAGAGGAAGCAGTGTGGGGGAATCTAGGCATAATTCTAGGCATAGTTCAAGTTAAACCTCAGAAGGTTTTAAGCCAGCCCTTTTTTCTGGTATCAGTATCTCTCTGTATATCTGTACAGTATTGCAGGTGTTAAGAACTTAGAGGTAAGATAATAATTCCATGCACAATTGGGGGGAGAATAAAAAAAATAAATTGAAACTATCATTTACCGGTGGCAATTTTTGATGTTACTGCTTGTTCCACACCCCACCCCCGAAGTCTCAAATTGCATTTTTTAGGCAGAAAAAGGGCTGAATGAGTATACTCACTCGGAGCTAGGATGTATGCAGCAATAACAAAGAATTGCAAGTGTTACTCGAAGTAGAAAAGTGGCTCTACAGTTTCTAAATGTCACCTCTCTGCTCACACCTGAAGTTACTACATTCTGTGGTTTAGATCTACACATAACTTCTGAAACAGCACAATGATTGGTATATTGTCTCTGGGAAGTCAGTTAAATAATAATTAGTTAATACTGGGAAACAGCTTCAGTTCTTCTATTCCTGCAGTTGCTGTCAATGTACAGATCTTGGAAAAAAAAATCATTAATTTTCTTTTTTTAATTAAACCTCAGTCTTGAACACAAGCTATTACAAATGATTTTTTTGAATTCAGATATGCTACTGATATGATTGTGATATAGTTTCTAGCTGAAGATAAAACTTACACTATTTGTTTTTCAGGTATGTCACATGAAGTCACACATAAAATATTCCTGCTATTTGCAGACAAAAGTTCACATGAACAACTTCTGAGATTTAATTTAATTTGGATCTGAAACCAAACATCAGTCCTTTGGAGAAATTAATCCAGATTCAAACAATTTTCCCTTCAGTGCACTTCGATTTTCAGGATGAGGCAGAAAAATCTAAGTAAAACTTTAGGTTTCTGTAAGGAAAAAAACTGTGTTGACTTTAACTGTAACAACTTCCCCCTCTCAAATTTTTTTTTTTTTAAATGATTAGAAGATTAACTGTAAGATTCTCCTTAGTTATATATCTGACTTAAACATGCTAAGAAATAAGCTAAATATCTTCATGTGTTATTATAGGCTCTGAGAATGGCCTGCAATACTTGCCTTGTCAAAATACAAGCATTAAATCCCAGGGGACTGGGAACCTTTCTAGGCTGCAAGTCTTGTCATATGGGTCGTGTCCAAAGGCTCATCGAGGATGTAGTGTTTATGTGTGAGCTTCCAAAATGCAATTTCTCCATTTTTTTCTAATACTCCCCTGTTAGCACATTTGAAATAAAAAAATCATCATAAAGGAAACGAGAATGTAATTTATTGCACTAAAATAAATATACTGAAAAAATGTGGGCTGCATTTTAGAGATTGTGCCAACAGCCAGTCATGCATATCTGTTCTGCCAGTGTAAAACTTGTGAACTGTACTTTTCTTTCTTTCCCTTTTTAATATTTTTTGTCCTATTTGAAAAAAAATATAGAGGAACACAGTAGTAAACAGGCAGGGAAGAGGTAAAGGAAATAATGTAATGATATCATCTCATTTTTTTTTACCATATTTCCTGGTACTTGAAGTTTGAGAACTGTAGGCTAGCTTAGATTGGATGGGACCTTAGAGATAACCTACACCAACCTCCCTGCCATGAGCAAGGACACCTCTCAACTTTAGACTCATCCAGCCCAGCCTTGCACACCCCCAGGGAGGAGGCATCCTTAACATCCCAGGGCAGCCAGTTCCAGAATCCCACAACCCCTCTACTGAAGAATTTCTTCCTAAGATCCAGTCTAAACCTACTCTCCCTCAGTGCAAAACCATTCTCTCTTGTCCTATTGCTAGACCTCATACAAGCAATCTTGAAAATCTTAAACATATTGTAGTTTTTCTTATCCATTGAGAGATATAAGCATATAATTGCAGTATACCCCTAAAGAATTAGGGTTTTTTTTCCCCCCCCTTCAGACAGTTTATATTAATTCCTACCCTGTTCTAGACCAGATCTTCTTCAGTCACCTAAATGGTCAAATATCAAATATTTCCTACAGTGTGTGCTCAGTTTGCCCCCAAAAGGAAAAGAATTGTAAATGTCTTTTGATTGTATATAGCTTACTATTTAGAAGTCCAAGCTAACCTTTACAAAAGATCAAACATGAATCAATTTATGTATAATTACTCTGCTGAAGTGTTAAAAAAATGTCTAAGCATGCTTTAGTTCTGGCAATAGTTTCTCTCAGGACAATGGTTCCTCTCACAACAGTGATCCCTCTTTGAGTGGCTTCATTGCTTAAAAACTGAATGGTGTGATAAAGTCATTGGGTTTTATTAGAGCACCTATCAATATATTTTGACAATGTTAGTTCTATTAGTAGCAACAAGCATAACAATTTTTGAAGTTCTTGTCTTTAGACAGCATATTTGCAGGCTATCAAGCATGTTCAAAGAAAGCCTCTTTTGATGTAAAGTACCAAGTTAGCAAGGCTGATACACAGTTCTTCTTGGTAGCACTGAAAGATGGCGGAATAAGAGAATAAAGACAGTAGAAGATGGTTACAGCATCAGCAACAGCAATGACATTATATGCAATTATTCTACTGAGTTGTCAAAAAGCATACGTGACAGGGAATCTCTGCTACTTTTGGTACACTGAAAGACAACCACAGTGTTCTGTCTTGGAATTTAAGTTATCCAAGAAATGGGGGGGGGGGGGGGGGGAGAGAAGAGTATTGATGATCTGAGACATGTAAGTTCCCAAGAAACAAAACCATTGATGTACATAAGATAAAATTAAATCAGTCAATTACCTAATGGCTTTATCCTGTGTTAATGGAAAAAATGATCACAATAAAATTCAGCTTCTCATGTATAATGCATTCAATCTATTGTGGAGTGCTTTGATGCAAGAGAACCTATATTTGACCATTTAAAAATTGAGATCAAAGAGAGAGTTAAAAATGTCTCTTTTATGGAGGCTATGGAAGCTTATTCTCTTTCTCTCAGTGCAAATTGTATAGAGAAAGGACTTGTTTCATATCATACAGAAAGGGTTTTAAATGCACAGAGTAGTTATATTAGATTTAAATATTTTTTTTTTTTACTTTTTTTCAGTGCCACTTAAGATCATATGTGAAACCTAGATCTCTAGTCCTCCCTAATGTGCTAAACAGCTGTTGTCCAGCTCCTGCTGGACTACTGGATCAAAATATCAAATAGCTATGACAATTCCTCCTCAAAATTATACCAAACCAAATGAAGCAGGTGATGCAAAAAGACAACATGGATTTACCGAAGGCAAATTATACCAAATGTAATCATCGTCTCTGGCAAAGTATTTCCTGCCAACATGGGGAGAGTAGTGAAAGTTGTTTACCTGGACTTCAAAGTGCTTGACACAGTTTCAAACAGCCTTCTGCATAAACCAGCATGAAACAGATGTGATGGGTGTCCTAAGAAATGGGTAGGAAATCAGCTAGCAGGCTGCACTCAAGGCAGAACTCAATGGTTTTTACTCAGGTTGACAGCCTGTCATAAGTAGGATTCCTGTAGGAATCAATAGTGGGCTTCATGCTCTTCAACATCTTCAAAAATTATCCACATGATGGGATGGAAAGCACCTCCCCAAAGTTTGCTGATGACACCAAACTGAGTGACCAGGTGGACACATCAGAAGGGAGAAAGCTGGACAGGGTGGAAGAGTGAGCTAGCAAACCATGAAGTTTAACAAAAACAAGTGCAAGGTACTGTACCCGGTACTGAATAACCAATGCACCCAGAGCAAGGTAGGGTGTACTGCAGAGCAGCCCTGGTTAAAGGAATCTGAAGGCCATGAAAAAAGAGGACAAACTCTTTGGAGAAAAAAAAAAAAAAAAGCCACATGGAGAAGAGAAGGTGCACATGAAGAAAGTTTCATCTTGTTGGTTTAATGGTCATGATGCTGTTAGGTCAAAGGTTGGACTCAATGATTTTAGAGGTCTCTTCCAACCAAAACAATTCTATAGTTTTATGATTGATAAAGAAATTGTTTGATAGTGACAATCAGTGACTATAGCAACATCCTCAGGAACGTTGTACATCCACATCACTGGAGGTTTTCAAGATGTGATTAGACAGAATGGTAGACAATTTCATCTAGGCTTCCTTTCCCACAAAAGGTTGCATCAGATTATCTTCTGAGGTCCCAAGAACCTGGGCTATTCCATGATTCTAACTGGCTGAACACACATGATCTGGACATATGCTGAAAGTCACAGCCAAGTCTGTTGTACATGAGGAGAGAAGTTCCTATTGCTTTTGTGGTTAAACCACTTCAGGTTTATCCCATTGCTCCCTGGAGGATTCTTCTTTCATATCCTTGATTCTCCGACCTACTAATTATTTTCTTTCATTTTGTAATTCCTACATATCTTATGTGTCACAGATAATCTTTAAATATTGCTCTGGTTCCATGTTGAATACTCCTCAGTCTATCCTGAGGGAAGAAGAGAGGAAAAAATGAAAACCAAAAGAAACCTGGTAATTATATTGCATTTCGTTTCACTGCATATCCTTGGGTATCATATTGTCAGAGGTAAAAAGAGTATGCATTCTCTTTCCCTGTGGCTTTCAATATTTATGTTTTTCTTCTAGCATATATAGTCTTGTTACATCTAAAGCAAACAGCCTCGACCTTTGCATACATAATGTCTTCAGTTTCTAGGAATGTATATATTTTATATATATATATGTTTAATATACATTTTATATATCCATATTTTTTTTTTGTGTAAAAGAAACCATTCCAGTTCCTCAGAAAGTAATAAACACTTGTTTGGCATAGCACATTTAGCTATAATATAGGCATCTGAAATATATCCTTTGAAGTGATTGCTTCTCTCTGCTGACTAAGAAGAAAAGTAAGTTGACTAAACCAGAAACAGAAGAATTTCTAGAGAAATCATACGGATTCATTCTGCTGCTTCAGCAAAGTGCAAGACGTTTCTACTTGTCTTTGAAAGTACTTCAAGACTGGTATATAATATTTTGTGTACTGACATGTTAAAGAATAACAGTGGATTGGGTGATGATGCTTGTGTAGTGCCTGCTGGTTTTTTGCTCTACTTTGTTTCTATAATAGGTCAGCCAAGAATGACATTGAACTGCTGAAATAATATAGAAGGAATAATTTGATGCCTGCGTGTAATAATTTACGTATGAAAGCAAGAGGCATAGTAGTATCACTGTAACTGAGATGGTTAGTTGAACCACAAGAAGTATATGGATATCTGTGGCAATGACTTCTCAGAAGTCCATTTCAGAAAGATAGAATTGGTTTGGATTTTTGCCTGAACAGAATTATTTTTTTTTTCCATTGAAAGTATCATGAAATTAAAGGAGAAATGACTCCTCAGTGAGACAAAATACCCATACAATTAATATTCAGTTACTACAATAATTATTTTCCACTAGGTTTCTGCTTTCTGGTAAGATTATCCCAGGAAGGCTGGACCAATCCAATAGTTCTAGTCTTATGCTAATAAAATCAGCAGATTACATTAATTGAATGATTTCAGTTCACAGACAATGTCAGCAGGTACATTGTAATTTCCACAGTATCCACTTTTAAGCAGGTGCTTTTATCAAGGAAGTTTATTTCAGATTTTTGTGTTTGTTTTTTGGTAGGGTTGGTTGGTTTGTTGGCTTGGCTTTGCTTTGTTTTGCTTTGTTTTTTCACAAAGGGTAAAATCTGGATACACCAGATTCGCCAAAGCACGTATTCATCCAATTAGAAAAATTGTATTTCAGTAAGAGATATCCAAGATCATAGAATCTCTTCCCACATAATACTCAGAAGTAACTTATAAAATAAATGAAACAAGGTATTTGTAGAATCATGGAATCATTTAGCTTGGAAAAGACCTTTAAGATATTTACATATTTTGCATATTATTCAAGAAATGATAATAAACTCCAACACTCTGAGGTACCTGAAGGGCAGAAGAAAACCTTCAATATAAGTATTATAAGCAGATTATAGCTTTCAAAAATTATTTAGATGTTAGAAATGGTTTCTAGATTGCAGAATCATTAATGGAGACAGACCACTAAATTTCCTACTCCCAACTAATTAACACAAATGGGAGAAAAAAAGACATATGCCTTGCTCCTATTTTTTTTTTTTTTTTTAAGCTATTAGAAGTAGTATGGCTACACTCCCAAAACTGTTTTTCTAGTTCCTCTGTAGACATGCAATGTCAATATGTATTTTTTATATATATATTTTCCCCTCATCCCCACATCTCTGTGCAATGCAGGTCAAAAGTATCTGGCCCACGACTGAGTTTAATAAGACCTGGTGAAATATGGAAAATGTGTGTAAAACAACAGGCAGACCTCTAAGGATCAACAACTGACAAAAAAGGCAATTTCTTTACTTTCCTGTTGTGCCAACATCTATGTTTTTTTGATTAGCCTGAAAATGTTTAACATTTGTCATTTTGTAATTTTTGAGGATGCTGATAAATTAGCAATAAAATACTAGGAGCATATGACACTAAAACCATAGTACTAGGGATAGAGTAGAAGATAACTCTGGGATTACTGAATATTCAATGCTTTCAGATCTCCCTGCAGAAAACTTAAAATCCCTCAAAGAATACAAGGTACTGGAGGTGGATTCCATTCCATATTGATAAGCCTGCAATTTAATTTTTCATTCAAACAAAAAGCATGAGTCAACCAGAGGATGACCGAGCTACCAAAAAAAGTTTTCTGTATTAATGGGGCAAGCTGGAGAGGTATAGATTTGATTAGTGGACTGTTCAGTGGGTAAGGAATTGGCTGGATGGTTGCATCCAGAGAGTGGTGCTCAACGGCTTGATGTTCAGATGGAGAGCAGTGACAAATGGTGTCCCTCAGGCATCTGTACTGGGGCCTGTACTTTTTAATATTTTTGTCAATGATATAGACAGTGAGATTGAATGTACTATCAGCAAGTTTACAGAAGACACCAAGCTCTGTGGTGTTGTCAATACACCAGAGGGACAGGATGTCATCCACAGGGACCTGGACAAGCTGGAGAGGTGGGCCCAGGTGAACCTCATGAGGTTCAGCAAGAGCAAGTTCAGGGCACTGCACTTGGGCAGGAACAATCCTCGCTATCAATACAGGCTGGGGGGATGAAGTGTTAGAAATAAGTGCTGTGGAAAAGGGCTTGGGGGTGCTGATGGACGAGAAGCTGGACATGAGCAGGTAGGGTGCACTTGCAGCCCAGGATGCAATTTGCCTTCTGGGCTGCATCAAAAGATGTGTAGCCAGCAGATCCAGAGAGGTGATTCTGCCACTTTTCTCTGCTCTGGTGAGACTCTACCTGGAGTTCTTTTTCCAGGTCTGGAGCCCTCAATACAGGAAGGACGTGGACCTGATGGACCAGGTCCAAAGGAAGGCCACAAAAATGATCAGGGGTTGGAGCACCTCTGCGAAGAGGACAGGCTGAGAGAGCTGAGGTTGTTCAGCCTGGAGAAGAAAAGGCTCTGCAGAGACCTAATAATGACCTTCCAGTACCTGAAGGGGGCCTACAAGAAGGATGGAGAGAGATTGTTTGTAAAGGTGTGTAGTGATAGGATGAGGGGCAGTGGTTTCAAACTACAGAAGGGCAGATTTAGATTGGAACAAGGATTTAGATAGGAACAAGTTCTTTACCATGAGGGTGAAGGAATATTGGAACAGGTTACCCAGGGAGGTAGTTGAGGCCCCGTTCCTGGAGATATTCAAGTTGAGGCTCAACAGGATGCCCCTGCTTAGTGCAGAGGGAGTTGGACCAGATGACCTTTGGAGGTCCCTTGCAACCCAGACCAGTCTATGATTCTATGATAAATGGACCTCCAGAATGCTTTCTACTAGAGAACAATTTCTCTCAACTAAAACCACCAAAGATACCTACACAATTGTAAAGATCTCAACTATGAAATCTGTGCAATAAAGGTACAGGTCTCGGTACACATTTTACAGGTATAGGAACATATCTTAAATTGCATTTTCTCTGCCTTACCAATGTGTTATAAAGTATATCTTACAGTTAGCTAATTTTCACCTGTCATCGAACAGGAGAATCTGTTCAAACCAAGTGTCTCTACCACTGTTACTCAGTTATGAAACTTGTATACAAACAAATAAAAAACTTAATCTCAGAATTTTCCAAGATTAAGGTGTTCAAAGGTCTCCATTAAAGATAATTTGAGATGTGTGTGCTCCACATAGTCCCCAGCTGACACTCTAGAAGGGTGAAAGTTTCCCCAGTCCCAAATTCAACTCCAAGCGGGGTTTTAATCTTTTTCTGTGTCTACTTGTAGTTTTCTGTACAAGAACTAGTTAATAGACTCAACCTAATCATACAAATCTGAAAAGCTCTATTAGCTGACTACATTTAATGCTTCTTTAAAGACCCTAAAGTACTTGAGATATCATGTGGCAGGTATAATATCAGACAAAAGGGAGACTCATTCCAATCTTGAGCAACACTGGGCAGCCAAGCAAGGTGTGTTCTGACATCGTGACTGTATACATTATGAACTCCCTGAGTTCAGCTGCTTTTCCCATTGGATAGGCAGGTTAGAAGATGAGTAGTATAATCTGGAATCAATTTTTTCATTAAGTCATTGGAATGCCTGTTGCATGCAAAATCCAAGGAATAATGAGCTAAGATGTTAACATTCCTTTCACATTTTGCCATTGCCAGTATGATCATATATGAGCTATACTGATTAGGTCATGTGCTCTTTTCAACAAATCATTTTTTAGGAAATGAAATAATTATCATACTGGAGAATGATAATTACCTATTGCTGAGGGCTTGGATTTCGAAGAACAATCTCACTTTATTGTGATGTGGGTAAAAATGTTTGACTGGCATTCCTTTACAAAAGTCATGTGGTGAGAATAGTGCTACTTCCTCCACTTAAAGTCACAAGTCATCATATGAGAAGACTCTTAATTTTCAATTAATTTTCTTGGTTCTACCACTGTTACTGTTATATCTTGTGACAGTTTTAGGCTGTGCCTTTAAGGAAAGGAAAGCTACTGAATGCTCTAGCTGAGTGTTTTGGTGTAAAAAGGAAAACAAAGATAATTCTAAACAAATTTCATTGGTAGATCAGTAGAAATGTAACTTTAAGAATTTAGTTGGAGTTCAGTTTGTTCAGTCAGTCTGGGCAGCTGCTTTCTTTCTGCTGTTCTTGGCTGGTGACGGTGCTGATCTTTGACTAATGAGATAAGAAACTAACTTTTTTTTGCACCTTAGCAACTGCTTTGAGCTAACAAAATTTCCCTTAATATCCATTTTCTCTCTCTAATCCTTTTTGGGAAAAAAGGAGGAAGGGGCGAAAAGGGGTTTTGGGGAGGACCTGGAGGGGGATTGTCCTCCAGAGGGAGTTGTCTGTGTTACATTCTTTCCTGTATATTTTTGTATATATTGTAAGTACTGTATATTTTGTATATATTCATTGCATTTAATTCTGCTTGTAAAAATACAGCCTTTTCCATTTGCTTTTCCAACTGAGTGAGTTGTGGTTTGGGGCAGGGGTGGGGATGCGGGGAGGAGAATTGAACTTTTCTCACTACCACATACCTAAACAGAAGTTAAAAATCCTGCATGATCTGCTACACATGGTCTGCTATTTCCTGGAACCACTTTTCAATAGCCAACATATTGCTTACAAAAAAACATGGAAATATACACAAGATATTATTACTTTGACTAATTTTTTTTCCTAAGAAACATAAATAGAAATAAGTCCTGTTCCACACGTGATCTCAAAGTAAACCTGTCACGGCCAGTATCCAATACTGTCAGTAAAGAAAATGGCTACTTCTGCCTCAAAAATCTGTGACAGATGAGAGAGTCACACCGAGTAAATACCAATGAGGCTTTTGAGGAAATCAAAACACCTCATCTGAAAGATGATCCAAATAAAAAAGAAAGCTATGACTCTGTGTATTATACAGTAGTGACATCCATTTATTTGTACAGCTAATAAACTTGAACTCTTTGTTACTACATTAAACACCTCAATTATTTTCAATTTTTTAAAATATTTTTTTTTCATGCCCCTCCTGGTATAAAATGACAGAGTCAGATCCTACACAGCAAAGCCATAAAACACTTGCAAATCATATAATGTTCCTGTAGGTCAGCTAACACAGCTTTGGGCATCTGCTAATTCTATTCTATTCTAAAAGATATCCCAGAGTTGTTATTATGGTAAGTTGAAATATGGTGAATAGCTAAAAGGCAAGAAAATTAGATGTTATAGACAGCCACTGGACATATTTTTAGCTGTTGTGTTAGTTCTACAACAGGGGAACTTGCAGCTAGAGATCTACTGTAGCAAAGACACATCAAAGCCTGGGATTAAAAAGCTGAAAAACACAAAAGGCATCAGAGGAAAACAAGCATGTAACCAAGACCCACGACACCTGTGTTCACAGTGAAAAAATAATTTCTCAGAAAAGCCATGAAAGTTTACCACCAAGCTCATGAGAAGCCATCATGGTCTGAGAGGTATCCATCTCATCAAGTCAGAATTTAAGCCCCTGGGTCAATTTGCAAGCTGAACTTTAAAGTCTGTCACAAAAGATTTATAGTACTATGATATCATATGAGGGAAGAAATATGCAAGTTATGTAGGCTTTTGTTGAAGTTCATCTTAAGACAGCATAGCTTAATATGCCTCTGATTAACTCAATTTTTAATATGAAGCTATGAATAGCAAAATATGCTATAGAAATTGTAATCAGTATTTCAGCTGTAATGTGGAATGCTTATAATTTATTATTTTTTTAATGTTCTGCATTAACACACAACTTTAAGACGTGCCTAGCTTTGTAAACTGAGACATGCAATATGAAATTATTCTGTAACATTGCCAGTTACAGTTGTGTTCTGCTAAATGTTGTCCACAATATAAGACTTTATAAAAAGTACCAGCATGTACATACGAATTTAGGAGAGAGAATCTGTACTTTCATCTGAAGCAGATACACTCTGTTCCTTTAGAACCACAGAATCTCAATATCTCATATACAGACACTAATAATTTCGTACCAACATGTATTCTGAGAAAAATAAATGTAAACTTTCAGAAACAGATCATATTCTGAATACTGGATATATTAACTGCAAGTAATGAGTGAAACAAGAGCTCTTTCAAAACAGTAGTGTATGATGCTCTGAGGCAGATCACGTAACACATATAGCACATATAACTAAGTTACAATTGCCCAGGCAGCCCCTTTTCTTTATTTCTGTCTTTTAAGACTTTGGTTTCATGCAGCATCAAAAGATCATCTAATTCAAACTCCCTGCCAGAGCATGACCACCTAGAGTAGGTCACATAGGAACACATCCAGTCAGGTTTGGAATGTCTCCAGTGAAGAAGACTCCTCAACCTCTCTGGACAGCCTTTTCCAGTGTTCTGTCACCCTCAAAGTGAAAATGTTTTTCTTTATGCATACATGGAACCAGTTTCCCCTTGTCCTATCATTGGACATCACTGAGAAGAGCCTGATTCCATCCTGTCAACACTCACCCTTTACATATGTGAAAATATGCTGAAGTAGCTTTTGTGTCTTATACAGAGAAATATAAATGATGCAATTTATGCTGTAGTTTAAGAGCTGAAACGTCAGCAGGTCCAGTTAAAATATCTTGCAGCTTTCTGCAGCTGATATATTACTTCTTTTATTTTCTTTGTTTGGTTTTGTTTGTTTTCTAGACAGGTTCCTCAAGCCCATTTCATAGAAATATAGCTGATTTTTTTTATCTAGTGTTATAATGAATAAGCAGGAGGCAGATAGGATACACCAGTTTGATAAGAGCTACTTTGCTGAAGTGTTACATCAGTTATATGTATACACACACACACACACACATAGAGATGGAACTCTGAACAGAGTTGGCTATCACATCGCTAAACATTACAGCACCTCCACATTGTTGCTTAGACAATTCCCAGAGTCTGCAGTGATGAATCAGAGAATCACAGAACATTAGGGGTTGGAAGGGACCTCAAAAGCTCATCTAATCCGACCCCCTTGCCACAGCAACATCACCTATACCAGATTACACAAGAATGCATCCAGGTGGGTTTTTAATATCTCCAGAGGGAGACTCCACAACCCCTCTGGGCAACCTGTTCCAGTGTTCTGTCACCCTCACAGTGAAAAAACTTTTCCTCATGTTTCCATGGAACTTCTTATGCCTCAACTTTCACCCATTGCCCTTTGTCCTGCCATTGGGCATCACTAAGGAGAGTCTGGCTCCATCCTCTTGTCACTCACCCTTTACATATTTGTAAACATTAATGAGGTCACCCCTCAGTCTCCTCCTCTCCAAACTAAAGACCCAGTTCCCTCAATCTCTCCTCTTAAGGAAGATGTTCCACTCCCTTAATCATTTTTGTAGTTCTGCACTGGACTCTTTCAAGCAGTTCCCTGAGGTCCTTCTTGAACTGAGGGTCCCAGAACTAACTAAAACATTCCACATGTGGCCTGACCAGGGCAAAGTAGAGGGGGAGGAGAAACTCTCTCAACTTACTAACCACACCCCTTTTAATACACCCCAGAATGGCATTGGTCTTCTTGGCCACAAGAGCAATTTGCTGGCTCATGGTCAACCTTCTATCTGCTAGGACCCTCAGGTCCTTTTTCACTTCACTGCTCTCCAGCAGGTCAGTCTTCAACCTATACTGGTACTGGACTGGTTGTCCTTTCCCGCATGCAAGACTCTACACTTGCCCCTGCTGAATTTCAATCACATTCTCCCTGCTCAACTCTCCAGCCTGTCTGAGTCTCACTGCATGGCAGCACAGCCTTCTGGCATGTCAGCCACTCCACCCAGTTTGGTGTCACCAGCAAACTTGCTGACAGTTTACTCTGTTCCTTCATCCAGGTCATTGATGAATATATTGAGTAGTACTGGTCCCAGTACTGACCCCTGAGGCACTCCACTAGACACAGGTCTCCAACTAGACTGTGTCCCATTGACCACAACTTTCTGACTTCTTTATTTCAATCAATTCACAATCTACCTCACTACCTGCTCATCCAGACCACACCTCCTCAGTTTAGCTGCAAGGATGCTGTGGGAGGTGGTGTTAAATGCTTCACTGAAATCAAGATAAACCACATCCACAGCTCTACCACAATCTCTCTATTCGTTTACTCTCTGCCCCTTGAAATGTGCTTTGTGCTATAGTTGCATGCATAGTCAACAGAAAGGTACTCACCTTTCCTCTATAGGTTGCCATCAGGCGCTCTAATGAGGGGCAAGAAGAAAAGTGGGTCAGTTCTCTCCATGCAAATATTTTTCATCTGTTTGATAAACACTGTAACAACTAAGCAATTGAATCAATTACATAAAAAATGGGAATGTCTGCCAGACTCTTCTAGTTAGTTCTAGGAGGAAAAAATCATCATGATTTTGTATAACTCAAACAGTCAAATGTCTAAAATTGGCAGTAAAGCACCTAAGTCTAGAAGAGATATAGCACATTTTTCTATTATTTTTAAGGGTATATTTTTTTCTCCCATCTTTGATTACATTATGATTTAAACCATTAAAAGAAAGTCCTCATGAAAAATAAATTTTAAAAAAATAATAAAAATATTTATTTCCTAATGTAAATGCTTTAGGAAACTGAAATTCTTCATTATAATGTGTTTTCAGATATGAAATGACTAAAAAGTAGGAATGGAAGATATCAGCCATCCTATGTGCTTGTGTGAATCTGGTCCTTTCTTCCTTCTCTGGTTAGCAAATGTTGTGGTACTATTCTGACAGACAAGGGAGTAAAGTGTGTGTACATAATACCTTGTATTTGTCATGTTTCAGTTCTCTAGACAAGAAGCTGCAGGGCACTCTGTGCTCTTTGTGCAAGGGCTCATGCCAGTGTGTGCAGGCTGTTGTTGGAGCATAATCTTGCAAAGGCTGAAGCAGTTAACTGGCTTGTCCCAGGGTAACCTCCCCACAGAACAAATGGGAACAGATGGTGATGATTTGCATCTTACAGTACACAACAGTCTGCTGTCTGATGTCCACAGCACAAAGCTACAGTCAACCCAAGGCGAACAGTAATTCCAAGTAAGGGATGTTCTTTACTGTTCTGACAGACAAGTTAGAAGACAGTTGAGGTTGCACACAGATAGCCCAGATAAGAAGAAAGTTACTTGCAAGGGCTTTAAGAAACAGAAGTTTTTGTTAAGGTTACTTTGTAAAATCTGTACAAAAGTGATCATGAACCAGTGCTTTCAATGTATTACTTGAACTATCACCAACTATCAGCTGTACATTTGGACCTATATTGGAAGAAAATATCAAACAGCATGACGTATTTCAAAGTCCATTTTGTTACATTTTCTGATCTAAAACATTATCCTTCAAAATCACATTTGAATTCATAATTTAATTATATGACATATTTCATTTACTGTCAGACAGACAAAATATAATTTAACACAGTGTTTTGTACATCTACTACAGCCATAAGTAGTTTCAACAATATCCACTGATTATTTTGTCTTTCATAAAATACCTTTAGAATAGAATAGAATAGAATAGAATAGAATAGACCAGACCAGGTTGAAAGAGACCTTTGAGATCATTGTGTCCAACCCATCATCCAGCACCATCTAATTAACTAAACCATGGCACCAAGCACCCCATCCAGTCTCTTCCTAAACACACACACAGTGATGGCGACTCCATCACTTCCCCAGGCAGACCATTCCCATGGGCCATCACTCTCTCAATGAAGAATTTCTTCCTAGTGTTTTTGACCTTATTTCCAGGGATGATCAAGTAATTCTGGTTTTATTTTTATTCCAGCATGTCCCAGCAGAGTAAAAATGTACTATAAAGTTAACGCAATTTAAAAAGGGGAAAAATGTATATAACTGAAAATAAATTTTTTTTAGCAAAATTATCAGTAAGAATTTATAAATATCATGTTACTAGTTCAAGGAAAACAAGGGTCCCTGCCAGTATTAAATACAATTTAAATAATATCATTTAGTATTAAAAAAAAATCTAAAATTATTCAAGCATATTAACAGATTGACTAATGCAATGAATTAGTGCACACTGAAGAGGCAATTATAAGCTGAAGGAGAAATAAAAGAAGAACATGCTCAATTAGTCAGTGAATCAGTGCAGGTGACTTACCCTTGTTTAGGTTAAGTAAG
Organism: Dryobates pubescens; assembly: GCF_014839835.1. Classification (NCBI taxonomy): domain Eukaryota; kingdom Metazoa; phylum Chordata; class Aves; order Piciformes; family Picidae; genus Dryobates; species Dryobates pubescens. The sequence goes on from NC_071657.1 coordinate 103,777,191, forward strand.
CGTTCTCCAGAGGTGATGACATTTCATGAACAGTGGAAGAAACCATAACAGAGAGATGAAACAAGTTTCTCATACGATTTGAAGACTGCTACTCAGCCTATGACTTGATAGAAAAGGCAATTCAAGGTATAACTTAAAAATGAGAAAGCATATATATAGAGCATCTGCTTTTAAAAATATTATTAAAATACTAAATTCACGTTGCTGTAATTTAGGGATCTGTTGCCAAGATGCGTGCATGTATTGTTTGCAATTTCGCTTGCTTCTTACTTTTCTAAGATTAGAAGTTTTATGAAAACAAGCATGTATCTTCATGGGAGGCATATTTGTGTTTGGTTTCAAATTAATTTGAACACATTTGGCTAGTAGTTTTATGCAGATCAGGTAGAAGAAAAAATCAATTATTTAGAACTTTCTTTCGAAGTTCAAGTTGTTGAATAGTTTTCCACACCATGCTGACAATATTGAGTTTCCATTAAGATTTACAGAAGACAACTCAGAATTAAATCAAGTAAAGATAGGCTGACCTCCTACTGCACATACTGGCCTTCACTTTTGTTTCTGAACAGTAGGAGAAAATCCATCATGTGCATTTGCTTTTGCAATGGTCTGTTATATTATTTCAGCTATGTGACCACTATAATAATAGAGAAGAATATTCTTGCCAAAACCAGGATGAAAGCACTTAACATTTTCTGTGGGAAGTCAGATGAAAATTTACAACTGCCACAAGTTGGTCACATAGATTTGCATGTTTACACAACACCACAGGTGTACTGAACTTAAGTTTGTAAGTTTGTCAGCCCAGGATGTATTCCCTGAAAAGATTACTGCATCTCCTGTGTAGTTAGGCAAATAAAAACTTGTGTGCCAATATCTAAAGAACATAATAGCAGTCATACCAGCTTATAATGCTTTTCACCAAGGGACTTTACTTTGTTCTAAAAATCTGTTATCCTTTAAAATACATCTTCTGGAAGAAGATTGAAGCTTCCTTTTGTTTAATCTCTTTATTAAAACCAGCAAAAGCCTGAAATAGTCTCCATAATTTAGATATTCATATATGATTTATTTTATTAAATCTTGTATCTCACCTCACCTCACTTTTCTTGTCATGTCCACTTTTAAAACTCACTGTATATTTAAATTTAATAACCATGCAGAATTAGACCTGCAAAGGGCTAATTTACCTTGCCTTCTCTCACAAATGCTCAGAGAATGGCTTCCCTGCTAATTGTAGCTGTACTAACCCAATCTAGGTCTGTATTACTCTATGAAAGCTCCATGATGAGCAAAATATATATATAATGACACCAAATATGTGTGCAATGACAGAATTAATTAGTTTGCTGTGGCTCAGTAAGTTACATCAGAATACTTTTTACAAACTATTAAATAAGGAAACGTTTGCACATAAAGATTGGGTCTAGTGAGATGTTAGATCAATAAGCAGAGACAATCCACTATTTTCCTGTGCTGACCGTATTGTAGACAGCATGAGATTATGGTATTCAAATACCAGTGAATGCTGACTGGTATTTGAGTACATAATCTCATACTTGTTTGTGAGGTGCAGAGCATTTTTCCATGATCCAGAGTCCAGTTAGCATCCTGAGACCCTAGGTTATTTCCCTGGGCTTTGCCTATTAAAAGTGAAGAACTCACTATGTATTTGCAACTATTTTCTTCCACTCTGCTCTTTCTGTTTCTCCTTTATTGTTGCATGTTCACTTGTGCCAGAAAAGTCTTTCCACCAATGCTGGCATAGCTTGTCTATTCCTCTAAAAGCATAGAAAGCAACAGCATTGCTAAACTGGCAAGTGCTGAGACATCTGCCTCATCTGGTGTTGGAGAGGACAGACAAGGAGATGTCACATATTGTATCGGATACCATTACCTTCATCTAGCACTTCAGAAGATACCGGATTCTTCTTTTACACACTTGCAGAAGGTAACTCTTCCTGTATGTTCCCAGTAATCCTGTTATTTTATGGCCGCTGTCCTCTTATTGGTTCAAAGTCATCAGAGTAAGCAAAAGCAGAGTCAACACTAGTACCTTCAAAGCCTTTTTTAAGGTGTTTTTGACAAAAGGTGATCCAAGATTTCTAAAGCTTTTGCCACCAGAAATGAAAGGGTTCTGCCCATAAGACCTTAATGGGGTGACATAGAATTTAAAAGGATGTCAAGTAATGTCATGGAGCACCTGGGTTTATTTGGACTTCTGTATGACAGAGGCAGGAATTAATGACAAAGCTGCTAGAATTCTCTTAACAGACTTTATATAGAGAATGGCAAAACCTACAAAGATTAACAGTGTATGATGGGAAAACCTTATGATAAGACATGTTCCAATAAAACTTCTCCTGAGTCTCTCCGGACATACCAAGACTCTTGTACATATAAAACCATGTGTCTTCCTGGAGATAGTTCACAGACAAGATGTACACAATATCCATAACTAAAGGCAGCCTCACAATTCTTTTTTTCCAGCAAGTGAACTTAATCAAAATGCTAAAACTGAAATCATAATTTACATATCCTATCTAGATTTTTTTTCTCCTTTTAAAAAGACAATTTTATGTAAATTGCTTCCCAGCTAGTTTCTTAAATTTTACTTGTTAATGTACAATTGAGGAAGGTGTGTCTCCCTTTATTTCCAAAATCTACCTTGGAAGTTATGAAGTACAAAGTCATTATAAGAAGAGACATAGTAGATTAGAACAAATATCCATCTAGTCTTTCCAACGGTGTCCTTTAACTGATGTCTGTGGAAGACTAAGAACAGAGGAATTGCACATGACACTACCACCAAAGTGTCCTCTAACCTACAATCATTTACAGCAGAGGTACTTCCTGCATTAGCTATTCATCTTGAATCCACATACACAGCATCCACATACACACAGATAGGAGTTCTGTAAGACTGATAATGCACGCAACTTTTTCTTCATGCTTAGCCTAACTCTTACAAGCTTTTCACATAGCAAGACTATTATATGTTAGCAGAGTATTAATAGCAAGATTCATGTCATAAAGAGATAAAGAAGTAGTTCATAATAAGCATTTAAAATTTTTCTCCCTATAGAATGTCAGCTATGATTCAGGACTTTATAATTCATGTAATTATAGTACTATTAGATATATTTCAGTAACTAGAATTACTAGAATGACTATCTAAACTTTTTTTTTATTAAACAAAATTCGATGTGGATTATTTTCTTGAAAATCTTTTTATAACATTCCCTAAGAAGAATAGAAGAAAGAAAACTTACATGTCCCACCAGAGATCTCTAAGGCTCTCATAACACTAAATTATTACATTACAGATATCCAAAGTATTGATAGTTTCCTCTGATGCACAATATAAGTCTGTTTTAACTCAATGTATGAAGTTAAATATAAGTTATTCACAGGCACAATCACAGAGCAATTAATACTAATTGCTCAAGCACTGATCCTAATTTGATCTTGGAATGATAATGAAGGAAATGTGGTGTGTTGAATACTATGAATGACATCTCTGAAATTACATTTCTGTCAAAAGATTTACAAAGAAGGAGACATATGCTCCAGTTCATCAAGAACACAGAATAGAGCTGAATGCTTTTCAGATTCAATTACAAACTCAGTGACTACAGCGAATGCAGTAGATATTGTGTCAGTATAGAACTTCCACACAGAGATTATAGAAACAAATTCCTGGTTTCAGCCTAAACTCCTGTTTTCAGACTTTCTCACATAAATAGCTCTTATAATCTTAGACAAAGATAATATTTGCACAAAATTTCTTGTAAGAATGGCATCACTTAAAGTACCACTTAACATCTGCACACACCTCTCTCAAAATCCAGAAAGATCAAGAAGTATTAAATTATAGAATAATAATGTTTTGAACTGGCAGTTTTAATGCAATGAGGTGGCAAAACAGTTCATGCAGAGACCCCACTATACTGAGATGATTTTACTGCTTTACAGACCACTGGATTTTCCTAGAAGTGGCCTCCACAAAGCACAACAAATCTATATAAATAGTATAAAAACTAAGGGCACATAATAAGGAATTTGGATGTGTGAAGCTGATGTAAACATTTCGTGCATAGTATACTTAGCATACCACATGTCATGCTGTACCCCCATGCCATCTATTCCCTAAGGCTTTACACTTTCACAGTGTTTCCAAGCCCTTCTTAAGCCTTACCTGCCTCACGTGCACCATAAATGCATCAAACCCTAGAAAAACTATGGAAGGATTTCTTCCCTGCTCTCACCAATATCTGTCATCACTTCTTAATCCACCTAAGAGACTAAGCCTTGCTTTGCCCCTCAGCAATGATTTTACTGCTTTGATGTGCTACAACATGCTGTCATAGGCTCAAGCTCTTGAGAGGTCTTAAACAGTAGGTGCTGGATAAGTTAGTAGAAGGGGACACTAATCACAGCACTGCACAAGATTTTTCAAGAACATATCTGAGTAACAGATGCCACCAACCTCAGGCAAGATAAAGAGAGTATATCAGAGATGCTTTTATCAGGACCACTCATGGATCATGGACCACTCATTTCTAGATGTGAAATAACCTTCGTAGCCCTTTGCAAGGAATAGATTATTAGTTCTGGTCGTGTAATTTCTGAGTTCCTGTATTGATCATTTCAGGTCACAGGAAGCTTCCTATTTTGCGTTCTGTGCTTCAGTTATTTGTCATTCTGCCTTCACAGCTGTCTTCTTGTAAGAGCACATTCCCTGGTGGATGAGAATCTCAACATGATCCAGCAGTGTGCACTTGCAGCCCAGAAAGTCTATCACATCCTGGGCTGCATCAAGAGAAGCATAGCCAGCAGGTCGAGGGAGGTTATTCTCCCCCTCTGCTCTGCTCTGCTGAGACTCTACCTGGAGTACTGTGTCCAGTTCTGGAGCCCCTATTACAAGAAAGATCTGGACATGCTGGAACATATCCAGAGAAGGGCCACAGAAGGGCCACGAGCATGATCAGAGGGCTGCAGCACCTCTCCTATGCTGAGATAGTTAGGGCTGTTTAGTCTGGAGAAGAGAAGGCCCTGAGCAGACCTTATTGTGGCCTTTCAGTATCTTAAGGGGGCCTATAAGAAAGCTGGTGAGGGACTTCTTAGGGGGTCAGGTAATGATAGGACTAGGGGGAATGGAACAAAAATAGAAATGGATGGATTCATATTGGGTGTTAGGAAGAAGTTCTTCACCATGAAGGTGGTGAGACACTGGAACAGGTTACCCAGGAAGGTGCTAGAAGCCTCATCCCTGGAGGTTTTTAAGGCCAGGCTGGATGTGGCTCTGAGCAACCTGATGTAGTGTGAGGTGTCCCTGTCCATGGTAGGGGCTTGGAACTAGATGATCCTTGAGGTCCTTTCCAACCCTAACAAGTCTGTGATTCTGTGATCATCCCAGCAGATTATTAATAGCAGGCATATTCCTGACTCAGAAAACACCAGTAGTTGTCACTACTATAAAGTATTCTAGAAACTTGCCTGTCAATTCAGAAGATTCAGACATGCCAGAATCACCTATACTGATATTACTCTTCATGCCTGAACATTTGACAGCTCCTGGTATAAATGGATGTCTTATTTCAATATATATGTTCATCTCCTCTTGTCTTGGCTGTTTATTATAGAATCATAAATGTCTATCATCTGGTAACAAGTGGAAAATATGTTTTACATGGAGTAATAATAGTACACTTCTTCCTTTACAGAAAACACATTGACCACTGTATACACATAAAATTTCTCCTAACCATAAGACAGCTCACTCCACAAGACAGCTTTGTCAGAATGGATATACTTGAGCCTCCAACTCTACTGAAACTGGATATGATAAGTTAGCTTTCATCACAGGAGCCTGTGTGATGCTCTTCTTTGCATTTGTGGCCGCTGCTGAGCAGTATTTCCACAATGTCAAGGCCTTCTCTTTTTCTCATCCTGCTACTGCCCACATCCCCCCAAAAAGTAGGGTGGAGATGAGTGAGAAAATGGGAGGGATACAGTTGGGACAGATGACCTTAATTAAAGAAAAGGATACTTTATAACATATGGTATCATGCTCAGGAATAAAAGCATAAGGAACTGGAAGGTGAAACACATGATTTCTCAGTTCTGGTCTTCTGATTTTCTCTTCCATCCCACTGGTTGGGGAGATTTAGTGATCAACTCTGGGCATAATTTTTTTCTAGCCAGGGTCATCTCATGACATTACCATGTTCACAAGGACACACCAATGTATTTCTTGCTTTCCCTTGCTCTATATTCATTCCTAGTTAGGTATCTTTTTTTTTTTTTTTTTTTTTTTTTTTAATTCCCACCCCCCCAGTTTTCATGTTTAAGCCAGGAACCTATTGAAAGAAATATGTAGGTCATACTCAGTATCTACATTAAAGTAATGACAGTAGTAATCTCTACAGTCCCACTGAAGAGAAAAGCATTAACACAGCTACCATTCATGCTTTCATTTGCCTCTATAATGAAGTCTCACTGCTTTATGCTATGGTCTGCTTTTATCCTCCTGTATACATATGACTTTGGATCAGGTAAGGATACCTAGAATTTGCACTTTGTTGTGAAAGGATGTTATAAAGGAGGACTTCCTAGAGGGGAAACACTTAAAATAACAAGACTCTAAAACAAGAGCAAAATATTTTTATTGCTATAAAGTTGTGGCTCTCTTCTTGAAAAGTATGGCAAACTAGCAAAGTTTGCCATAAAAGACTAGTAAAAAGAAATAAAATCTAAAAACTACAACTGGAATAATTCTTTATAGTCACAATAACTCTTTATATTACTCAAACATAGGTATTAAAGTGCTCTCTGTTAACCTCGAACAGAGTACAAAAAACTACCTGAGAAAGCTGGCTTGGGAAACTACAGCTCTTGTTTTCACAAAGACCATGAGACTAGGGCAGGTTAGAGAAAGAACTTTTCCAATCCTATTGTTAAATTGCTTTTCAAGCAATAGAAAAGGAATCTGCTGCAAGTCTATAGCATTCAGTATCAATGATATTATTTCATTTATATCTAGATATGTGGGTCACCTGAACTTGAGAAGAAATACAGCAGCTTGCTTCTAAACCCCAACTCTGTACAGATTCAAGCATTTTGGTTCCTATAAGCCTAATTACTTTGCCTCATGGCACAAGCCAAATACCAGACTTTTACATCTCCTTCTAAAGCCTATGCTAATGGTTATTATTTAAGAATGGATGTGACACTAACTGAACCACAGGTATGCTTCAGAATAAGCATTTTATGTGTCAATGCAATATGACTATTGTTTAATATTTATAAGCAAGAAGAAAAGACACTATTTAGTACTCATAGTCATTAGTATCAGTAATAAGAAATAACTATTAAAGGAAAATGAAAGCTGAATATCACGGGCATAGAGTTGGTATAATCATATACATCAGACTGTGAGTGTGAAGAGCTGGTGAAGTCTAATAATTTCCATCAGTTTAAAGGCAACTAAAGTAAGTACACGGGGATGTACTGTAGAGAGCAATCCTGTATCGGCAGAAGGAAATAGATAAATAGTTTTACACTGTAATTCATAGGATTTTCTTCATCAGTTGGGCAAAATAACTGGCATATCTGTTTCGTGTTGCTATGAATACTAATTTTGGCTTGGGATTCAGAGCTAGAACTAGGAGTTTCCAGATGCTATGCTATGTGTTCTATGTATTCTATATACTTTAAAAAAAAAAAAGAAACACAACAAAAACCAAACACCCAAAAAACAAACAAACCAAGGGGGACAATATTTCTCAAAGCAGTAAAAAATTACTCCAGGTGGAGATAATTAGTAAGAGTTTCAGCCTCATGCCAGAATATGTTTCCATCAATGAATAAATGAACAGGCTAATCATGTACTGGGTGACATACTAAAATCTGTGCAAGTTATTTCATGTAACATTCTTCAAAGTATTGCTGATTGAGTTAAAATTGGATTTCTGTTCAGACCGATTATCTAATAAGATAGAAAAATACACAGTCCGAGAACAAATTCAGATTTCTGTGGAAAATTAAACTGTAATGTGGGGCTGTCTACTGAGGCATTAAATATAGCTATATAATTATATCTGCAGACGACAAGTGTGATAGGACTGAACTTAAATGGTTTCCAATAAGGATTTGCAAGAAACACGTACACAAAAGACAAAAGAATCCTTTGAAATACTTTACTTGAAACTTCTGAAGAAGTAGCTCAAGTGTGAATGTGTCTGCTGCAGAAACACAAAGGTAAAGACAGTTCTCTATATGATCATTGTCACAAAAGAAAGAAACTGAAAAGCTGTAAGCAAATTGGGTAGTAATTCACAGTATCACAGTATATTGGAGGTTGGAAGGCACCTCAAGAGATCACCAGGTCCAACCCCCCTGACAAAGCAGGATCATTTAGGGTAGTTTGCACAGGAATGCATCCAGATGTGTTTTGAAAGTCTCCAGAGAAGGGGACTCCATACCCTCCTTTGGCTGCCTGTTCCAGTGCTCCATCACCCTCACTGTAAAGAAGTTTCTCCTCATGTTGAGGTGAAATCTATGTTCAAGTTTGTACTTCTTGATCTTTTTCTTATTATTGTGCACCACTGAAAAGAGCTTGGCCTCATCCACTTGACACCCACCCCTCAGATATTATACACATTGATGAGATCCCCTCTCATTCTTCTCTTCTCAAGACTAAATAGCCCCAGGGATCTCAGTCTCTCCTCGTAGGGAAGATGCTCAAGTCCTCCAGTTATCCTCGTGTCCTCGTGGCTCTCCACTGGATTCTCTCCAGCAGTTACCTTTCTTGAACTGGGGAGCCCAAAACTGGAGGCAGTATTCCAGGCATGAGTCGGAGCATTTTTAACAACTTTTTTGTTGTTGTTGTTGTTTTTGTTTCCTTTAATGAAATGCTGCCAAAATATATTATTTAAAACTGTAAGATTGCTTTCAATACAGGTCAAAATACCTGTAAAAATTGCATAGCTTTTAAAAATTAAAATATTCATAAGAAACAGTTGCACAAAATTTATGATGATTTTTTATAAGCTCAGTAATATAGTTAAGACATTAAACAAAAAGAAGTGACTAACTACACCTATGTATTTAATTACTACTTATGAATAATTTAAAACAAAACCAATATTTTATTTATGATTTAGCAGATCTTTCCAAGATTCTGATTATGGTTAAGGTTGACCAAAATTCTAACTCCAGATTAACACTTTACAATATTGAAATTATTATTGTCTGGTTATCTATTTTTGCCATCTTCCCTGCACATGATGAAGAAGCAGGCTTGAGCAGAATTTCAAAATCTTAACTCACGACAAAAAGTGTATGTAAGGAAGTGTAATAGACACAAAGCAGTGGTATATAAAAAATTATAACCTTTGTTGCACTCTCGAAATAGCAATACAAAAAGGATGACCAGAGCAGTAGCATGTTCTTTTTACTACCCAAAAAAGTTGCAGTATACCTAGGAATTTCATATCTGAGGCAGAACTGCCAAAAAAGATGATAAAAAAATATATGCATTGTCCACACAAAGCAGGGGTAAAATACCTTTAAAAAGATTTATAATCTTTTGCCACTGAATGAGCAGGAAATATTGGTGTTGTTCCCTAGGCAGTGTCCCTATATATATTTTAATGTTTTTAGAAGGTACAATTAGTGTCTATAGATACTCATGCAGAGTTTATCATAAATAAATTTGTGTTGCTCCTATATTCTAAGATATCTATCTGATGAAAAAGCTATCAGGGTGCAATGCAACTTTATACAAATTAGAACAATTGCTTTAATTTGCAGCAATAACAAAAGTGTCTCCAATGAGCTATAAGGTAGCAAGAATATAGGTGGTAGAAAATGAAATATATTCCAGATGCTTCACCATTTTGCAGAACAATTTTGTGTTACAGCTAAAGAATTTAATGTCTATCATTAGCATTTTCTATAGCTCCAAGTGATTATGTGAGTCAAGAATATGACCCTTGTAATTGAAAACTCTGTATGTACTATAAAAAAACCCTCCAACTTATGTTGTGATGGTCACCTGCACTTTAAATATTTTTATGCATTTGTTATGTCATTTTTATGCAGAAAAAAACCCTTCACTCATAGGAAAAGGTACTTAAATATGAACCTCAGGTACAGGCAGCAAGATGTCATGATTAAAACTAGAAAAAGGTAGCAAGCTTTCACCATTAATACCATAAATATACCTGGTAAATGACATAAGTAAATGTTCTGGATTATGAAAATAACAAGGAAGAAGGAAGGCATGGTTCTGTCCCCTGGCAGGATACACTATAGGAGCATAAAGTATATATTAGGACCTCCCACAGTTAAGAAACTGGAAATAGTCAAGTAAATCTAGAAGGGGGAATCAAAATAGTGAAATACTGAGTGAAGGAGGCATTGTGACCAAAGAAATCCACCTTTCAGTCTTAACCAATTGTATTATGAATGAAAAATTAATTAAGATTGTTGAGAAGGGAAGGCATATGAAGTATGTATTTGTATTGGCTGCAATTGCTTATGCTAATTCCCATAGGCTACACATCAATTCCTCATCCTTCTAAAAAAGGAACAATTGTCAAAGTTTTAACAAATAAAATGTTTTCAGAGGAAACTCATGTGGATGAAAGCCAGGACCTAGTGAAGCTGGTAAAGGGCTTAGAGAATAAGTCTTATGAAGAATGTCTTAGGGAACTGGGACTTGATTTCCTCATCCAAATCTCTGGTAAAGATGTTAAACAGAACTGGCCCCAGTATTGAGCCCTGCATAGCACCACTTATAACTGGCTGCTAACTGGATTTAACTCTGTCCACCACCATTCTTTGGGCCCAGCCATTCAGCCAGTTTTCACCCAGCAAAGTGTGTGTGTGTACAAGCCACGAGAAGACAGTTTCTGCAGTAGGATGCTGCAGGAAACTGTGTCAAAGGGCTTGCTAAAGTCAAAATAGATAATTTCAATAACCTTCTCCTCATCCATCAGGCAGGCTACCTTGTCATACAAGGAGGTCAGATTAGTTAAACAGGACTTGCCCATCATAAGCTCACGTTCACAGAATCATAGAACTAATAAGGTTGGAAAAGACCTCAAAGATCATAAAGTCCAACCTGTCACCCAGGACTTCATGACTACTAAACCATGGCACCAAGTGCCATGTCCAGTCCCCTCTTGAACACCTCCAGGAATGGTGACTCCAGCACCTCCCTGGGCAGCCTGTTCCAATGGCTAACAACTCTCTGTGAAGAACTTTCTCTTCACCTCAAGCCTAAACTTCCCCTGGTGAGTTTGAGACTGTGTCCTCTTGTTCTGGTGCTGATTGCATGGGAGAAGAGACCAACCCCCTCCTGGCTACAACCTCCCTTCAGGTACTTGTAGACAGCACTGAGGTCTCCCCTGAGCCTCCTCTTCTTCAGGCTGTTGACTTGGGCAAATAATTTTGTCTGGTGCATGACACATGATCTGATACATGACTTTCCCTTGTACTGAGGCCAGGCTGACCTGTGATTTCCCAAATCCTCCTTTTGGTCCTTCTTGGATATTGGCACCATATTTTCTAACCTTCAATCCACAGGGACCTCACTGGTTAGTCATGACTGCTGAGTAGTGATGGAGAGTGTCTTGGTATTCAAAAAAGATGTTTGCTTCCTTCTGTGAGAAAAGGTTTTTCCAAACCTTCTAGAAAGACAGTGTGCTAACTATTATGAATTAAAGACTCAAAAGAGATGGGATTTTAAACCCTTCTTGTTGAAGAGAGATGAGATTTAAAATTTTTGAGGCAGAAAAAAACCAACACAGATGAACAGATTTGTGGTTAGAGTATATGTGATTGGACAACAAAATTTCTAGACCTTGATTTAAAGACTATGAGGGTGTGTGTGGGTTGTGCTGGCTAGGGACTGGGGATGTTATGAAAAATGAATATATAAAAAGTCAAGAATCAGTACTTGCATCTAACTATCTGTTCTCAGGTAAACAGAATATGCACAAATTCATGGGCCCTGAGGGGATGCATCCATGAGTGCTGAGAGAGATAGCTGACGTTGTTGCTCTACCACTCCATCATTTTTGAAAGCTGATGGAAAACACAAGAGGTGCCTAAGGATTGGAAGAAAGCCAATGTCACTCCAGTCTCCTGTGGTAGTTTTAGGCTGTGCCTAGGAAATTTTCCAAAAATCTTGAACAGAAAGCAGTAGAATGTAAATAAATCACCATTGGATGTAAAAGGGAAAATAATTATAAGGTCTAAATAAACCCATTGGACAGATATGTAATACACTTTTGTACACTGACTCTTTCTCTTTTTGTTTCCTTCACTCTGGCAGGTACTAGCTAGCTCTTGCTCAGCTGCTGCTGACCTTGAATGCATTCATGTTTCTCCTTTCTTCTTTTGTCCCTTGTACAGTGGGGAGGTTGAGGAAGAGAAGTAGGCTGTTGGTAACCCCCTGGTTTTGTCCAGGGTGATTCTTGTGTTGTTTATAAACTATAAATTTATGTAAATATTCTATATTTTGTATATATTCATTGCATTCCATATTTCTAGATTGTAGTGTGCTTGTAAGTATAGTTTCATTTGCTTTCAGCTGAGCTGGTCTGGCAATTTTATGATGGCAGGCAATTTCAACCCACCACATCTTCAAAAAGCACAAGGAAGACCCAGGAAAATACAGACCAGTCATCCTGGAATGGTGATGAAGAGGCTCATTCTGGAGATCATCTCAAAGCACAAGGAATAAAGTAATCACAAGTATCCAGCATGGATTGACCAAGGGGGAATTACATTTGACCAGGGTAATGGAGTGGCTCAGTTGGTAGCACATAAGACCCTTAGTGGGAAGGTTGTGAGTTCAAGCCTGCAGTGGGCAGTAGTGACAGGTTGGACTTGATGATCTTTGAGGTCTCTTCCAACCTTAGTGATACTGATACTGATCAAAGTAAGGAAAAGCAATCTGATAGCCTTCTATGATAATGTGACTGAATGGGTAGAGCAGTGGATGTTGTTTACCTTGATTTTACCAAGGCTAAAAGTCCTCCATAGCATTCTTGTAGCTAAGCCCAGGAAGTGTGAGTTACAAGAGTGAACAATGAGCTGGATTGTGATCTGGCCAAACAATAGAGCTCAGAGGGTTGTGATCAACAGTCCAGAGTTCGTTTGAACACCTGTGTGCTGATTTGGCCCTGACTGGGGACCAAATGCCCATCAAAGCCATTCTATCACTCCCCTTCTTATATAGACAGCAGAAAGGGAAAATACAACACAAGTACAGGAGTCAAGATAGAAACAATTTAATAAAATGCAAAGCCAAAGGAAAGGCCATACACAGAAGCAAAACCAGGCATTTATCCTGGAATTCTTGATTTTCACTGTGTACTATAAATAGTCTGTCCTGAGACTGAGAAGTTCAAAGCTCTATGTGAATTTTTTTATAGATGTTTATGGTCCAATCTTTGAAATATATAACATAGAAAACTTGTATAGAATTCCCACAACATGTTAAAAATTGCCTTATACTAAGAAGAACTTAGAACTGAAATAAATACTTGTCCGAATCTGGACCATAATTGTTAATAAACTCTTGAGATATTATAATTTTCTTTCTTTTTAATTCTCAATTTCCCCTTTCTTTACTCTTTTCATTTGAGATGAAATTACTTTATTTTAAATTTAAAGAAACAAATAAATAACCATGATACATTTATGACTGATCTTAAAGGTTTTATATGTTTTTGTAATTGTCATGTAAGGGGTTTAATTTTTCCCCTCAGATTTTCCTGTGGGTTTCCAAAATACGATACTTTTTCACGCTGTTTGAAAGCCCTCAAGATTCTGGACACCCAGCTAATATCAGATGACATGATTTTATATTCTCTTATAATTACTGTGCAGTTCATGGAAGAAAAGTCAGTTTAATGGTTTATCTCTTTTCCTATTCTCTTTTACTCTGCGTCTTATTCTTTGTTGAAATTTTCAGCTTCATCCTTCACTGATCTCTTATTTTGCAGTGTTCAAAATCTTTTTAGAAATGTAGTTAGCATCTCCTAATACACATATCTATTTCAATTTTCTCTTTCCTTTCTAATATCCCCTTTATCTGTTTCACTGTTTTTCATCATTCTTCTCAGATTTCTATTTCACCTCTCTCTGCATTTTTAATATCCTTTTTGTCTTTTTTTAGCATTCTATTCAAGGCCTGCAATTCTCAATTTTTATTCAATAGTTCTTAAAGGAAGATTTATCTAGTAATTTCAGAGAATGTTTATTTTTGTCAATTTGATAGTCATATGACATTAAGTTATTCAGCATAACCACCTACTGTAAACTTATTAAAATACTAAACCTTTTTTGTTAACTGATTGCTTCCTAAATATTGCTACATTTATTTGTAAAACATCCCTTCAGATATGGCCTGCTTGAAATTATTCATTGTGATACTTATTCATGCCTGACTGAAAAAGGTTTGAAAAAATACAAATTCTCAGTGCAGCTTAGTATTTCAACTATTTCAGTTTTGTATACTGCATTCACTATGAAAATTGTAGCTTTTACTTGGATCACTTTTTCTGGTTTCCCAGACACATTGCTTCAGCCTCAACTCTTCCTTCCAAAACTTCCAATTTTAGTATATCCATCTTTCGGGTTTTTGTTTTATATGATCTTTATTCCAATAAATATCTGTGCTGCTAAAATCAGTCATAACCTAAACTGTATGATCTCTATCAGCCATTGATACTTATCTGAAGATAAAACAGACTTCTTTATATTTTATAGCATTCAATTCATAACGCCTCCATTTGTCATTTGTGAAGGACATCAGTTCTTTCTATGGCACATTTTATATAATGGTCCCCCATCATTCACTCCATGTAACAATTCTACCTTTTCTTCCTATTTTTCATCCTGCACATCTTTGTACCCACTCATACCCTGAATGACTATGTAGTTACGGGTCATACTTTTATGTAAAGAACTAGTGGACTTTCCAAACATCCCCACTGAAGTACCCTTGAGGTCTTGGATCTGATCTGTATCTTTCAAATCCTGAAAAGACTTACATATTCATAATCATACGGTGTGGTGGGTTGAAGTTTCCCCCCAGCATTAACTTTTAGCCAGACCAACTCAGTTAGAAGCAGGTGAAGCTGTATTTACAAGCAGATATGGATATTTTCATTGAAACTCCTGTGTAAATTATGCATAAGGCTTTGTGGAATCAACCTCATAATTCTTCTATCTAATGTGGGACTTTTGTGTTGTAGTGGGTTGACCTCTAGCAACCTTGGCTGATCACCAGGTGTTCACTAAAACCAGTCTATCCCTTCCTCCTTCTCAGCCACACACACACAGAGTGGAAGGCCTGTGAGATGAGATAAGGACAGGGAGAGACCATTCATCAGTTACCATCATGGGTGAAAAATTAATTAGCTTTTTTACCAAACAAATCAGACTAGGGCAAAGGGTCCTTCTTGGACCCAGCTGGCATTGGTTCCATCAGATGCAAGGGAAGCATCTAGCAGCTTCTCACAGAAGGTTCCCTCTCCCCTGGCAAAATCCTACTGCACAAACTTAATACACATGTACAGTCTCGTATTCAATGTAAAATATTGTTTACTCTTTTTCTAATGAGCTAATCTAAATACAGACAGGCATTCTAGCAGAATTATTTTAACACGTTCATAACTGTAAGTCCAAGAGTGTCAACCTAGAGACACAGAAATGTAAAGGCCAGTTTGATTTGCATGATGATCACTCACCATTCTTTCTACTGTGGTGCATTTCTTGTTTGGAATATGATCATTTTCTGATTATATAAAATAGACAGTTACTCATCTACTAATGAGCTGGCATAAATGTTATGGAGAATATGCATCCTGCAGCGTGTGTGTCAGTCTTTGTTCTTGACAGATAGGTTTTCAGTTTTAGCATAACAATCTCTGTTAACATCTTGTTTCCTCATATTTATTTATAAGGGGGTAGAAAATGGGGAAAAAATTTTGGAAAGAATACTTACAGCTAAAAGGCAGCAGACATTGTATAATGAACACTAGCTAGATAACAAATCATATGCATGATCAGATATTTTGCAATTAATTTTCTTTCTTCCTAAGCTTCATATACTTTCAAAAAATGTAGATGCAAAATGCATTTCAAAGTCATCAAACTTCATGAAAAAATGTTGAGTATTGAGGATTCCATACAAAAGAGCAATGTTACTATCACAGGAGAGTATTCCAGCTCTGTTGCCCAGCTATTATTATAGCAGCATCATTTGTATACATTTAATGAGTATCTACTTAATATTTGAAATTTGTAGCACAGAGGTTTTAATATTTGCCTAATAAATCCAGACTCTAACATAACATTCCTAATCTAACCATTATTTAGAGAAACTGTATTCAGATACAGCCTAATTCTTCTGTGTTTCCATTCTTTACACTCAAGATCCCAAGGTTTCTCCAATTGTGCTTCTTGTTCATATTCCAGTACTAAATAACTTTAACATAAAATGCATCAAAGACTTGAAAGCAAAGCCTGGAATTGTTGGCACCGTCTTCTAAGGGCATTAATCACTATAACACATCTTTTTACGTAGTAGGATGATATATGTTGTGTGTTAAAACTATCTTCCTCCATTACTGTAAACATTATCCAGATGGCCCGTAGATATCAAGACCTTCTTCAAGAAGTCTTCAACTCCTGATCAAAACTGGATCAGCTCTGTGTGAGATTTATTCGCTCGGAGCTTTTTCCAGGTAGATCTTGAAAGCATCCAAGGATGGTGACAGCTGTTGTGGTTCAGGCCCAGATGGGCAGACAAGCACCACACAGCTGCTCACACAACTGCCACTCACCCCATTCCCTGGTGGGATGGGAAGGAAAACCAGGAGAAAAAGGCAAAGCCCTGTGTATTGAGATAAGGGTAGTTTAATAGAACATCACAAAGTGGTAATGACAATTAGGGACTACAGTACTACTAATGAAATAGTTGTACAGCAAATGATAAAAAACACAACACACATTGCTATGGCCTAGCTCAGCTTGTCCACTTGGTTCTGTTCCATCACCCATTGCTGCACCACAGTCAAAGCACCCACATTTACCCAGCCAGCCCTTACACTTATATAGCTGGCATGACTTAAGTTCAGTATCAAATATCCATTGGCTGGTTGAACTGTCTTGGCTGTGGGC
This sequence comes from Dryobates pubescens, assembly GCF_014839835.1. NCBI lineage: Eukaryota > Metazoa > Chordata > Aves > Piciformes > Picidae > Dryobates > Dryobates pubescens. The sequence continues at coordinate 103,794,399 of NC_071657.1, forward strand.
TCTCCCAGCTTCTTGTGAAGGGAAAAAAACAAACCAACCACAAACCAAAATCTTAACCCTGTCCTAGCTGAACCCAGGACATTGCACAACCTCCCTTATCAGCCTATTCCAATGTTAGCTTCATTAAATTAACAAAAGAGAATAATTTCTTCTCAGTACTTTAAATGAGTAAATCTGTAAATGTTCTAGAAGGGATCCTAAGTGAGCAGCATCATCCATCTACCCCCCAGATATTGTATCCAGGTGGGATTTGTAAATTGTGTTGTCAACATGCCTTGGCTAGTCTGTGGAAAATACTGTTGCTTTGGGAAGTTGTGTCCACTTTTGAAGCAATTAACTATTTTCAGCAATGTGTATGGAGTGTAACTAACTAACAACATGGCTCTGAATTCCACTTTGGGGGCAATTCAATAATTAAATACCAAAAAGCACGTTCATTGCCACTAAAGTTATGTCTGCAGTTTGTCATTGAGCATGGACTACGAAAGACACAGAACAAATAAAATTTAAGGTATATTTTTTTGGAGGATAGTATTATATTTCTGAGACTGCAGTATCCAGACTGGTCTGTTTACGTATTTTGCCTTAGTTCTACGGCTAGGGATTTTCCAGTTACCACAGAACACAAATAGCAATATGTTGTTGTTAGTCATATAAACACGGAATGGGCTCCACATTTGACGTCTACTATGTATACTGGTGACACTTACATCCTGAAGATGTGTAGCCCAAAAAGGTTTAACCTACAGGAAACTAGAAAAAAAGCGGGCAGTAAGAATTTCTAAGGAATGCAGCTACATATTGTAGCAGTGTTTACAATGGGTTAAAATCTGCTCTTAGCCAAATACCAGTGACTCAATGAGTCAATGAATTGACAACAGTATCCTGATTTCCGTAATAATGTTAAAAATCCTAGGAGCTTGTGTAGAGAGATCTGGTTTCTATTTATACCTAATCCACAAGCCCCCTATGCTTACTAAACAAAAAGTATTTGTTTCCAAGAAGTCAGTCGATTTTGAAAGAGTATTCCTTATGTGCAAACTAAAACAAGCAAACCAACTTCAAATGCAACAGCAATGAAGAATGACATATCCAGTTATTACTAGCTGAAAATACCCTTTTAAAACTTAACCAATGCCTTAACTAATTAACCTCATTAACACTATCCTAATGCCTTTGGCTTCTGAGGGCCAAGAACAAAGTTTGTCCTTGGAACCAAATGTATTTTAATTATAAAGAATACTACATCATGTATCCTCTAGAAGTGAAGCCAATTTGATTTGAGTTAGCAAGCCCCAAGAGCTCATTATGAAAAATCTGCTTGCAAGTATTTTTTCTTTTTCCTTGTACAAACAGTTATCGAGGAATTCAGCCTGATTTTAAATCCTTAGGGATTCTTGTTGTTCCTTCAAAAGGCTTTTATAAGCAAATACACTTGATGACTCAGGATGTCACCCTTTCCAAAGCTAAGCATTAAACATTTCAGGAAGACAGATTAATGATATGCTTATTAACCTCTGCTCTGAAACCATCAAGGCCAGGTACCTTTGTTGACATAAAATTATGACTAGGTTTATTAACCTCTTTTATAGTCAAAGATTAATTGCTGGCTCCAGATGAAACTTCTTGGAAGGTAGAATAAATTGAATTTTATTGAAATACATCAGTATTTTGTGAATGGTGTGCCCTATCTCTGGTAAGTCTGTCCTGGGATAAAGAAAAAGTGTCATTAGTTCCTGCCTACATACACATATATTTAACTAAATTGTTTAAATAATGCAAAACAATAAAAAAACCTTAATAGAGTATGGGCTACTTCATAGATACTGTTTCCCAAAATTAAGGAAATTAGTCCTTAAATTCAAAAATTCAAAAATTGTAATTACACGACCTAGATTAATAGAAACCACACAATCTCAGATTGATCAGATTGCCTATTTGAGTAGGCAATGTGATGACAACTGAAACTGAGTGTAAAAAAAACAAAGATGGTTACAGGTAATAACACAAACAAAAATGGACACTGAAAGCCATTTGGGAGAGTGATATTCTCAGCTGTAACAGGCAAAAAAAACATCTTCCCTATCAAAACCATATTTTCTCTACATAATGCAGTTGTAAAAACAAAGCCAAAATAAACCAGTATCTTTCCCTCAATTGAAAAAAATAACCCCAACCTCCCAAACAAAAATAAAAATTCCAAAAAACCAAGCCACAATAAGCAAACAACAAAACCCCTCAAATAAATAGTTTGGTGCAAAAGATGTGATACATAAAATAGTGATGGGTTACTGTGATACTGTAGGGGACACAGTCTCAAGTTGTACCAGGGGAGGTTTAGACTCGAGGTGAGGAAAAAGTTCTTCACTGAGCGAGTCATTCGTCATTGGAATGGGCTGCCCAGGGAGGTGGTGGAGTCGCCGTCCCTGGAGGTGTTCAAGGGGAGATTGGACGTGGCACTTGGTGCCATGATCTAGTTGTGAGGTCTGTTGGAACAAGTTGGACTTGATGATCCTTGGGGTCTCTTCCAACCTTAGTTACTGTGATACTGTGATACTGTGATACCGTATTACCACAGCAGAATTTAAATCGATGTATACATTACACAGGAATTCTATATTCATTAATAGGCATACTGTATATTCACTAATAGGCATACTACAATGAAAGAATTAATAAGCACAAGAAAGTTTAATATGATGATGGCACTAAGTTATGAAGATGTGCCTGTTCCTTATTTGCCATTTCTTTAAGCAATGTTAAGTGAAAATGAAACAAAAATGAAAATCAAACTATTTAATACTGGTTGTGAGACAGCTTTTCATAGCACAAAGAGATAACCTGATATTACTGTAAGTTATTACTCAGATAAAAAGAAAAAATCATAATTCAGGGAGGATAAACAATAAAATGCATGCCCCTTGAAGGGCATGACAAAACTACTTACAGCTTCAGCTGTTCTAGAATTTTACCTACTGCTGATAACAAGAACACATTGCCAACAATCTTCTAAAGAAGTTTTAAAACTGTTGTAATACTTATTTGTGTTCAAGCTTAAGTTAATTTCTAGGTAACAGTGTTACACTATGGGTAAGAGACAACACACAATGTGTGACATCATGTGTCATATTTGTCCAACAAAGTACCTTGTTCAAGCCTATGTACATGAATCCAGCCACTAGTCTGTCCCAGTGGTGTATAACGTTTATGCCACATACAGGATGCCAATGAAAACATTAAATCTAGGTACAGGGCACTTGATTCACATCACCTTAGGCACTTGCCTGAGGACTGTAAGGCAGGAGTTGTTGATGTGATTTTCTCTTTACTTTTTATTAAACATTTATACGATTCCTACCTGATATAATTTCTCCTGATGTTAGCTTAGGTAAACTTCAGATCATAAAACTCGTGAGCTGCTGTGCTGATAGCACACTCAACAATCTTTGACACACAAATAAATGCTGTTAGACTTTCTGTAAAATTAAATAGTCATAAATTATTTATACCAATAGCTTAATGAGATTTTAACAGATCATGAATGCTGCACAGAAAGAAAAGAGAGAAATTCCAAGTACCAGGATGCATCTAAGTATTTTAGACAATAAAAATTCTTCCTTTTCCCATTTTTACTTAGTGCTATCAGGCTATCTGGTATATCATGGGTAACATATGACTCAACATATCAAGGAAAAAAGAATAAAGAAATAATAATCCAGGAAACAAAGCAACTAAAATATCAGAAAGTTCCAAAGAAATCAAACCATAAGCTTAGTTTCTTTGGACTTGGTTTACCTAAGTTCTGCAGTCCTAGATATTTAGTTTCATTAGGTTCTGAACTGCATAATTAAAGACTTCCTCAAAAAATTTACCTGTTCACCCAAAACTCCCTGTACTGCCAATGGAGTCAGCTAGCTTACATCTGTACTATTAAATTGAACACCACCAGGAGGCAAAGTCAGCGTTGGACTGCTGCTCATTCATACTGGTTAACTGTTTGCATGGTCCCTGGCATATTTTGAGCCGTTCCAATTAGCACTTTCCAAGACATTACTTGGGCATGATTTAGGTGTTAACATATGCTAGGGATCATTTGCCATAGACAGTAGGGAGAATAATGCACCATCTGTCTTTCACTGCCCTACAAGGTCCTCCAACATTACCCCAGTTGCCTTTGTATCTTCAAGTACCCAGTACATGATTTCACCCCACACATTAAGGCTGGCCACACAAGCTATCAGTTCATTACTGTGAAAGTATCCTCTTAATGAACTGTAACACATCTCCTCAATCCTTGACTTACTTTGAAATGAACCCTCTCCTTCATGCGCAGGCATATACATGCACACACAGAATTAGAATTACTCATTTGGCTACAGAGAGACCATATGGGCCCTGAAGAAGCCTTGGGCCAACTACTATACAGTGTGAATTTAGTGAGCCTGTGCCAGTGAGCTTCAGGGTCAGACAGTTGTTTCTGCTTGATTTTACTTAGAAACATGGCATAATATCCCCAAGGGTGATTTGGCCAATCTAAGTTCTGACTCACCATTTGATGATGTCTGTCATTATGTTTTTGCAATGGATCTGCTGTGACTGTACACAGATATGCATATCTAAACATATGCACAAACACACAGAGAAACATTTATGTATATATAATATATATAGCCAAGGAATTAGACCACACTGAAATGGGGGTGTTTTGAAGACTGGTAAACCAAGACAATTTAAAACTTTAAAAAAACTAAAACTTGCTAGAGAGTTTTTACTAACAATTAAGCATCACCATCATACTTTACCTCTTACACATCATTGCCAGAGCCTATTCAAAGTAATCAGTCTTTAACTATCATATAATGCATTGGCTGCAAGTATGCAATATCATGGAGCTGTGGCTGTCCATCTAACTTAATGGATGTAGCCCTTGATGATCTCTGTCACTAGAACATTCTTGTTTTCTCATCATTAATCTTTGCATATGGCAGAGAAGAAAGTGAACCAAAAAAATTTTGACTAACAAACTTTCCTTAAAGTTGGAAAAATTATAGCTGTTTTCAGATACCTGTATTTGTTCCAACTTTAAGTGGTCAAGTGTGATGAAATACTGGTTTCTTGTCATCTATTTTCAGAATAGCCTACTTGAAAGAATATAAATGATCCAGATAACTGATTTGATTAACCAGTTCTCAGCTTCCCCACTAATGCACTTCATTTCTGATTTGTGTTGATAAATGACATGTGCATCATTTTAATCAAATGCTTGATTAAATTCTTTTAATAAATTATTTTTTAAACTTCATCATTACTTGTACTATAACTGTTAGAGCAGAGAACCAGCCCATGGTCATTCAAGTGGTGTACACATAGGCAAAATATTTTCTTTTACCTTTTTTATTACAAATATTTTGGAAAACTCAGGCATGGAATTTGGGTTTACCTCACACTCAGCTTAGTGGAAAGTGATTTATTGTAGCCTGAGTTCAATTCAATGTGATGTCTTGGATTGTTATATTTGCAAGTATCATCTGTATCTGATTATGTCAGACAACATAGCATGTTTCCAGTAACTACTGATTCATTGCACTGCCTGCATTTTTCAATAAATCGATGGATGGCCTGACTGGAGTAAGTTCTGTGTCTGCATCATCCTGACTTCTTCACATTGCAAGATATTAGATTTTGTGTAATTTAAAAATTCTTTATTAAATTTAAAGTGAGAACAGCATTTCACCAGAGCTGTAAGCTTATAAAAGTAATCTTCTGAATGAATATGGAGATTTCGGTCTCCAGATAAATCTAAGGTCTATATTCATATTTGTGTACAAACTTACAGTAGGTCTGAAACTCTGAAGACTCAGGACAATATAAGCAATTGAGAAAAGATGCCTGTTTTATTAACTTTGCAAATAACAATGATGTTTATGATCTCTCATTAAGTACAATGCCACTGTTTCTGCATTATGTATCTCTGTGGATCAATTTGTGTTAGTTAATTAACTGGTCTTTTAATTGCTGACCACAAGAAGGAAGTCACTGTAGTTCCTTCATATTTAACCAGATTTCAGGAAAGGGATAGATCAACTAATTTTAGTTTAATAAGAAACAGACAATAAGAAATTGACTCAGGAAAAACTATGAAAAAACCTTCTTAATAGAACTGGTTTTATCTCTAGAACTCTTCCTCTTAGAGAAGCATCTAGGATTTTTTCAGTTCTAGATCTCTTCTATTTCTAGCAACACTTCCTAAACCTCTTCATCTTACTACTACATGACTTCCTCATTTTGCTGTGACAGTCTACAATACAGTCAAGGAGAACTCAGGAAAATTAATTCAGTTTATTGCCAGTTAGAATAGATTTTGATAGTGAGAAACAAAGACAAAATTCAAACCCCTCTTTATTCTCCTTTTTCCTGGGGTTAGCTTCCTCATTCTCAACTCTTTTGCCTCCACCCTTAGAAGGGAATGAGGAGTTGTGATTAGACCATAACAATTCTTCTCTGCTTCTCCTTCGTCCTCACATTTTTGATGTGTTCCAATATGAGTCCTCTGTGGGCTGCCAGTTGCTTCAGGGCACACTCACATGCTCCATGACAGAGTCCTGCACAGATTACAGTGCTGCTATCTACTCCAGTATGGTGTCCTCCACCATCTGCAGGTGGAGCTTTGCTCTGCTGCTTGCAGCATCTCATCACTCCTCTCTTACCTTGGCGTTTGTGGGTATACGAATCTCACAAGTTTGGTTCTTTTTCTTGACTGACTCTGCAGCATTTTGCCCTTTATTTTAAGGGCAGATCCTGGCCACATCTTACAGAGGCCACCCCTACAGCACCAATATACCAAGACCTGGATATGGACATCCAGTACAGTATGAATAAACAAAATTACTTCCTTTCATACTGTCTAGAGAATAATTATCGGAAAGAAATAATATGTGTGGCAGATTTCTGTAGAAAATTAGACATACACTGATGTTTGCAATCTGTTTTATATGATGGCATACTCCTAGGTCTGTTAGCTAGCAATTTCTCAAAGAAACCCAGACATCTCCTGACACAGTTTCTACAAGCTTAAGGTCCAGTCCTGTCTGCTAATCTGTGTAACTGCTATAAAGCAAAATAAAGTCTGTTTTTCCCTGGAACAAATATTCACTGTAACTCCACCTACAGGAGTGGAGGAACATAATTTCCAAGAAATATTGGCAGTCACATCCTGCCATAGTATTTTAAGAAACATGTTAATTCTTGTTGCTAGGATGTGAAATACATAGATATTTGGAGATGATTCTTTGCTTCTTATAAAACCGATTCTCATCATAAATTCATATAAATCAGGACTATGCTTGAGAAAATAATTTTTCTCCCTTGCTTTATTTCTGTCTCATCAGTATTGAAGATTGCACAAATTGTTATGAGATGTTGTTGGTAGCATTGGGCCTGCTCTCATGTACTAACTGGGTCAATTGCTATTTTATACTCCTTTGCTCCATTTTTTCCCCCTTAGTAAGTTTCCTGAGTTTTCAGTATATTCCCATATGTTAAATATTATTTTTCACACATTTTGAAATATATAGAATAGCCTAAAATTATAAGAATTGCAGTTTTCTTGTTCAACCAAACAGTTTTAAATGGTAACTTGTTTTCCCACCAAATTACTTGATAAAATGAGTTGGTTTACTTTGACTTAAAATCAACTTGAAAGAGCCTAAATAAGAAAATCTCAGGGTAACAAATATATTTAAATCCTATGGAAAGTCAAAACTTTCTTGCAGTGATTTAAATCAAGAAAGGGTGCAAAATTTGTTCCTGATTTTTTTTTTTTTATTTTCCCACTGGCTTAGATGATTCAATAAAAGGTATTTTAGGGTGCTTTATTATCTTTGTGTTGATGGGTTTTGTCTATCCAAGACAACTGAAGAATGTCATAGGGGTCAATGATGACAGTGGTGTTTATACTTCTGTAGTCTGTGACTATGTCTGTACAGCTTCCTACAGACAGCTTGGCTCTCCTTGTTCATGCTTTGGACTGTCTGGATAAAATCCAGCCATTTAAATCCAGTCTTTTATCCATAAAGGAGTATTAGCATGTCTTAGTCCACTAAAAATCAAGACCATATTTGTAGACAGCAATCTGATAGTCATTATCCAGGCTGTCCTCAGAGAGGGAAATTCCTTTGGAAAAAATATATCTAATTAAGATAAAAGCCATTGTATCCAGTATTACCTTGGCAAGTCAGCTTTGACAGAGAGCTAAGAGTCTGGTAGTCATGGGAACCTGCATGACTAAGACAGTTTTGTTGAATACAAAAATGTAGAAAGGAAGAGGAAACAGTGTACAGTTGGCAATATTTGAGTGTGCTTGGTGTTAGACGAAGAAGGTGAGATTGTTTGAATCCAACAGATAGCTGCTTCTTGGAGTTCAGTAAAACTTTATTTTTCTAAATCATGTTTTCTTCAATTTATACCCTAAAAAAAATTTCCCAAGTGCTGAACCACAATATCATAAGTAAATGAACTTAAATAAGACTCCTTCAAAGCTTGTATAGGTAGAAACCTGACAATACTAATACTAATACTAATACTAATACTAATACTAATGAAAAGTAGTACTTTATTACTGGGAAAAGAGTACAAGAATGAAACATATTCAAGGAACATCACATACAATACTTTGAAAAAGAAAACTAACAGCTATCTATTGTCTGTTAAGTCCATTTACAACACCTTATTTCATTAAGGTTCATATGATATTTTACTCATGTTTATGCTAAACTAAAATCAGGCAATGCTGGTTGAGAACTAAGTAAACAAAGTAACCATTCATTCTCTCATGTAGGTATTACAAAAATTAGAAAAAGTCACAAGGTTTCCATACATTATATTCTGTTTCTGAGTTACCTACTGTAACTTCTTCATTGTAGTTGGGACAGTTGGTTAAGTATTTCTTTTGCTTTGGAAATGTTTTATCTGGTCTTTTCGCTGGCGTGGACAGCAACCAAAAGTCCAGTCTTATTGGTAATCACTAAAACGTTTAGCAGCTATGAGACCAATGTTTTGGTTTAGTTCTTTATGAAACCTAATGCATCTGAAAAAGGACCATCCTCTTACTATAAAAATAAAAATGTCTTTGCTTGTAAGACTGCATTTATTTATCAAGAGCCTTTTACCAGAATCGTGGAAAGTCCACCACATAGATAAATTATATTTCGTCTATCTCTTTGACAGTACCTGTCCTTGTTTCTACTCTCTTTAGGCTTTCATTCTGTGTCTGAGTTTGTCCAGAAATTCCTTGTTCATCTGGACAGGCATCCTTGAGATTTTACCTGACTTTCTTTCTGTTGGTATGTGTTGTTGCTGAGATTGGAGGAGATGATCCTTGATTATTCACCAGCTTTCTTGAGCCCTCCCTCCTTCCAGAGATTTATCCGATGATACTTCAAAAAGCAGTTCCCTGAAAAGGCCAAAGTCTGCCATCCTCAAGTCCAGGGCAGCAAGAACCCCCCTTTTGGTGAATGAATATGTCTTCTGGATATGATCCTCAGTGAACTCTCACCCTCTTTTTGGGTGAGTGAGGTCCTTTCTGAGTACTCTTGAGCTGGAGGCTTTCCCTGTTATGCATGCATGCATTTTGATTTATCTTTCTAAAAAGAACATTCCTAAAACTTTAGAATTAGTTATGCAGCAGTATATTCCCACTTGACATCTGCACTTTTAATTTACTTTGGTCTAGCAGAGTGATGGGTAACAATAATCCCTCTGCATCTATGCTGGCACTGGCATTAAACCAATAGGAGTAGATTGACAGGTTTCCCTACACTGTCAAGTCTAGTTTAAAGTCCCTGCAACAACAGTACTATATTTTGATTAGAACACATGGGCTGAAGTTCTCTTGAGCAGGGATTGACTTTACTACAGAATAGAATAGCATGTTTCAGTGATATCTTGACTTGTAAGTACTACTCAAGGGAAAGCACAGACCTTAACTTAGCGCAGGTAGCCTGCTGCTTGCCTTTCTCTTTCCAAAATCTAGCCTTTTTTCAGACTGATAAACAAATATGTGAGAAAATGTAATACATCTGTAGCATACCTCTCATGAAAATTAAGTTTCCTGATATGCTTTGAAAAAGTTCCTGTGGAAGGCAGAGTCTGTGCTCATTCTCTTCCTAGGCACAGGTGTTACCTGGAAAGAAATCCACAAAACCCCAACAAATTTAACTTCAAATCTGCTCTCAGTTCTCTTTGCCTCTAAGATGTGTTTCTTACTGTCTCTAAGTCTACAATCTAAGTCCTATTTCTCCACAGTAAGCCCTCCTTTTCTACTCAGATAGGGAAAGATTGCAGCAGAGGATGTACTGAAACATTCCAGTTCTTTTCCATGATTAATGATAGTTAATGCCCCTGCCTCCCAACTTGTTCTCAGCAGATTTACCTGATTCCAAATTGCTGCCTCCTATTTGGCATCAAATCCTAAAAAGAATACTTGGAAGTAACAAAAACAAACAAGACTATTAAGTATTTCCATACATATATCAGTAAATGCCAGCAGTCTGTAGTCCATATAAGCAGGAGACCTGCACATTCTCAAGAGATGGGTTAATCAGCTGAATAGCCTTCATTCAATGTACAAAGGCAGCTTTGTGGCTAGTCTAATTCAGGAATTGTTACTGTGATTGATTGTAGCAGATACAGACTTACTAATGATTGTTCAAAGTTCACAGTAATAGATTTTAAAAATAGGTGATTAGGGAGATCAGAAAGAGAGATTAGATTTCTCTCAATATAAATAGAATATAATCACCTGCAATATGGATATCTAATATGGATAACCTGTCAGTAAAGGTGACTGGCTCAGATATAAATGTTTGCATAGTAAAAACCTAGCAGGAAAGTGAGGTGAAATTCACAAATCTCTTTTTATAGTCCAAGAAACCTCAGTGAATCTCTGTGACCTGTGTGCAGCTGCTGTCAAAGTATAAATGAGGATGTACCCTAGAATAAATGAAAAGTCGATTTGCTCAGACAATATTAGGGTAACACATTTATCAGTGCTACATAGTATTTTGACTGTCTAATAATCTACACATTTCTACATTATGATTATGCCATCTCAAAATATAAATTGTATTATGAAAGTCAACTTGTAGGAGAAGAACTGAAACTACAAGGTCTGCAAAATATTCCAACATCAAGACAGTCTATACTACTTACTTCAGACAGAAAATGAATTTTAGAAGTGGATATGATAATGAGTGATATGAAGACATAGAAAAGACATTTTCTTTTGCCATGTTGGAAAGCAAAAGCAACAAAACTGTTAGTAAGAGGCAGATGTTACTGGGCTATGTACTTACCAGCTGATTGAACTATGAAATCCTGACAACAGGAATAATTTAAACATAGACTTACTGCTTTCAACATTATACTTAGACTGAAAAGTGTCTCTCAAATAGCAGCCTTTTTAAAAGACCTCAACACTTGTTCTTTGATATATGCTATTTGTTTGAGTTTCTTAAATCAGTACTGAAGAATAGGTTGAACTGAGAATTAAAGTAAAAAGAAAAAAATATCTTTAGTGATGAGCAGCCCTTGTAACTCCTTTTTCCTATTTCAACATTAATACAAGGGTCATGGAAAAGACACTAGACTGTTGAGTTGTTGTACATAGGTCTGCATTCCAAGAAAAATCATGATTGATGTAACACAATGCCACTGAAGATTACTGTGATGTAAGCTGATTGTATTCTATTTTACCCAAGACACAGAGAACACTAAAAAACTCTGCTTGTCTCTTGAACACATATTAAAAGCAAAAGACTAGTTGGCAACTTGTGTCAGTCACTTCATTTTGAAATATCATGTCCATTTCTTATTCCTTCACTTCCGCTTCCTCAACTGCATGTCTTCACTTCCTGAAATTCTTGGTGAGAAAAAAAAACATACACAAAGTTCTGTGAATGCAGTCTATAGTAGAAGTTTATCTATAGTGGTGTTGTAGCATGTCATCTGCCATCTGCCACAGCTGTGAATCTGCATGGTCAAATCTGTTCCCATGAAACACCTGCCTTGTGTAATAGAATTTGTGAGACTTCCCATGGGCCTCTCACAGACATGTACTTTAACTCTTGTGTGAGTTATCTCCATGTCCTGGCCCCTTTTCCCCATGGGGAAGAAATCAGCCTCTCTGCTCTGCCTGTATTCAAACTCATTTACTCAGTATATCTTCAAACTGCCTGTGGATGGTTTAACATATGTTCCTCTTTCCCTTCTGCTCTGATAATGCACTTGCAGAAAAAGATGGCACATTGCTAAGAGCAGGCATGGCAGCCTCTACTTGGATGCCACTGATGATCAGCACTGTGAACATAACCCCATGTCAACAATTTTTTGCTGATACAGTATTTTGGGGTTCAAGTATGTAGTATTACAGTCTTGTAAGCAGCCTGCTGTAATGGAAAAGTTCTCTAATTGGGAAAAGAAGCTTACTTTCAATGTATGCAGTACAATTACTTTGTCTTTGTAGACATATGTATTATGATATTCCCCTTCCCTTTACTATAATAGACTTCCTCTCTTTTACTTGCCACTTTGCTTTAATAGGGTGAATACATAATTCATGCTAAACAGTATTGCTATCTTTATATATAGCATAGAGCTTTCTGTCTCAAGACTTGCTTAAACAAGAACTAATTTCTTTGTAATACTGTGAAGAAACTTTCTTCAATGTAACTAATAGAAATATATTTTTCAGCTACTGATTCAACCAGCAAGTAATAGAAAACATCTAACAATGTCATCTGGAAATTGGTACATCTGGAAAAACTGTAGAGTGAACTGATACATGTGTCTTACAATGGGATGCGTAGGGGATTACTCTCCCTGCATGGAACCAAAATGATTTTTTTCCATTTGTTTCTAGTATAAAGCACAACATAAGCCTCTGTTGGTTTGAAGTTTTGATACGTAGGGGAGAAAAACATTATCAGTGATCTGGAAGAAAGCAAGGAGTATGCCCTTGGTACGTTCGGACATGAGACTAATTTGGGAGGGAGTGCTGATCTGCTTGATCAAGCTCTACAGAGGCAAGACTCCACACAAGGACCCAGACAAGCTGGATTTATGAGCCGAGCCCAGTTGTCAGAGATTCAACAAGGCCAAGTGCCATGTCCTGCACTTGTGCCACAGCAACTTCACACTCCTCTATAGGCTTGGGGAAAAGTGGCTAAAAAACTGCCCAGTAGAGACGGACCTGGAGGTGTTGATTGATAGCCAGCTGAATATCCAATTTTGGGGCCTCACTACAAGAAAAGACACTGGGGTGCTGCAGTGCACGCAGAGATGGACAATGAAGCCGGTGAAGGATCTGGAGAACAGATCTTATGAGAAGTGGCTGAGAGAACAGAGGTTGTTTAATCTGCAGAAAACGAGGCTGAGGGGAGACCTTGCTTTCTACAACTGACTGAAAGAATATTGTAGTGAGTACTGGTCTCTTCTCCTTAGTAACCAGTGATAGGAGAAGAAGAAACAGCTTCAAATTGCACCGGAGATATTTAGATTGGATAGAAGAAACCTCCACCAAAAGTGTTAGCAAACACTAGAATAGGCTTCCCAGTGAGGTGGTTGAATCCCCATCCCTGAAGGTGTTTAAAAGATGCATAGATGTGGTGTAAAGGGATATAGTTTGATGTGTGTGATAGTTTAACCCACCTTCATTAACAAAAGCTTGACTGAACTCAGTCGGGGAAGCAAATGAAAAGCTGTATTTACAAGCAATAATGGAATGCAATGAATATGTACAAAATATACAGTATTTACAATATTATACAGGTATTTACAAAGAAAAACCAACACAGAAATCCTCCTTGGGCAGGAGGACACTGCCCCGCTTCTCCCCTAACCTCCCCCTCCCCTTTTTCCTCTGGTTAATTAGAAGAAAAGAGAAAAGGAGAAATGTCAGGGAAATTTCAGTTAGTTCAAAAGCGTCATTAAAAAAGTCAGTGGTCTTATCCCAAGGTTGTTAGATGATAAGAGGTCTCTGTCCAGGAGCAGTATGCATGCCAGCAGAGAGAGAGATGGAATGAGAGAAGAATGTGAGATATTGCTAGGGTACATCTCACATCTGACCAATGAAATTTGTTTAGAACAATCTTTCATTTTTCTTTTTACACCCAACTGTAGATTTGCTCAAAAATTTGCAGTTAGCTTTTTTTTTTAAAGGCACAGCCTGAAACTGTCACAATATGAGACTTTACCAGTAGAGTTAGATAATGGTTGGACTCGATGACCTTTAAGGTCTTTTACAACAAAAGTGAGTCTATAATTTTGTGATCTATGACTTAGAAAAAGAAGACACATTTGCAATCCTGATGAATTTACTTTGTCATCAGCTAGATCAGATTTGTTGTAACTAGCACAATCCCGTATGCAAGGCCAGCAGTTCTTTAATCTATTTCTGTAATTTTGCATCCAGAAACTCTAATATTCTAAAGAAATTCCACCACAACAAGCCTACTTCTAAATATTGAGATACATTTTCTCAGAGCAGCATAATGTGTGCACAGACATGTTTTCACTTCTGGTGAAATAAAGAGCAGAGATTAGAAAAATAAAACATTCCTAGAATAAATCCAGAGGACATATAATTCATGACGTTTTACTCTTACTAATTCAAGTCCCTGAGTGTGGAGAAAACAATCTGTAAAACTTTTTTCTTCTTTTTTTTTTTTTTGTGATCTAACCATGCCTCTAAATAGTTGCAGCAATAGGTGTGCTTTCATGCGAGTTTTCAGACTTTAACCTGTAATTTTCAGATATTATCATCATTCTATGTAATAAAATGGTATGCTATGTTATCTGGATCAGTATTGTTAACTTATTTAACCTGAGCCCTCCTCAGCCACTCCTCGACAGACTAATGACATTAATGTCAGGGTGTACAATTCCAATGATTTAACTTGATTCATGCCCACTTATACCTGAGATCATTTTGGCTGGCTCATTTACTCATGGGCTGAATGAATGACTTCATCACATCACAAACAATTGGAAATAAAAACATGCTACTAACATTCTCAGTTCCGTGTATGTCTCACAAAAACTGGCTTTGCACAGGTAGACCCTTACTTGCACAGGCAGAATTAATTAAAAAGAAAACAAAAACCAACCCCCAAAATTAAAAAAAATAAAATAATATAAATGAACAAAAATCCCCTACCAAATGACCAACAAATAAACAATGCAAAATAAAGCAAACAAAAATAATCCATGAAGCCAAACCCATGCTTTATCACAGACCTTTAACAGCTGTCTCTGTAGTTTTACAGATGTAAAACTCACCACGCTTTCTGATGAACACTTACCATGGTCTGGTAGGCATCATCCACATTAGCAATGTAACTCTTCTCACCCTATGAACATTTATGTTTTATTTTGGTGGAATTCTCAGAGAATACCCTGTCAACTTCCTAGCTTCTTAAGAAATGTTTAAGTTCCTTCATGTTTATTAGAACCTAAGCAAGAAAACTATGTCAATGAAAGTCATTGTAGTAATTTTTTTTCTTTCCTTTCTGTAAGCTGCTTGGCTTAATGAAATGTACACAAGAGTTTTAAATAGAAATAAAAGCAGAAGAGTGCTGCCCTAATACTTTTTCAGTTAAATATTTCATAGTACCTTGTATTGCATGTTTCAAAAACAACATTGAAGTGAATGGAAAAACCTGCTAACACAGGTCTCACACAGAGGTGGAGAAGCTGTAGGCTTCATTTTTTTTCTGCACCATAGTATGCAAGCACTATTAATATTAATGAAGAGATCAGGAATTTATGCTATCTGTACATCTTATGGAAGAGTCATTATAACTTGGTCAAGGTTTATGTGAAACAGAGATCATCATGAGTCATTTTATTCTCCTCAGGGCCCTCTCAAATTTATATTGAGTGAGCAACTCCAAATACACAGATGATGAGAAAATGTCTGTTTATTGCATTTTTTATATTAAAAAAAAAAAAGAACGAACCTTAAGTTTCACCTTTCAGTGACTAGTTACATGGTTTCATTGCCTAATCACCATGAAAAATTACCCATATTTCTGTTAGTAATGGTACACAAGTTATACATTAATCCAGAAAAAAAACCCCTGCGTATTATTGCATGTCTCCCAGTAACTGCTCAATTAATTCATGACATTGTTGTATAGTATAGATCTCATTAGAACCTCTTCAGATTCAGCTCTCCAAGGACCTGAATTTCAGATGCTTGCAAGGAGTGAAAGAACTTCATTGTCACTGAAATCACAATGACATGAGGTGTATTAAGTTCTTGTGGCAGTTTGGGTTGGGTGCCTCCTGCTGCTGCCATACTGGGTGCACCTCTGGTGCCCCGGCTGTCCAGCCCAGTGAGTGGACACAGGAAGCTGCGTGTTTCATACCCATAATGTCCTGCTCCCTATAAATCCATCTGCAAGGTCTCACATTTTCTCTTTCTTCCCTTGCTGCTCCCATGGGAGATGCTCCCTATCTGGTAATGCAGGGGTGTTATCTCGAGGCCTCTTGGCCCTGGCTAGGCATAATGCCAAGAGGAGAAGGGGGAAGGGCAATCTCAGATCTGGCCAGCTGAGATTAGCCGAACAGTGGAGGGGGGGAAGAAAGAGCCCTGGGGGTTTTGGGTATACCCTCGGGTAGGGAGAAGGGAAATGCTGGGAGGCTTCTGGGTATGCTTTGGGATCTCTTTTGTCACTGCACTTGTAGCTTCTGTAAACAACTGTAATGGGTTGGGGCAGACCCCCTCCCCACCACAGGCAGAAATAACGACTCAGGCAAACGGATTGCAAAAGTGATGAAAGTTTAAATAGAAAGCAGTGAATGTTACAGAAAACCCAAAGCGCAGTGACAAAGAAAGATCCCATCCCCACCTGAGGGTGCATCCAAAACCCCCAGGGCTCCTTCTTCCCCCTCCCTCTGCTGGGCTAGTCTCAGCTGGCCAGGCCTGAGACTGCCCATCCCCCTGTGGCCTTGGGCCCAATCAGGCCCATGGCCGGGAGATCTCTCCCCCAGTTACCAAGTCTCGGAGAGGGAAGGAAAGAGAGAGTGCCAGACTCCGCACTGGATCTTATAGTGGTGCAAAGAATTATGGTAGGAAATACACAATTTCCTGTGTCCATCCCTCTGGGCTGGACTTCTGGACACAGGAAGTGAATGCACCAGGGGGGCACCCAGCTCAAACTACAACATGCCACCCCTGTATTTCATACCATAATCCTTGCACCCAAACACATCATCAGATCAGAAAACTTCTGATGACATGTCCGGCAGAGTCCATATCTTCATCTGGGCATCCACTCAAACAGTCTCTCATTCAGGCTCAAGCATCAGTCCATTCCAGTTGTTCTTCCTCATGTGATGGAACCTCCCAGCGACGCAGTCCTTCTCCTGCAGCGTGAATTCCTTGTGGGCTCCTTGGGACATCCTGGTCACCTGGAAATACCTCACAACTTCTCAGCCAAGCCTTTACTCTCCTATTCAGCGGCAAATTCTCCACCCCTGGGGCAGGCCAGTCGGAACAATCCGGCTCCACGACTGCCTTTTTCAATCCATCCAGGGTGCCGCAGCCAACCGCTTTCACGCGGACCAAAGCTACACGGATGCATGTCAGAGGCACTCCGCACCCCCCGGCTGGGCGCTCGCGTACCGAGGCAGGACAGCATCCGGCTGCACAACCTCCACCCCCGGAAGAGGGAGGAGCTGCGCCACAGCCCACTGAAGAAGCAGGGAGGCGGAGCCAGGTGCTCGGCGCCATTTTCGGAGCACGTCCGAAAACACCAGGGAAAGATTTACAGCTGCCGCCGCCTGAACGCAGCCCGGCTCGGGCGGTGCCGCCGCCGCCGCTTGAACGCGGCCCGGCTCGGCCCCCGCCGTCTCTGTCGCCGCGATGCAGAGTCCGAGTCACCTCCAGCAGTCGCTTGCCCGCTCGCCGCGGGTGTCCGCTCCCCGCAGCGGCCGCGGGCCGACCACACTCTGCTTGCCGCTGCCCCTCCTCCGCTCCCTGCAGCTCTGCAGAGAACGAGGAGAAGGCAGGTCTCGCCTTCTTAGGCTACTCGAGCATTCTTAAGCTACCCTGGGCAGAAAGTCACAGAAAGAACCACCCCTCGCTGTTCCCAAGGAACAGGAGGGACTTCCATGCCATCAGCCACGCACCAGCTATCCTTCTGCAGTCCACAGGAGTTCACACAGTCGACCCGGTAACACAAAACCTGAGCCCCAACTTTCCAAACCCAAACCGACGCCCAGAACTAAATTTAAACTCTCCATCTTTTGCAATCCGAGCTGCAGTTGGCCCCACGTTGGTGCGCCAAAATGTAATGGGTTGGGGCAGACCCCCTCCCCACCACAGGCAGAAATAACGACTCAGGCAAACGGATTGCAAAAGTGATGAAAGTTTAAATAGAAAGCAGTGAATGTTACAGAAAACCCAAAGCGCAGTGACAAAGAAAGATCCCATCCCCACCTGAGGGTGCATCCAAAACCCCCAGGGCTCCTTCTTCCCCCTCCCTCTGCTGGGCTAGTCTCAGCTGGCCAGGCCTGAGACTGCCCATCCCCCTGTGGCCTTGGGCCCAATCAGGCCCATGGCCGGGAGATCTCTCCCCCAGTTACCAAGTCTCGGAGAGGGAAGGAAAGAGAGAGTGCCAGACTCCGCACTGGATCTTATAGTGGTGCAAAGAATTATGGTAGGAAATACACAATTTCCTTTGTCCATCCCTCTGGGCTGGACTTCTGGACACAGGAAGTGAATGCACCAGGGGGGCACCCAGCTCAAACTACAACAACAACTCACTGCTTTTCCATTTGAACTTCCCATCACTTCTGCATTGTTTGTGTGAGTCTTGTTTTTCTGCCCCGGTGGGAGGCAAGGGAGGATCTGCCTCAAACTGGGACAGTTGTTTATTTGATAAAGCCTACTTGCTTACAGTTTTCCTTTTTTTCTTTCTTTCTGCCCTTTTAAAATTTGCTTGTTAATTATTTGGACAACAAACTTCTATTGGAAACTGAGATGAATGAGACATTTACAGAGGATAATGTTATCAGCCAAATACATTTTCCCCTAACTCTCCTCTAGTACTCAGAGACCATCTTTTATCTTTGAAGTAAGGTCATGACCTTCAATATTTTCAGTTTGCAGATGATCATTGGCATCATGTCTTATCAGAGACCAATAGCTAGTGGTGTATCTCAGGGCTCAATACTGACCCAGGGGTCAACATACAACACAGGAGGTTCCATCTGAACATCAAAAAACACTTATTTTACTGTAAGGTTGACTGGCACAGGTTGCACTGTGTGATCATGGAGTGTCCATTGCTAGAGATATTCAAAAGCTGTCTGGACAAATTCCTCCTTTGAGTGAGTGTACATGAACAGTGGTGTTGGACCACATGTTTTCCTGAAGCTCTTTGCAATCTCAACCCTTCTGTGACTTCATGAGATGAAGCATATCAGAACTGACATGTGGAGAAGACGAAGACCACACAATGTTTATTGATGTACTCAGAGCCCTGACAAAAGAAGTAAAGGTCAGGAGCAGTATTTTTCATGTGGATTTTGAAGTGTGGGAAAACTGCATTCACAAGGCAGCAAAAGAACTAACCATAGGATTATGTAGGACAGAATACACATTTTTCAAGTTATGATTTTTAAAATACTGTCTTAGTTCCATTTCTCCCTGTCAGTAGTACTTGGTGCTTTGAAGCCACCAAGTCTGTTGCCTTGTCTTTGGCTGTGAACAGGCTGTGAACTATCGTGTTTGGTCTAAGTCAAAAATCATACTAGTCAAACCAGTCAAAAAATAGTTATTTCTTTTTTCCCCTTTTAATTAATCTGATTTTTTCTTTTATTTTTAGTATTGATTTTGGATAAATAAGGGCTAGGTTAGAATTTAATTAGGCAACTCCTTCTGCATAACACATAGGAATTCTGGAAAAGCCAAGAACATACTGTTCTTAAATAGATGGCCTAGACAGAAGACAGCAGCTCTTGTTGATGTTTTTACTTCCCAGACATTGGAACATTATCTTGCAGAAATTCCACATTTCCCTTGAGAAAAGTTTTGTACTGAGACATGGGAGTTCACCCAGTGAGTTCATAGTCAGGGAGTTCAAAGGAGTCATTGCCTTGGGATGTTGGAAATCTTAGACAGCAGCATTAATGTGCTGTTCTTTATCAGAATACATCAGCCTTGATAAGGCTCCCTTGAGCATTCTGGAGCACGCACAAGAGACAATAATTATGTATAAAAACTGATCCATAAAGGATAAAACCAAACCCAGAACAGAATTATGCCATTTAAATTCTATGCACTGAAAATCTTTATATTTCATGGTTGGTAGAGGGGCTTTTGGTAACTTGATATGACATAGTCATAGTAGTAAGAGCCAATGGCAAGTCATGAAACGCTGCATCAGTTCAATTTCTTTTTCTCTTTTGACTTACAAGTTGGGCTCTAACACAAGAGACAGAAAGTCACAAGTGTTTACTTTTGAGTTCCTTGTAATATATGTGCATCTTGTATGTTTTAAATACTTAAGTCAGTTCCGGTATCTTTTGACATTTATTCTGAATAACAAATCCTACTTAATATGGTGCTTTCCTACAAATATTTTCTTACATAAGCACTTACAGTGAAGGTAAGCTGGAATTAATATTGTGCACAGGTGAAATGGAAATAATCACAGAATCACAGAATGCTAGGGGCTTGAGGGCACCTTGAGACATCATCTAGTCCAACCCCCCTACCAGAGCAAGATCACCTATGCCATGTGACACAGGAACTCATCTAGGCATGTTTAGAATATCTCTAAAGTGAGACTCCATAACCCTTCTGGGCATCCTGTTCCACTGTTCTGTCAACCTGACAGTGAAATCCTTCTTCCATTTCTATGGAACTTCCTCAACTTTCACCCATTTCCCCTTGTCCGGTCATTGGGCATCACCAAGAAGAGCCTGACTCCATGCTCTTGGCACTCACCCTTTACATATTTATAAATATTAGTGAGGGCACCACTCAGTCTCCTCCAAACTGAAGAGCCCCAGCTCCCTCAATCTCTCCTTGTAAGGAAGATGTTCCATTCCCTTAATCATTTTTGTGGCTGTGTGCTGGACTCTCTCAAGCAGTTCCCTGTCCTTCTTAAACTGAGGGGCCCAGAACTGGACACTATTCCAGATGTGGCCTCATCAGGGCAGAGTAGAGAGGGAGGAGAACCTTTCTTGAACTATTGACCACACCCCTTCTAATACACCCCAGAATGGCATTGGTCTTCTTGGCCACAAGAGCACATTGCTGGCTCATGGTCAACCTTCCATCCACTAGGACGCCCAGGTCCTTTTTCCCTTCACTGCTCTCCAGCAGGTCAGTCTCCAACCTATACTGGTACAAGGGGTTGATCTTTCCCAGGTGCAAGTCTCTACACTTGCCCTTGTTGAATTTCATTAAATTTCTCCCTGCCCAACTCTGTGCATTCTGTCACATCCTACTTCTGCAAACAGAAGGCCAGTCACTGAGACACTAGCTCAAATGCACACCTTTAGTAGACATTCTCTGTAAGTACCGAAGCAAGGAAATATTCATGGCATCAGAATTTTTTTTTTAACCTCTCATGATACTTTTGCAGCTTAATAAATATAGAATTATGTCTTCCCTATACTGTGTTGGTACATTTGCTGATGATTGTTCCAATCGCAATCACACTCTTTTTCACAAGAGTGTTCAGGGAGTGTAATTACTATTCAGACTTACTAGGAATGAGTTATTATGAGGTTGGTAATATCTCATATGCACAAGTACTTCCCCTGAAATCAATGTTAAGTATTAGAGTAGCTTATTTCTTAACATAGATGGCAGCAAGCCAGTTATTACAGTCTAACAATTTACATTTAAGTAAATGGAGGCATGTAAATGAGCAAAAGCTGCTAGCTTACAATGAAAAAATGTCAGTGTTTTACTTCATGAAGCACATTGCTCACTTGCCATAATATAACTTGTTGCTCCTCTGCAACTTGGTTAACTATGGCTATCTGTCCATATAAAAGCATAATATCCATAGAAATAAAATTGTAATGATTGTGTTTCAGTCACATTGTATTCTGACATCTTTGCCAAACTATTTTCTCAATGAGAAAAAAAATCGGAACTATGGAAAGAGGGAAACTACAAATACAGACCTATGACAACTGTTCCTACATTTTGCTTTGTTACCCATCTGGAATTTCATAGCACTTCTGCTGATGGGCTTACTTTCAGAATTGATAAAACCAGAATTTGGGTCTCTAAATGCAATGAAGTCATCTTAACCACTTTTTTTTGAAATGTTCTTCCAAACATGGTGAACATGAGAATATTTCATTAATGTTAAGATGTGTCTGTCTGTAAAGCATTGGCAAGAAAATGCTGTAACAAAGGGAAGAGACATAGACATCTATGGAGGCTTGAAAGGTTACATGAAAACCATATTTCTTAGTCTCAAAGATATTAAAATTGTATGTATGTGCAACAGGTATAAAGTAAAACTAATAATAACAGTTTCATAAGCATGCACTTTAGGTCTTTGAAGCCCAAATAAGTTCAGTAGAATAGTTTAAACATGAAGGCCTACCCTACAAAATCTTTCACACTTAGAAAACATTCTTTATTATGTATTCTATGACATCAAAATATCATTACCGTTTCATCCAAAATATTATCATTTCATTTAATTAATTATGTTAACAGTTCATGAAACTATTTTTAAATGAGTTTGGCAACTCACATACTTTAAAATGCAATTTTGAAAATGTTGTGGTTTATTTTTGCAAACTGCATCTAAGCAGCAAACCACTGGATGACAGAACCCTTGATAATAATCAAAACCAGTGAATTTGCACAGATCTGCCATTCTGAGCATTAGAAATTACAAAGAAGCTCACAATATACAAGCTGATGTATGATTATATCAGCATAAAAAAGATAGACAGATACTTGATTATATCACATATTTGCTCAATTATCTCCAGAAACTTTGGGTCAAGACAAAACACTATGAGCCTCATATGAATATGTTCATTCTGTCTCTTATGCAAATTAGGACAAAGTGCAAAAATCTTCTCAGAGTAGTTACCAGATGAACACTTGTTATTACATAATGCTAGCCAAAAAGTGAGTATTCACTGCATATGCCTCATGTTTCTGTAAGTAGTTAATGTTTTCTCTGAGAACCAGATGCAGAAGGGATTTCTTTATAAACTCTTAATGTTTCTTATTGTCCCTACAGTTACTCCTCTCTTTTGAAATACTCTTTGTAGGCTTAATGCTAATGATGTGATAGGCATTGTGAAAATACAGATCTTGACATCCATAACTCCTGTTCTTACCTGTAATTTTACGTAATTTTTACCATTTAGCTTCCCAGGAGAATAGGCATATGACTACTTAATATATGCAACTAAACATATTAGTTATAAGACATTTTTCAGTTCTAAGCTTAGGGTTATGGAACATAATGTTCCAAACCTTGCAGAGGTCACTAGTTGTGACAAAAATTAAGAAGAACTGAATGCTATGTGAAGTGCAAGACAAACTGAGGTCCTGGATACATTTGTCTGTGCCTTTAGATCTTGACATAGGTATTGTGGGCTGCATGAGGAGCAGTGCTGCTAGCAGGTGAAGGGAGACAATTCTTCCTCTTAGCATTGATGAGACCCATCCTGTGATGAATCCAGTTCTGTGGTCTCCCGTATTGAGTGAGTCCATACAAGGTCCAAACAGACAATGAGGAAACTGAAGCATCTCTCCTCTGAGGAATAGCTGAGAGATTTAAGACTCTTCATCTCAGGAGAAGGAAAAGGCTCAGAGGGATTTTACCCATGAGTATAAATACTTCATGCCAGATGTAAAGAAGATAGAAGCAGACTCTTTTCAGTGGTGTCCCATTACAGGACCAAAGGCGATGAGTGTAAACTGAAACATATGTTCTGTCTGTACATCAGGAAGCATTTTTCCCATTGAGAATGACCAAACATTGGAAAAGGTGACCCAAAGAGCTGAGGTTTTGCAGCTGTTTTTATTTACATAGTCCAAAATGGACTCATATTTATGATTCTATAAAACCATGTTCAAAATATTTAGTTGTAAGATATTATATATAGGTTTATGCTGGGTTTGATCAACTTACTTTTGTGAATATTGTCCTCCATTTCTGTGTTAATTTATTGATTAATGAAACAAATGAAGAATAAGACAAGAAACTTGGATGTACCCACTTTGACCATTCTAGTTGGCTATTCTTTTTAGAATTAATTTGGCTAGAATATTAGCTACATTTCTTCCAATATAGATATTATTTTTAAAATTAAATGAAATCGTACTTCAAAGTGTGAAATATAATTTTATCTTTGTAGACTTTATTTTAATCACTTTGGTTTTTCTGTATTATTGACAGTTATATCTGTAGTAAATAGCTATTAAAGAAATTAGCTCTTTGGGACTCCTAGTTTTAAAAAATGTAGTTCTACCTACCAACCACAACTTTGATGGAATAAGTCCCTGAGACCACAATTCATTTGTTCTACATAAGTAAACAAATATTTTATGTTACAGATTTCAGCTGCTCTTTTGTATTATAATTTTGAGCAGATTCGCCTGAGGTTTTACTTTTAGCAGTACAGTTCCTTCATTAATTAACAGGAGGAAGGTATTAATAAATATGTTAGTAAGTTAAATACTCATTTATGTCTCTTTTGCGGGGGGAGGGAAGCCAAATAAAGGATAAATTCCATAAGCACATTACTTGGCAGTCAAAATTCAAGTGACACAAGAAAAGAAAAACCATCTAGGTGTAACTACTTCAGGGGCTCTAATTTTCCCCTTCAGGGAGGATCTTCTTCAACTCTTTCTTTGAGCATTCTGTCATCCTGCAGGAGAGAGTGGGGTCCCAGTAAGCTGTTGGCTAAAGAAGAAGGTGGTGACATTTGAGTAAAATTTAATCACATTGTTTTTTCTTTCATTCCTTTATTAAAAAAAAAAAAAATTAAAAAAAAAAAAAGAGAGAAGGAAAAAAGAGCTATCCCAGAAGCTCTCCCCAACACCTGAATGCACTTTGTCCTGTGTCACAAAAGACACAGTGCAGAAATAACTCAGTTGAATATAATCAGCTGATGGAATCTGCTTCTTTTGCAACACAGAAGCTCTTAGAATAACTCATATGACTCACCTGCAGGTTCTCCTTTTCACTTAAGCAGCTTGAATTTGGACTTTTCCTTGTGAGCTGAATTCTTACAGTGTCTGGACCAATTTCATCAGGTAAACTGAAAGAAATGTATTAACTTGCATGTCACCTTCTGTCAGGAAATGACAAGGACTTTAATTTCACCATGATGACAACTTTTCTTAGCTCATTTCTGATCAGTGTTCAGGGATATGACAAGTGCCTTCTCCATGTTCAGAAATATATACAGAATTGAAATCGAACCTTTTATCTGGACCTTTCAGAGCTTTGAGAATGTTATTAGAAAGTGAAATGGCAACTTTGTATTTACTCTCTCACTTCATACAAAAGATATGGAAGGTTTGTTACTAGAGATTATCACAATGGCTGAATTCTAAATCCATCACAGGGTGAGTGTATGTATATGGTTAACTTTGCAAACATACTTCAAAACAGGAACACAGAGAAATGTGAAGGACTTCTATTTTTAATCTGTCTTTATACACCTGATCTAATCACATTTTAAATTCCAAAATGGAGAATAAGGCATATTTTTTGCTATCTAAGAAACTGTGGCAAAAGAGGATGTGCTACCACAATTGTATGGCTCTTGGGTGGTATTAGTAGCATAACATAAACAAGAAGATCACAATGTTCAAGTATTGGCATATTTTCCTTTTATAAACAGAAGACATTTGAGCTCTGACTGGTATCCTGCTAATGACACTACTGATGACTGCACAGCAGGCTTACCATATCTATAGGATGTAACAGAAGCAGCTGCAAAACACTAGCATTCTGTATGGGGATACTGAGTTTATGTCATACGTTGCACAACATGTGATCAAAGAAGATATAGAAAATGGGATATGTTCAGAATATGTTGAATTCCCTCTGTGTCCACTACAGAATGCATGTATATCAATTTATGTAACTAGAATCCTTGTCTTCACCTTCAGTGAACGCATACAGGATCAAGTTTAGTCTGTGACAGAAGCCCACTGTTCCATCTTCAGGACAGGGATAAATACAGAAGAAAGAGTTGGTTTCTATTAATTTCTGTTCAGTTTCCTTCTTCATATCCTGAAGCTAGTAGATGAAAAGGACAAATCCTCAAGCTAGTCATTACAGTTCTACATAAGAAACAGTTTCACAATATGCTTAAATAAAAAATAACAGGCAAACAGTAGAGTATTGTTGAGGTATAAGAATTAAGTGAGTTAAATAAGGACCCCTATAACAGTGTAGAAAGTATTTAAGTCAGTAAAGCAAAGAATGTTTAGATACGTTTACTTTTGTTTAACTGCAAGTTTATAAAAAACAAATACGATTAAAAAAAAAATGCTGAATGTCCATAGTGATCAGGAACAAACACTGTTACTGAATTTATACCTGTAACATGAAAGCTCATTCAGGAAAAAAATGTCATTTACAGAGCAAACACTGTTTGCTTTAAAATGAAATATGTGTTTAGGGTGAACCATTAAGGCAGGACAAGAATCAGACCTATTTATCTGCTGGCTATAGATACAGGAACAGGAATGTTTCCCAGTAACAATACAGCATAGAAACTACTTCACTCATACAAACAAGGAGGACTTTAATCTTACTTGAATCTCACTACAAAATTTAAAAAAAAAAAAAAAAAAGTGTAATTTTCTAAGGGCTTCAATCTGTTCTGTTGCCTCATCCAACAGCCTCTGAGTACTGCTTTCACAGAATCAAGAATCATAGGTTTAGGCTGAAAGGAATCTTAAAGATCATCTAGTTCAAATTCCTCAGCCATAAGCAGAGACACCTTCCACTAGGCCAAATTGTTCAAAGCTCCATCCAGCCGATCCTAATATAGGTACACGACCTTGTACTTTGCTCATGAGGTTTGCAAGGGTCAACCTTTCAAGACTGTCAAAGTACCTATAGATGGCATGTTTTCTCTCCAGCATGTCAACTGCACTGCAGAGCTTGGTGCTGTCAGTAAACTTGCTGAGGGATGTGTGGGACAGTTTTCAATCCTATGTGCAAGCCCAGACGAGTGATGTCAGTTGCTCTTCTCTTATCCAGCAATGCTGTAAACCTGCCATGGAAGGCCACCATTTTATCAGGCATGATTTGCCTTTAATGATGCTATGAAGCCATCCTTTCTAGAATGACCTGCTACAGAGTGTGACAAACACGAGGTGGCCACAACTTGTTTAGATGGTAAAGAAAGGGGTATAGAGTGGTTTCTAATTATTTCGTTGTCTTCTTTTAAGTCAGGACTGGAAATTTCCCAAGTTCCTGTGAGCAGATCAGAAAATGAACAGCCTCCTGTCTAAATGATTTGGAGTCTCATAGTTGTCCTTAAGAAACAAGTGAGTATTCTCTCTGTGGTCCCTACCAAGGCATCAACTAATGGTTATTTGACAGTGAAGTTGAATAATGATTTTAACATACTGAAATAAGAATCCCTGAGTTCTTGTGGCAAGAAGAATAAAGTTATTATTATTTATTCCTTTCACCAAAAGTGTCTATCAAAATTGAAAAGGGAAGGCATTACAAAGTCAACATGATGAACAAAGAAATTGGGATGTTTAAATGTATTGACAGCAATTATGGAGTAATTTATGACCAACTGAACCATTTTAGCAAAAAAATTAATAATAATGCAATACTATATTAAATGCATTAAAAAAAAAATAGGTGTTACCTCACAGGAGAGGAATTTTTTTTCTCTCTTCCTTTCTTATATGTCAAATTTCAGAGCTAAATATCACAGCCATTCTTTGGAGGAATGCATTCTCATTTGCTTTGCCACTTATTTTTCCCTAACACAGGAAAAAAAAAAAAAAGGAAACAAGATGATATTTAGAGACAATGATACTTAGCTACTACACTATAGCTTCTATCCTTAGCTTGTACTTTGGAATTGGAAAAAATACTGTACAGGTCCTTGAATCATCTTGACATCATCAGGCCTTCAGTAAAACTAAGCATCTAATTATATTCTGTCTGCTAGTCATACACCTAGATGGGCAGAAGAGTTCCCTCCACTTGGCACTCTGTATTACAAGCATGAAATAAAAAAAAATGTCATTAATATAATCTTCCCTCCTTACTTTCCCCTCCTGTCTGTCTCTCCCACTGATGGGTGGATAAACAAAAGGGGCAAGGAAATAGAGTTTTAGTTGAGATAAATGGCAATTTACTAGTTTACTGCAGGGATATTGGATTACACAAAAGGCAGGGGGGAGGGAGGGAGGGGAAGAGTGGGAGGAAAAGGAGGTGAAAAAACGGAAAATACCTTGATCAAGCATACAGGTACCCAGACCACAGGGAGACCCTGCCAAGCCCCTGCACAAAATTAAAACTGGAAGAAGCAGAGCACCCAAACCCGGAATAAGGAACTTTACAAACTACCTAACATACCGTTAGTCTCACAAATCCCAGAACCACCCCCGCACCTCCTGTCGTGCAGCAAGCATTGCTCTGAACAGTTCAGGATATAAGATCCAGCTTAAACCAATAAAAAAATGTAAGACTCAAAAGTACATTCTTTTACCTGCCCATACACCAGATCTGATCTAATGCACTAAAGAGGGTGTATCAGTCTCCCGTGTTCTTTGTTAGCTATATACCATAGCAACAACTATAAAGATGCTTTCTATTGATGTACGTTTGCATGCAAATCTAGCGTCGTGTCATTTAATTATAAGAAGCAGGGTAATAAGTGTGAAGACAAATACTCCACAGACTTAATCAGGAATTATCCTTATAAATCACTATTATGTGTTGAGAACTATGCTCAGCAATCAATACCAGACAAAGCTATCTAAAAGATAATTAGAACTGTGTAGACTACAGCATGTCCATTTTAGATGCTGACATCATGTCCCATATATACAAAAACAAGTAGAAAATTATATTGGGCTTTTTGCACAGATTAATGCATTTCCTTTAGAGTAAAATACATCTTTCTTTATAAAACTTCCTGGTTTTAGAAGAACTTTTGAACTGTTACCTACACAGAGATTTTGAAGAACTTTTTATTCCTATTAGCAGTTACACAATTCATCAAAAAGTGAAATGTCTCTTGCTACCAACAGAAGGAAATAATAGATAAACAAAACTGATTCACTATGATAATGGGCTTTTTATTCAGTGCTGCACAATAAACATAATCACACTTGTAACAGATTTTTATCAAGTAGTCTAAGCTTCATTTTCAGAATTATGTAATAAATCCATTAAAACAAAATAATAAACCCCATTCAAATGCAATATTGGGCAGTTACAAAGTGTACTTCCTTATCTGAAAAAGTAGCGGGAGAGGAGGGGAATATCAAGAGGTAGTTTAGAAGTATCATATATTCCATTGTTTCAATGGTTTGCATAGCAATACTTAACATACATCAGGCAGATATTGTCCAAGTAAAGGCTTAGTTTTTGTTCATATTCTGTGCTCACATTAATCACAAATTGTTGGTGAGGAAGAAATACTCTGGCTTTTTGAAATTTTCAGTGCTATCTCCCATGGTCTATCCCCTCAGCTGTCAACTGTATGAGTCTTAAGGATATCTGCACCCTTGGGTTTAACAATTTTTGTTTTAAATACACAGTTTATCTCATCTAACTCATGAGGGCTACAACCCAATCAATGAACACAGAAATTGAATTGTGTAGTAGGAAAAATAACCAGACATGTATTTGTTTTACACCAGGTGTCTGTCACAGAATCACAGAATAATAGAATCACTTTAGTGACTTGTCTTTTAGTACATGAGGATGGTCTGGTCCTGAGCCTTTAAGACTTCTTGAACAATGTCCAACCTTCCTGAAGTCCTTGCCCCTTCAGTTGGTCCAACAGGTTGCCTTCCCAGTTGGCTCCCTTACCAGCTGTGTCAGGAGGTTTTCCTCCACACAATCTAGGAACCTCTAGGACTGCTCCCCCTCTGATGTTTTGTATTTCTAGCTGACATCAGAAAAGTTGAACTCTCTCCCACAAGAACAAGGGCTAGTGATCATGAGACTTCTCCCAGATATTGAAAGAATATTTTATCTCTCTTCATTGTGCTACAACAGATTTCTGCCACAATATGCACTTTGTTGGCCATCCTTCTGATTCTTACCTATATATATTGGAGACTTGATGGGGTGCTTGGTGCCATGGTTTACTTGTTTAGGTGGGTTGGATTGCGATGATCTTGAAGGTCTCTTCCAACTTGGTTTATTCTATTCTATTCTATTCTATTCTATTCTATTCTATTCTATTCTATTCTATTCTGTTCTATTCTGTTCTATTCTATTCTATTCTATATACTCAAGGATATCATCATTATCATTACACTCAAGACAATTAAATCATTCCCTGACACACTCCAAGGAAACCAGTCGAGTTGTGACTGTGGTCACAGAAGTGCAATGTGGCAGGCTTCATACACAGAAGCCTGACAGACACCAAAAACCAACTAATAATTGACCATATGGTATTGAATTAGGTATTGTCATTAACAGGTGGTATCACACAGCAGAGACAGTCTTTACATTCAGCGATAGCTGGAAAACCAGGTAAAATGCTATGTGATATGGGGTTAATTCAGTAAAAACACCCAGTTATTACAAAGCATTGTTTCTAAAATTCTATGTGTAGCAAGTATCATTATAACATTTTCAAAGCTGCTGTCATCTTTGAATAGTATGCATTGTGCCACAATTTTCAAGCTGATGATGTCTTTGATTTAAGTGATACTTTATTTCTGTAAAGAATAGACTGAATACTGTCAGGAGCATATTGTTGTTTGCAGCTTTGCTATTATTCATTCTCCAAAGCTACTTTCATATGCTTTGCTATTTGATTGGCTTGCTGGAAAAATGCATGCTTTGAAACGATGTGAGCTCATTTTGGCACTGTGTTTTGGGTTTTGTTTAGGTTTGGTTTTTTCAAGACGTGAGTTAAAGCAAATTCAAATGTGATGATAAATTGTGAAAAGCCAGTTTAAAACACATCTTTCAGCCATGTTTGCAAATGTTCACAGTTGCAACAACATTTTACTAAACGACAGAGTGAAAGAAAAATGAAGATGTTGAACCTAGGAAGAAACCTATAAACATTGACAAATCTGATGTGATGCTAAGAAAATAATTTAGAAGAGCCAAGTCGCTCGTAATAACTTTCAACTCTTCTAGTAGTAATCTGATGCTATACAAGGAACATTTAACTATAGTCAAAGTGAAACAAGACAAACTGCTGGTTTTGTGTTTGCAGTTAGAATGCAGCTAATAAGCAAGCTATACCACACAAAAACATCTTCTGTACATACATATTTCTCACAGGTTTATTTTTAAGTGAAGAGATCCATTCTGAGGCACAAATTCCCCTGTGACACATAATGGTACAAATTTGGACCCATCTGTTTCATTCTGAGTTATTCTAGATTTGTATGGATGCAGCAATTGCTCTTGCTGTATGGAATGCTTTGACAGCAAATCAGAAAAATCAGTTTCTGTAGCTAATGCTAGTTAGGTAGGATGGGAAAAAAATAGCTTGTGGCAACTGGGATGATAAATGGAATTAGCAGGGACTGAGAAATTCCCTCCCCCTCCACTCTGCCCTGGTGAGGCTGTACCTGATGTATTGCATCTAATTCTGGGCTCCCCAGGTCAACAGGAACTAAGACCTACTCTAAAAAGTACAGCTGAGAGCCACAAGGACGATTTGGGACTGAAGCATCTCACAAGGAGAGACTAAAATATCTGAGGCGATTAATGCCAGATAAGGGAATACTGAAGATCTATATTTTTCCCTTTCAAATTGGAGAAAAATACTAATTAAAGATCCAACTAAGAATAAAAGATGTGTAAATATGAATAAAGACTGTGGGGGAATGAAAAAGGGGAAGAAGGGGTAAGCATTAAAGTGACAGAGAAGTAAATCTCAAGGGATTGTCTGTATATACAGGAATAAAAGTGAGAAAGAAAATGTTTTGATTCTTATTGTTAATAAGAATTGGTTTTTAATGAAAATATATGTGTAGTTGAGAAACTAGAATTTAATACAACAGAGGAGGCAAAATCAATATGGACAAGTTATGGTGAGTAGGAGTCTGTAATCAGATCAGAGGAAGAAAGGTAAAATTAAAAGATTTTGATTAGTGAAAGTCAGCTGAAGTTTCTTTCATAATAACTGAATAAAAATCCAGTCAAGAATATCTGGACAAAAAGACAGCAATTTTGCCAACAAGCAGAGCAAGAAAATTTAAGGGCTCTGGAAGTCTGCCAGAATTTGTTAGATGACATCCAATATTTTCTGTGCCTGTGGAAAAAGGCAACTGCGGCCTATGGCTCAATAGCTGGTTATCTAGCTACAAATTCAATTCATTAATTAAAACTTGGCATAATACAGCAACAGCACATATTGAATGAAGACATCATGAGCACGTCTGACAATTAGGACCAAGGGTTGATGATAGCTGTATTACAATAACCCAGTTTAACATATCAACATAACAAAAGTCATTTTAAGCCAATCACACATAGCAGAAAGGAGTGACAAAGACTCATATAAGGCAAGAAATGTTTTCTTTTAATTTATGTTGGAATGTACATTTACATAACAATACATAAGGAATAGAACTGTTTTCACACCTCAGGCCATCTTTAGAGTATTTTTCCTGTTATCACATTCAATGGCATACAAAAGGGGATGCAAAGTAAGTGTGGCTTCCCTCAGATGCCATATTAGTACAAATAATGATGGAAAATCTTGATCAGAAATTAAAAATGTTTCAGCTGTCACTCAAGCAGCACTCAACCTATGTACTTCATCTTCAAAGGAAAAACATGGAATCTGCTTCTCAACAAAGCATCAGTCTCAGACTGTTTACTAATGGTAGAGATTATTTTCTTTGTCTCACAATCAGTGTGGGAAATAGTAAGGATGGCAAGAAAGACAAACCCAAGCCTTATTAGTGGGTGGATTGAGACATGTTGCCATATGGAATTATAATAACTGTAGGATGTGTGGGGGTTGTCATTTGAGGTAGGCTTTGCAGTATACATTAAATTATTAGCTATGAAAAAAAAAATTCTAGTAGACACATTTGTTAGCTCAATGTGTGCCAGGAGTTTTAAGTGACTATATTATCTCTCTTTTTCTGTAATACCATAATATACAAGTTCTTGCTTCCTTTATCTTTAAAAAAAAATCTTTTTTTTTCCACAACTAAGACTGATTTTTGCTTTAGAAACATTTTTGGTTCTTTTCCAGAAGGCTTGCAAACACTTAAAATATGTATTAGCAGCAACAACAACAAATCCTGGAGGAGATTAGGTAATTGTTTTGTTTAGCCAGATATGTTCATCAGTGATTCTCATAAAAAGGGGTGTCTTCTTCATCCAGCAATGTTTATGCTTGAGTTCATACACCCTTCAGATAAAAGCTGCAAAAATATTTTAATTGCACTTTTACAAAACTATATGTGACCTATTGACTTTGAAATTGAACCACCAGAAAAACAGTGACATGGGGAAAATAGTTGAGCTGCTGCTTCTCTGTTCACAGGATCACAGGATCACAGGATGTTAGGGATTGGAGGGGACCTCCAAAGAGTCCAAACCCCCTGCCAGAGCAGGACCATAGACTGTATCACAGATCCCACAGGAACATATCCAGATGGGTCTTGAAAGTCTCCAGAGAAGGAGACTCCACAACCTCCCTGAGGAGCCTGTTCCAGTGCCTTGTCACTCTCACAGTGAAGTTCCTCCTCATGTTGAGATGGAACCTCCCGTGCTGTAGATTATTTCCATTACCTCTTGTCCTATCACAGAGTGCAATGGAGAAGGGCCTGTCCCCTCCCTCTTGACACACAGCCCTCAGATATTTATAAACATTTATTAAATCTGCTCTCAGTCTTCTCTTATCCAGACTAAAAAGTCCCAGGTCTCTCAGCCTCTCCTCATAGCACACGTGCTTCAGTCTCTTAATCACCCTTGTAGCTCTCTGTTGTACTCTCTCCAGCAGATCCCTGTCCCTCTTGAACTGGGGAGCCCAAAACTGGATGCAATATTCCAGGTGTGGCCTCATCAGGACAGAGTAGAGGGGGAGCATAACTTCCTTCAATCTGCTGGACACACTTCTCTTAATGCCCCCCAGGATCCCATTGGCCCTCTTGACCACAAGGGCACATTGCTGACCCATAGAGAACTTCTTGTCAACCAGGACTCCCAGGTCTTTCTCCACAAGGCTGCTCTGCAGCAGATCACCTCCTAACCTGTACTGATGCAATTTATTATTCCTTCCCAGGTGCGGGACTCTGCACTTATCCTTGAACTTCATTAGGCTCCTCTTTGTCCAGCTCTCCAGTCTGTCTGAGTCTTGCTGATGTGGAGAGATCATTCTTGCCTTTCTTTCTGTGAACACAAAGTAAGCCTCAACAGGAACATTTTTGGATCTTGAAAAATAAAAAGGATGGCAGGTGCTCACTCAAAAATGGCAAATACAAAGACTCTTTAATCAAAATCTTGAGAATTCTAGAGAGGTAGCTAGAGTAATTTTGATTACTCACATACACAAGGATAGATAATCAAAGAGATATAATTGTATTATATCTCCCTGTTCCAGAGGTTCAACTACCAGAGTATCTGGATACTTATTATTTGGCATCTCTAGGATGCAAGGCATCCGGGGACTAGGATTTATGCTGTCTTTTGAAAGTGCCAGAATTAAAGAGAATGACTGTGACAGTGAGTACAGAAGCATCATCTGCATCTGCATTATTCCTTTTTTTTTCTTTTTTCTTTTTTTTCCAGACAAAGAATGGAATGAACAACACATCCTGAACATTTCAGAGATGCAAAATGTTATATGGGATCTTTTTTCTTTTCTCCTCCTCCCATTAAATTAGCAACTGCTAACGTCTAAAACCAATTTACGGATCCATCTGCTTAACAAATGGAACATTTATGTCCATACAACTGCCTTTCAGGCAGGGAAATAGTTTATGTAAAACAAAGTCAACAAAGTCAATTGGTTCCTCCATGTTTCCTGTCAATGCCAAGAAAAAACAATGAAGAGTGGGAAGAATTGAAAGAACCCACACAAATAAATCAGAATTTAAAGTGTAAAAATCTTGCCTGTATTTGCCAGTCTGTCATTTTGGCCTCACAATCAAAACCCAGCTTCCTTCAGTTCTGCTGAATTCTGTCTGGAAGATTTTGTGTCCTCTTATCTACTGACTTCAGCAAAACAACTCTTTGCTAAGCCCTGATTTTCTATTTTCTTTAGCTGCATGGATTACAAATCCAAAAAAGAGACCTTTCTACTCGTATAATCTATAAGATAGATGGTAATATGTCCCATTAATGCTATTGTTGAGATTATTTTTATATTGCTGGTGACAGAGAATGTACTTGGTCGTCATCATTTATACTCATTAAGAACTGTCACTAAGTTAAAAATTAAATCTGTGGAAGAACTGGAAAATAGATATTCTAGGTGTATCACCAACACTCCTGTGCAATATTCTCAGCTGTGGAAATTCAGGTGTGCTCCTTTGGCATCCAAAATTTGCTGAAAGAAGACTAACAGAGAAACATCTTTTCATATAGTTCAAAATGTTAAAGCCTGTCCTGACTGTGAACACAACACAGAGCAAACACCTGAGCAGGAACTGCATCTTAAAACCAAAGTTAGTGTCTACAGTGGAAACAAAAGTTCAGTTTAAGGAAAAACAAAAATAATTTTTCAGGCTGGCAATGACAAACTTAAATTAAGAAGCCCAAGGGTGATGAAGAGGGACTTCAGGGCGTTGGAGCAGCTAGTTAAGAGATTGGGAACACAGATAGTGTTGTCCTCTGTCCCACCAGTTGCAGGGTGGTGGAGTTGAAGGTTTAGACAGAAAGAGCCTCCTTATGAACCCTTGGCTTCCAGGCTGTTGTTACCAGCAGGACTTTGAGTTCATTGACCACAAGTTAGTCTATAAGATACTAAGCCTGCTGGCAACAGATGGAGTAAACTTGTCTCAAAGGGGGAAAGGATTCTGGAACAAGATTTAGCAGGGCTCATTGAAAGGTCTTTAAATGAGGTTCAAAGGGGGATTGTGGTGAAAATGTGCTTACTACTGTGGAGCCTGGAAACAGCACACAAGTACCTGTGGGGCAGTGTGGTAGTAAGGTGTTCCAGCTGGCTGTCTCAGTGGAGGTGTGTGAAGATGATCCATGCAGCAGTAAAGGCAAAAGAGCTGACAGACTACATTAGAAGGGGGGTGGAATGTAACCAGCTTTGTTAATGAAGTCTCTGGATGTAATAGACCAGTACTTGTGTGGCAGCCTGCTAGCATTTTTGAGAAGCAGAAAGCCTACCACCTCTCAAGGGAGATAACTACATGCTCAACTCTCTCTCTGAAATGCTTATACACCAATGCACTCAGAATGGGGAATAAACAAGGAGTTAGAACTTGGTTAGGTTGACGGGCCACAATCTCATTGCAGTTACTGAGATGTGGTGGAATAGCTCGTGTAACTGGACTGCTGTCATGGACAGTTACGTACTTTTTGGAAAAAAATAGACAAAAAAGGCAAGGCAGTGGAGTTTCTGTGTGAGAGCAACAGGAATGTACTGAGTTTTACCTGGGTGGCAAGGAAGAATGTGTTGAAAGCTTATGGGCAAAAATTAAGGGGCACACAAATATGGGTGAAACTATTGTAGCCAAATACTACAGACCGCCAAACCAGAAGAAATGATGTTGATGAAACCTTCTACAGACAGCTGGAATTAGCCTCAAAATCACATGACCTAGTACTCATGCATGAATTTAATAACCCTGATACTTGTTGGAAAGGCCACACATCTAAGCATACTCAGTCCAGAAGGCTCTTGCAGTACATTGATGATAACTTCCTGATGCAGGTGGTGGAAGAACCAATAAGGAGAGGTGTTCTTCTGGACCTTGTATCAATGAACAAATAGGGTCTGGATGGGTATGTGAAAGCTGGGTGCAGCCTTGGCAGCAGTGACCATGCATGATAGAGTTTAGCATCATACAAGGAAGAAGGAGGGCAATAAGTAGGATTATACTTCTGGACTTCAGGAGGGTTAATTTTGTCCTCTTCAAGGACCCACTTGGAAGAATCACATGGGCCAAAACTCTGGAAGGAAGGGGAGGCCAAAAGAGTTCAAAGTCATAGGTGCATTCCTTTGAGTAAAAAATCAAGTAGAGAAGGAAGGAGACACCAGTATGGATGAGAAAGGAGCTGCTAAAAGCAGTCACATGGAATAAAGAAGTTAATAGTATGTGGAAAAAGGGACTGGTCATTTGGAAGAATTATAGGAACATTGTCAGGGAATGCAAGAACACAGCCCCCTTGGAATTAAATCTGGCAAAGGAAGTAAAAGAGGACAAGAATGGCTTCTTCAAATACATCAGTGGTAAAAGGAAGAATAGGGGAAATGTGGGCCCATTGCTGAATGAGGTGGAAGCCCTAGAGATGTGGAAAAGGCAGTGTTACTGAATGTCTTCTTTGCATCAGTCTTTACTGCTAAGACCAGCCCTTAGGAATACAAGACCTTGAAAGTAAGAGAGAAAGCCTGGTGGAAGCAAGACTTTCCACTGGTCTGTGAGGATTGCATTAGATTATTTGGGTAAACTGAACATGCCCAAATCCACGGACCCTGATGGATGCACCCACCAGTGCTGAGAGAGCTAGCTGATGTTGCTGTACCACTTTACTATTTTTAAAGGTCATGGAGAACAGGGGAGGTGCCTGAGGACTGGAAGAGAGGCAATGTCTCTCCAGTCTTCAAAAAGGGCAAGAAGGAACATCCAGGAAAAGACAGAGCAGTCAGCCTCACCTCCATCCTTGGAAAGGTGATGGAGCAGCTCATTCTGGAGGTCATCTCTAAGCATGTGGAAGAAAAGAAGGTTATTGTGAGTAGTCAGCATGGATTTCCCAAGGGGAAATCATTTGACTAATCTGATAGCATTCTGTGATGTTGTGACTGAGGGGGTAGATACAGAGATAGCAGAGGATGTTGTCTACCCTGACTTTAGCAAGGCTAAAAATCTCTCATAACATCCTTGTAGCTAAACCCAGAAATTGTGGCTTAGAAGAGTAGATGTGACTTACAAGAGGGATTGTGAACTGGATAAACAATAGAGTGCAAAGGGCTGTGATCAGTGGTGCAGAGTCCACTTGAAGACCGGTAATTAATGGTGTTCCCCAGGGGTCAGTAGTGTGTCCTGTCTTAGTCAGTATCTTCATCAACAACCTGGCTAAGGGGTTTGAGTATACTCTCAGCAAGCTTGCTGATGATACCAGGATGGGAGAACTGGCTGATAAACCAGCTGGCTGTGCGACCATTCAGCAAGATCTGGGCAAAGGAGAACCTCATAAACTTCAACCAGGATAAGCACCTTGGGAGAAATAACACTGGGTACCAATACAGATTAGAGGTTGACCTGCTGGAAAGCAGCTCTGTGGAGGACCTTGGAGTCCTGGTGGACTGTAAGTTATCCTTTGGACAGTAATGAGCCCTTGTGGCAAAGAGGGACAATGGTATCCTGATGTATATTAAGAAGAGTGTGGCCAGTGGGTCATGGGAGGTGCTCCTCCCCCTCTACTCTGCTCTGGTCAGACCACATCTGGTGTATTGTGTCCAGTTTTTGGCTCCCCAGTTCAGGAGGGGCTGGTAAATACTAAAGACGTTTGAACAGAGGGCTATGAGCATGATTATGGGGCAAGAATATCTGTCTTATGATGAGTGGTTGAGAATCTGGGACTGTTTATCCTGGGGAAGAGAAGACTGAGAAGGGATCTTATTAATATTTATGAATATCTGAAGGGTGGGTGTCAGGAAGAAGGGGGCAGTGGTGTCCATGATAGGACAAGAGGCAATGGATACAAGCTAGAACACAGGAAGATCCACATCCACCTCAGCATGAAGAAAAACTTCCGCACTCTAAAGGAGACAGAGCACTGGAACAGACTGCCCAGAGAGATTGTGGAGTCTCCTTCTCTAGTAACTTTCAGGATCCATCTCGATGCATTTCTGTGGGACTTGCCCTAGGTGATCCTGCTTTGACATAATTACCAGGTAGACAAAAAAATACATCTTCCCAAAAAGTTTATTTATAAATTTAGGTATTATCCTTCTCCTGATGATTAATTACAAATTGTATTACAGCACCTGTTAAAAACATCTGTGGGAAGGAAGCAGAGAAAGGACCTTAAATGTTGTGTGCCAAAAAGCTGTTTTTCAAAATTTAAGTGCTTTTATATTCTCAGTAATTACAGTCAGTCTTTCCACAAGCTTTGAAAGTTTTCATCAGATAAAATATGTTCCAAACAAAATTAAACAGTATTTACAGCATACTTCCTCCAGCTGGGAAAAATCTCTTTTAACAAGAGTTTAAGTCAAGCAAATTCAAGTTCAGCTAATGTTGATAATGGGGAGCCACTTAAAGACACAATGCCAGTAGGAATCCAAATTAGATGTTGCATCTCTGTGTATTCACACAGGAATACAAATAAAGATTAAGCCTTCATCCTGCACTGAGAACCATGCAAGGAGAGGATTGCTTCAAGGCAGAAATCAGTAGAATGTGGAAGTCTTATAGAGGTGTCAAGATTTGTGCCATACAAGCTGAACTGTTTTGACTAAATTTACATAGATGAAAAGCCTCACTGATTTTAATGATTTGATCATATTACCAGAAGAACAACCACTTCCAAAACAGTAATTTAGAATCGTAGAATTATTAGGATTGGAAGGGACCTCAAAGATCATCTAGTTCCAACCCCCTGCCATGGGCAGGGACACCTCACACTAGATCAGGTTGCTCAGAGCCATATCCAGCCTAGTCTTAAAAACCTTCAGGGAATTTAGACATGTAATAGCATGGATTTAAAACATATATTCACATGTGGTATATAAAGCACCTTTTTATCTAAATATCTGCCAAATGTTCATGTCATCCACCTGTTTATCACTAGTTTCTGTCATCTGACTAGTTACAAGCAAACAGCACTATGTTTCATTTCCCAGACAGAGGATGAAGAAAGGAGATGTCACTGTCACTTTGATTCTATCTGTGAGAAGACAGAATGTTATGGTGTTTCTCTTGACTGATGTATATGTGAAGAAGTTGGCCAGCTGTGTCCTATGGTTCAGATTATTTACTTCAGAAAATACCAGAATAAAATTGAAAGAAAAGGTCTTGATATAGAACTGGTATAAAATAATCCTAAAATCTTATATAACAGCTACCATTCTTAAGATTGGGAAGCCAAGTATGCTTCTATGACACAGGCTGGCTCTCAAGACTACTGAAATTCTTGTTTCTCCCCACTGCCACTCTCCTACTTAATTGAAATATGCTTGCTCTCCCTTACAAAACCTCCCTCATATTGAATGAACAACCTTCCTCTGTTGAACTTTTAGCTCCTGTTTAAATTTCTTCTGCATGAAGCTGTAAAGTAACAACAATGAAGTAAAAGATACAAAAATATTAAGAATAGTAAGCTAAAATGCAAAATCAAATATTTATATTACCTCTTGCAAAGAGAATGTTTTTATAAAGTTGATTGCTTGTTAGCTTTAGACAACTTGATGAAAGATTAATCTTTCAAAAAATATTTCCAAAATATGTTCACAAAAAAAAAATTCTTTTTGATAGAAAGTCAGCACTCCACAGACAAAAAGAAGAAAAAAAACAAAGTGAGGAGGAGGAAAGGAAATTACTTGCATCTGAAAAGAAAAGGAACATTCTGTCTGATCAGTTTCTAAATGAAAATTGATCTCTGTGGGGAAGAAATAATGAAAGAATTCGTTAACTGGGAACACATAAATGGCGATGATTCTTTTGCAGCTATATGATATTAATGTCACCTGCCTTTATGCAAGACAAGAAAGAGGACAGGAATATGACAGTCACTCTCAGATGTAACACAGCTGCCATGGAGTAAAACATCCTCAGAAAGACACAGTAGACACTGTTAACAAGTATTTGTAAGATGTACAAGGAATCCTTCTCTATCTTGGAGTAGTGGTCTCTTCCTGGTACTGGTGCTTCAGGATATAATTTAATGGCCATGACAGATGGGTTATGGTTAGACTCAGTGATCTTGAATGTCTTTTCCAACCTTAATGATTCAATGATTGTGTGATTCTATGATAAATAAAAATACCCTCCTCCCAAAAGGTGTAATTTCCAGTTCATGGAATAATCTAGTATCCATTTCAATCCTTTGATTACTCCAAACTAAGACAAATATGAAAAAAAATGTTTGGGCCATTATTTTTTCAAAAGAACCTGGATGAACAGCTAAAGGGGAAGTTGGCTGCTAGTTTTGGCCTTGCTGTTGTGCATTAAGTCCACCCACCGCAATCACCTGGGCAGAGGTGAGGAGGTGATACCTTCCTGAAAACAATTACATTTTCACACTGTGAGAAGCTTCTGGTGTGCAGTTCAGGGATGGTTTAGAAGGCATTTCACTTTGAAATCCACCTGTTGAATGCTGCTGAAAAGATTAGGCTCTTTGCCTCCAACTGCATGTTCTCACTCCCATGTCTGCTCTAACAATCATGAGCTAAACTGAAGTGGGTGTCAGACAAGCACTTCATGTAAAGGGGAAAAAAGAGATACTGTATTGGAATAGGAAGACACTAGAGAAGCACAATAATCCTTCACAGTGAGCCAAATTAAGTAAAATTATAAAAAGCAGTCTGAGATACACAGCAAGGAGGTAGCCTACAGGTGAAATTCTGGTTGAAGAATTTCTGAGTCAAAGAATTAAAATGCAGCATATCAAAGACAAAATTAGAAAGGCACTTATTTTTATGGACAGCTGGAATATAGAATAGTGTTCCTGCAATCTAGGAATCCATTCAAAGCAACAAGATAAAAAATCAGTGCAAGGGGAAAGGGTCATCCCAGTATATATATATATGGGAGGGCAGGGGGTGGGGGTGTGTGCGCAGTTAAAGGGATTCATTTTATGGTCATTCACCCTTTTTCCTCAAATAAAGTTAATTT
Organism: Dryobates pubescens; assembly: GCF_014839835.1. NCBI lineage: Eukaryota > Metazoa > Chordata > Aves > Piciformes > Picidae > Dryobates > Dryobates pubescens. The sequence goes on from NC_071657.1 coordinate 103,836,628, forward strand.
GTTCTAACTTCCATTGTAATAAAAACTTGCATTTGGATTGAATACCTGTTTATTGGTTTTGTGCTACTGATTGGAATTGAAACTGGACTAATTTCTCAGACCTAGTATATATAAGATCCTGCTACAATGCTTTATTGTGGCATAAATATGCACGATCCAAATTTAACAATTCCAAAAATTTTGAAAGCAGCTAGTGAGCTTGAATGTCCATTGTAGCCACATTGAACCTAATCTTCAGGGGGAAAAAAAACAACACAGGCTCTTTATTCTAAAATACATATACTCTACAGTTAGATACCGATGAATTTAAAAAACAAAGCAGCAAAAAAATAAAAACATTTGAGAAACAGTAACAATTTTTGATAACTTCTTCTTAAAAGGTGATGTGTTATAAACTGGATCTTTAATACAAGGATTCAGATGACTGATTTTAGACATCTACTTTGTTTTTCTGCAAACAACAAAAGGCCTGACACAACATGAATGATTTTTTTCCTCTGGTAATTTACAGTAAGTTCCTCCTAAGATTGCTCCTAAGTACACCTACTAATCAACTCATGTATATATCAGAAGTGGAACTCCAGATGCAAGTCTAATGATTGAACATAACATATCTCTGTCATGATGTACCTTAATCACCTTTTTCTTAACCTTCTACAAGTTAAACCAGTATGTATTTAATGATGAATACATTTGAAATGTATACATGGATTGTGCATGGTGCATCTTACAAAGTTGCCTGAAGCTACCTCATGACAAAAGATTGCTTCTTTCTTAAGGGGCATCACAGCAGATGCATTTATTTTGTCTATTTGAAAGCTCTAGAAGTGCAGGAGTTCTGTTGCTCACTCACTCTAAAGTGAGAAAATTCTGTACTGCCTCAATATGCTCACTCTGATTATAGACACACCTTTATTCTCTGCAGCCTCTACAGATTTGATTATCTGCCCATACAAAATAATAAATGTGTATGAATATTTTTCCACCAGATGCACATATGAAAATAAATATTTGTCATTTTAAAAAAGTGGTCTGGCTTATAACACTAATTTACATTTTTGTTGTTGTTGTTCCTATAAGAACTTGACAGCAAAATTACAGAAGTAGAATCTATACAAAACCTATAGGTAATTAAAATGTCTAATGGATGCTGAAGAGTTTTCACAAAACAAAACAAAAATACTAAGTTGTAGATTTTGAACTAATACAGAAATGGAGGATATATTTGAACACAGACAATATAGGAGAAAAGAGGCACAGCAGACCTTCAAAGCCTTAAAGAGAATAGTTCAAGATAGAGCAAATATAAGATAAAACCACGAAGGTTAAAATAAAAATGCCATGATGATGTTGTTACAACATTTCTTTAGCAGACAAATAATGACTAAGACATGAAAGACCTTAAACTGAATCAGATCACATTTGAGTCTAACATCATAGTGCAAAGAATTTCAAATTTATCTTGAAACTCTTTCTTAGATATTGTTTGTTTGCTTCTGGCTCTAGTTTTGTCAACATTTCTTACTGAGGCTTTTAAAATCATTCAGCATTTTCAATTGTATTTTATATCACACAAGAATGGCAAACAACTCTGTTGTATGAGGGATATGGGTTTAATACTACTTATATCCCTCTTCTCTCGGAAGAGTATTTTTATCTTCAGTGAGGCACTAACAAAATTTTACTTAATAAAAATAAAAGACAGTAGTTTAAAAAATAAAGTTAAACCTAGTCCAACTTCCTGCTCGGAGGTCAGCTTACAGGTCAAACCAGACAACTCAGAGCTTTATCCAGATAGGTCCTGGAAACCTCTCAGGATGCAGAGAGGCTTCACAGTTTATCTGGTCATCCTTTTCCAGTGTCCTCACAGGGAGAGAATTTCTTCTTAACTTTAATGAGACAGGTAGGAGACAAAATCTTCAGCTCAGCTATTAATAGAGGTTAACCAAGACAGATCCTAAAATAAGACTCCTGTGGTACTATACTTTTTAACCTATAGGTTGAGTAAATCCTATTAACCATGAATTTTTATCATTCCATCAATTTTTTTACCCATCTATATTGCTCATTATTTGCCCATCTTGTATCCAAGACTCTGTGACATCTGTGGTTTCCCTTTCATCCACAAATCCAGCCATTTACCTACAGGACTAACCAGATTGATCATACATAATTTACCTTTTTATCTCTTTTTTTCTTTTTTTGCAAATTATGCTGATTTTTCCCAAAGACTTTCTTATACTTTATGTGCCCAGGAATGTGCTCCAAAGAACTTTCTCTGTAATTTTTTCTATGGGCCAAGATGAAGCTGACTGGCCTTTAGCTCCCCTGGTTCACTCCTGGACTTTTTGAAGATTGATTTTTGAACATTTCCTTTTCTCCAGTCATTGGAGTCCTTCCCTGGTCGCAATGACTTTTCAAGTATGATGGAGAGTGGCCTTGCAAGGACATCAGACAATTGTCGGATCACCTTTGCATGCAGGCTGTTGTCAAGTAATGTCAAACTGTCCTGGACTTAACTCCCTTCTATTGCTGGTCATTCTTCTCTTGAAGCCATTACTCTAAACGTCTGGGCAAAGAGGTTATGTTGGCAAAGACTGAGGCAAAAAGTATTTTCAATCCTTCAGCCTTGTCTGTGTTCATTGTCGCTAGATCATGCACACCATTCACATTTTCCTTGTTCAGTTTTTCACTGCTAATGCAGCAGTGAAGCTCTTTTTGTGCCCTTGATGTTCCTTCAAAGCTTCATCTGTCACTGAGCTTGGTATTCCAGGTAATGGCAATGTTGCAAAGTGCTTCTTAGTAGCCTATCACTCCTTCTATGTCCTGGATATTATAATAAAATAAAAATAAAAATGGAAAAGTATATAATTTGCTTAATGTAAAATTTTGTGCTCTCTCTGTTCTTTTACAGAATTTTATACTGTAAAAAATTATAATAGCTTCATCACCTTACTTCTCTATACTTTGTTGAAGCTGAGTGTTTATTATGCAACGTTCTGCATCCTTTTGTTAAGAAACTGGACACTATGTGAACAAGCTATACAATCTTTAGTACTTTTAATTTTAAACAGAGCAGGGCACATTTTAAACACACCAGGGCAACAAGGCTGGTGAGAGGCCTTGAGCACAAGCCCTATGAGGAGAGGCTGAGGGAGATGGGATTGTTTAGCCTGGAGAAGAGGAGGCTCAGGGGAGACCTCATTGCTGTCTACAACTCCCTGAAGGGGGATTGTAGCCAGGAGGGAGTTGTTCTCTTCTCTCAGGCAACCAGCACCAGAACGAGAGGACACAGTCTCAAGCTGCACCAGGGGAGGTTTAGGTGAGGAGAAAGTTCTTCACCGAGAGTGTCATTCATCACTGGAATGGGCTGCCCAGGGAGGTGGTGGAGTCACCATCCCTGGAGGTGTTCAAGAGGAGATTGGATGTGGCACTTGGTGCCATGGTCTAGTCATGAGGTCTGCGGTGACAGGTTGGACTTGATGATCTTTGAGGTCTCTTCCATCCTTGGTGATACTGTGATATTGTGATTATCTTACTTTCACTAGCCAAACATCTCTCATTATCTTTTTTTCTTAAAAGTATACTTTATTATTCCAACATTAAAAACTGGGGGGTTAGTCAGATCCTTCCAGTCTCCTACAGTATAAGAAGTTTCATCAAAACTAAAGCTTGAATAATTTAATATATGACTGTTATTTTTTATCTTTAATATAATCAGTTGAACTCAATACTGTTATAGTAAGTGTTGAGTAGAACTGAAAAATGGACTGTGAATCTAAACATGGACTTTTATAATAACAGAATCATTCCACTTTGGAATCCATTGTTAGACTTTCAGAGTTGAAAAAAATGTTTTATAAACAGATTACAATGTAAATATCTATCAGCAGTGGTTAATTGTCAAAAAGAAAGTAACAAGTTAATAGAATAGATCATCACTCAAATCTATTGTGTATCTTTGTTGTTTTTCTTGAAATGTGGAAAATGTTTATTTAATATTTACATCCATTTTACATAGGCATTAAATAGCTAACACAAGAACAATCAGAACCTAGTTTCCATGACTGAACATTGTTTTCTTGAATGTGATATGATTTACACCCAACATCATCACCTTTGCATTGCAGAGCACTCCTTATGAGGAAAGGTAATTATTTCTTACTGGAGTAAACATCTTTACCATCAAATACAAACAAAGAAAATTTAGGCAGAAAACAGTGGAAAGGCAGAACTGAAATTTTAAATATTTGGAACTGTTATACCCACATAATTGTTTAACACAAAAGTTGTAATATCCTAACTGTGATGGCCTATGAATGTTTTCATTAGAACAAGGGTATCTCACTGCCTACTCCTTTCTTCAACCAAAACAGATAAGTGTATTTTCTTTAAAGAAATGATGGTTTCTGTCATAACAGAAAATATAATATTGGTATGTGAAAGTCATATCCTGAATTAGACTAATGGGGGTTCTACAGTGTAAATCTGGGAAAACAATCATTTTTAATGAAGGGAAACTCTTCAAGAAATCTGAAAGATTTCCCATCCAGCTTCATAATGAATTGAAGATCTTTCAATAGAAAGCAAAGAAAGCCACCTATCCCATCAAACAGGCCTAGAAGATTGAGAACTTATTTGATATGTGAACTCCCAGCAAAAATATATTCACAGTATTGACCATTCTTTTGGATTCTTTCAGTTTAATTTAAATATCTAAGTCAATAGAACTGAGACTTGATCTCCTTGATTCTAAACTAATTTCTTACCTGCCTTTCCCTCCCCCCTCCCCCCCCCCCCCCCCCCCCCCCCCGATTATTCTTCCAATTCTACTCCTGGAAAAATGAGGAATTTTAGAGTCAAAAGTCTGTAGGGTTATGTTATATTCCAAAAGCATTGTAATATATATAAATGAATCTATTGTTGTTTGGCTTCCACAGTCTCCTGGGAAATTAGCAGTTGAAATGATCATTGTTATTTATTTCCTTTTGGAATGAGAATGTTAATAAATAAATTTCAAAGTTAGTTTTCATGTGTATTATAGCAGTTCTGAAAAAAAAAAATCCTGGTAAAACATATTTCTCAGTGATTAATTTTCTTAAAAAGCAGAACAGATATATTCAAAGAGCTTGCAAATATGAACCACATTTTACAACTCTCGGGAACTACTTCTTATTCTTGGGGCATAGCATATACACAGAACCTTAAAAAGCTGAATTAGTGCCATAGTATACCAGCACAACCATTTACAAAGAATGGCTTTTCTCCAAATAATAGTATTGTCTAGCTTCTGCACAATATCTACAGTTGCACCTGTTAAGTGTTTTTTCTCTTCCTGAAAGCAGATGTCAGATTTATACCTGTAGCATGAAAAAGACTGCAAATATTAATTAATCTTTTATGGTTCATGACTGAATGAACCTGACTGGCATGTGCGACGCTGGCAAACACAAGCGTTGCAGTAAGTAGCTTCACAGGATCTGTTTGCAAAAGCAAGTCAGGGGTGCATAGCCCTTGAATGCTACTTCAGTAGAAAGTGAAAGCTATGTTTTTCACCTACACTTTGCTACATGCTACATTGGGTAGTCAAAGTTCACATTTTAAAGAGATTAACATTTTGCAGTGTTTGTGCTTGGGGTTTTGGGTTTCTTTGGGTTTTACTTTCCAAAGTAAATCTTGTACTCATGTAGTTGTCAGTGGGTGCGTAAAAAATACCAGTCTTCCAGAAAACATAATCCATTGGTGATTTTCACTGAAAATGGGAGAGTTATCATATACACTTACCAATGTCACGGATATTTCTATGTCCTTCTCCATCTGGTCTAGCATGCCTACAGAAACAGTTATTAAATAAAACAAAAATGAAGATAAAATAATTGAAAGAATAGATTCAAATCTGTCTAGCATATGTAACTAAGTTCTGCAAAGATTTTAAGGTTCTCCTCCTAAATACATGCCTGTGGGAAAGACAAAAAAGAAAATACCATTTAAGGAGTAGAAGAGAAGACCTTCTTGGCCAAAATTAAGGTTCTGAAATTAATTCCGTCTTGAAACATGTCACTGGTAATGAGAGTGCAGTTTGGACATGATAAAAAGACACTATATGCACACATAAGAAAATATTGCAAAACCCAAAGGTGACAAAATTTTAATAGTTTATTTTCTTAGGTAGGGAATATGACTCTATCATCATAAACAGGTGATGATATATTGCTGGCATAAGGGATAAAACAGTCTGGGACCAAGACTCAGTCAAGTCAGAAGGTGACAGAAGCTTTCCCAATACAATGAATATCTTGGGGGGGACAGTGAGGAAAGGTTTAGAAACAGCTCATTCTTAGGTGAACCTTTGCTGTAAACCGTAGCTCAGCAGTTGCAGGGATATTTTCTGGTCCAGATATCTTTTATATTGAAGGCACAACTGTTCTATGACTACCTCAGCTCATCACGCTGCCCTGCAAAAGAGTGATAACAAACTCCTGTTCATTAGGACTTGACAACCTTCCTATGCAGGGAATGGAGATACACCAATTCTGTTGTCATTTGGATCATACTTCCCTAAAGAATAGATTAAAAAAATTAGGTTAATTTGCAAAATTTTGTGTGGCAGAACCATTTAGCCAAGCTGTGTATCACTGGATTCCTGATGAAGGCACAGAGCAAATCATGCACTTCTATCCTGGAAAGGGTTATTGCTTAGAATATAAACAGCTATATACATATTCAATGGGTCATTATATGTAAAAGTGTTTAAAGTTTGCATGATTATTGCAATGCATTGTGCATAAAATTATATGGAAATTCATATAACTCTTTAAAGCAAACAATAACTGCAGAAAAAAACCGCAGATTTTCCTTTGAAGACCTTTGTAGAATTTATTTACAAGACCAATTTATTGACCTCTCAGAAGGTATTGTCTGACAGATAACAATACTGAAGTAAAATAAGTGATGAGTATACTGCAGCTTAAAAGTACTTAGGACACAAATAAGGGACTCATGACACCTTGGAGAAACAAAACAAAACCAACTTTTGTTAAGAAGTCACCTTTACTTCCATTTAAACCATTAGTTAACCATTAGTCAAGAATGGGTGTGCAATTGCTGTGTCTTCCTTAAGCTTACCATAAGAGTAGAGATGGCCTCAAAACTACAGTGGCCATAGATCTATGTCTAAAGGGCATAGTAGTGGCCATACTTATAAGGCTGTTTCTTTAGCTTTTACTGTTCACGCCTCTATTTACAATTTCCCTGTCAATACTCTGCTCCCTAACTCTTGTCAATATCTCTTCTATATGTCCTCTAACCTTGGCTGAACTTGATTCACCTAAGAGGATGGTGTGACAGTAATGTAACTGCTCATTGAGGCAACAAGAATGCTCACAGGAAGATTTCTAACAGGTATTCTAATAAGTGAGGAAGTGATATATGGACCATGGTACTCTGAACCCTGATGAAATTCCTGTGGGAACAGGTCTTGCTAAAAAGCTCATCAAGCTTGTTCCTCCTAATTATGCTACTATTCTTGGCAGATTGACTATATCACTCTACCTCGTTCTCGTTCTGGTAAGCAGTAGTGCTTACTATGGTAGAGGCAAACACTGGACAATTGGAAACTTACCCAGTTCCACATGCAACTGCACGCAACACCATTCTTGGTCTGAAGAGACAAATCCCGTGGAGACACAGAACTCCAGAGAGGATTGAGTCAGACAATGGAACTCATTTTAAAAACAATCTTGTAAAGAACTGGGCCAAAGAGCATGGCAGTGAGTGGATATTCCACATCCCCTGGTATGCACCATCTGCAGGGAAGATTGAACACTACAACAGTTTGCTGAAGACCACTCTCAAAGCCATGGGGGGCGAATCTTTGAAAAACTGGGAGAAACATTTAGCACAAACAATGTGGCTGCATCTCTGCTGCATCTCTGGATGCATTCCTCTCATTACATGAATTCTTATCAAAAAACCCCAAAACTGCTTTAATGCCAGATTTCTAGTCTGAAATTTTCAGGAGGATAACCCTAACAGGTAGTGGAATATGACTGAACTTGTTCACTTCTACAGGACAACATTAAATGTGGGTAAGAAGAAAACATTCAGACTGTAGTTTGAGAATCAGCTCATTTTCTGGGTATTGTTTACAGTAAAAATACTATTTTATATCCAGCCAGATGGTTGCTCATACTTGACTCAGCTATGTGGGAACTACTGCTTCAGTTTTGCAAGCTAATCCTGGAGATTGGGCCCATATCCCTTTGATGTGAATACCAGTGAATGTAGGCATGAATATGAATGGCTGAGTAGTTGCATTGAAAAATCAGTGCCTTTGCTTTTGATGATAATAAGATGCAGCTATAGAATATAGAAAAATTTCTTGGTTTTGCCTGCAGATAGTCAAGAAACTGTAAATATGCTAGTCAAGAATCAAGACTATGTGATGTTAGGTTAGATGCACTACCAAAGGTAGGCTTTTCTTACACATGTTTTGAAGGCTTTCAACTTGAGTGAAGTCTCATTAGCTATATACATATAGCTAGTATACATATAGCTATGCTCCTTGTGCTAATACTGCCAACAATTTTTAAGTTACCTCAAGCTACATGTCTTCCATGATGTAACCAAAGTAAAAGGCAAATTATGCCTCTTATTATATGAAGTATCCAAACCCTTATCATGCATATCAGATATTTTTCTTCAAAATATTTTTTATTCCTTTAATATGCTGTTTGAAGCATGACTTTAATCACAACTATAATATTTATACAGATATTCACAAAAAATTAGCCAAATTCTTTTGTCCTTAATTAAACTTATGGAAATAATTTTATACTAAACTGTTGAATAGCACTCAGCAATGAAAAGTCTTTTAATGTCTAAGTTATAAGAAGACATTGAACCAAAGGGATATGAAATGTAAATGCTGGCAAATCCTTAACTATAGCATTGCAAATAATGACGCTCTAATATGACACTAATCATCCTATCATTCTTCAGAAAATAATGGTCTGTAAATGAAATACAGTAACTGAGAAGCCCACTTCAACATAAGTCAATAAACTACTAAGCTTGTTAAAAGAAAATAATTACTTTGCTGTAGTCTTTGAAGAGCATCTATTTATTTTGAAATCTTCTGAAATAGAAGAACATAAAAAGGAATAAATCTTCGCTCGGAAATAAACCTTTCCTCTTGGATTTCATGATAAATTAATGATTAGCAGATTGCTTATATATGAGGCTAAACAGCTGAATGCTTAGAAATCCAGAGAAAAAAAGTCATACAGCCTTATCTCTTTTCCCAGAAATTCTGTAGCAAATACAGGTTTTCTTGACATATTCATGTGCTACACAAAAACCAAACTTGCTATCAGATTCGAATTTCCTCTTGTCTAGATCACTATACTTCTAGCTGCAACAGCAAAAATTGGCTTTTATGTAAGGATTGTAAGGCTGGTGAGTTTAAACCAGTGATTAGCTTCTTGCACTTAGGAGAGAATAGTACTTTGGGAAAAATACCCTGTATTTTTCCAAAATTTCAACTAATAAGGATATTACATCAGGACTTATCAGATGACTGCTCAGTCCATGGAGGGTTAATAGATTTGTTTGTAAATGCTTTTCCTTCTGAACAAACCTGACAATAACATAGGCTGAAATTTCAGTTGCCATTTTAGTTTTAAAGCCCAGAGACTCAAAAGTTTACTCTTATTAAAAAGGAACATCAAGAAATTTTATGAAAAGAAAACAATAAAGACACTTTTTCAATCCATTTGTGCTTGTTCTTTTTTTGGACTACCTCACAAATTACTCTCATACATCAGAGAGTCCAGGAGGGTAAGAGGCAGAGAGTGAGAGAAATTTGCCCAGGGAATAGATTCTGTGGTATCTGTTTGGCATGCACAAACTCCTAGTCAAGCTTATTTCTAGAATTCTCTTAGCAATCCTCATCTCTTTCTGTGTTCTTGGGGTATTAAGGAATGAACTCGTGCTCCACTATTTTTCTGAGAAGCAACCAAAGTATGTTCTTTGCTGCCTTTCTCCTCTTTCTGGAGAAAAATCTACATTTATGATGCTTTATTTTGTGTGTGTCACACTGTCACTTTGATTCATCTGAAGTTCTTTTACATCATTTTTCTCTGTATGTCACACTCATTTTAACAAAGATATAATCAAATTTGCATTGTGTTTTATTGAGGTCAAAAAAGGAAAGAGAAAGAGGATGCAACTCATGACTTCCTCATTTAAGTAAAGTTATTCTGATGTTTTCAGACCCAAGGACAGAACTATTTCCTTAAAGAATTTCTAAGGCCATCTTGACAGGTAAGGCCATTCTCTACTGAGCAATTGCTTCACAACCTAACCTAAAGAAATAAAAAGATGATCTCTGTGAATTTTTCTTTTTTTTTTTCTTTTTTTTAGATTCTCAGTGAAGTGTTTAGCAGTACTAGAATCCATGATTAATGTTATATCTACATATCTTATTCTCAGGAATATAAACTCCTAAACAAAAGAAATTAGAAAAACATATTTGTGAACATATAGCCTGAGTATTGCAAATGGTGATTAGCAAGGGATATTAAGAAAATCACTTCAGTTAGTAATTTAGTAAATTACCCAGTCTTGCCTGGGACTGTCAGGGTTTTGACTGGGTGAGAGAACCACACAAACTGTTATTCTCCCATCATTACGATTTTTAATTTTTTTTTGGAAGCGATCCCAAATAACCTCTCTTGCTTGCAAACAGGAGGTGATACTAAAATGTGCTTCTCTGCACACATACACATCAGAATTGACTGGGAAACTTTGAACCTCAGTAATCTTCCAGCTGACAATTTGCTTCAAAGTTAAAGAACTTCATTAAAACAGTAAATACCAGCAAAAATACATTTTCTGAGAAATATGGCATCCAGCTTCCTGGACAGCAACTGTGCTAATTTCCTCTTACAAATTATTCGGACCAATAACTTACTTTTCTTTGGTCTTGTTGTAGCTGTTGTTATTATTGTTTGAAATCTGTTCTTCTACAGAAGGTACATGAGGTTAAATGACAAAAGAGAAGTTTTAATTCCAACCATTCATCAAATGCATTGTACCTCTTCACAAAAACAATTTGTCTTTGACCTGGAACACTGACTGGCAAACTCCCAGTTTACAGCACCTGTTTCATAGCTCACAGTGAAGATTTTATAAATACCTTACAGTCATCTTGTGAAATCATTCATTTCGTGATATGACTGAAAGTCATTCCTGGAATTATAGGCATTCTATTACACTATTTAACTGTTCCACTGAGTCGTTATATGAAATGCCTTGAAGTGTCAGGCATTTCATGAAATGGCTGGTGTCAGTGCTTTAGTCATGTTATGGAACTTAGCATTATGACATTCTATTCACTACTGGATGTGAAAAATATCCCCCCCTCCCCCTCCCCCCATGGGAAACACTGTTCTATCAAAATCCCACTGATATAAATAAGCAGAAATATTTATCATATTCTCATCACAACCACTCAGCTTCTGAAGGCCTTGGGCAAAGTGCCTTGCCTGACTGCTCAATCAGATGACCTCCTCCATTTCTTCACTTGTATGCTTTAGTGGCTATTTTGCCATCAGAGGGGGATTGTTCTGTCCTCTTTTGTTTTATTTTATTATTTTATTTGATTTTAAATTTATTTTTATTCTTTTGTTTTCAATAAATTATTTTTATTTATAGCTAACTCACACCTAAGTCTTCATTCAGACTTGCTTTGTGAAGTGTAGCGTTAATGAGACAGAGACAGTGGAATGCAGAGATGATAAAAACACCCACTTTCCTATAATTGAGCAAGGCGGAATAATTTCACAGAACAGTTTAGTGTCATAAAAGACATAAATGTAAAAGACCTGAAAGGAATTAGCTTGAAAAGAAAAATCTATCATGGGAAATACTGTGGGAATTAATTGGGTTTGTGTCCCAAGCAGCTTCTTAGAGGGAGGAAATCATTAACGATAATCTTGTTTCTTTGTTTTGGATTTCTACTGCTGGATATGAGAGTTTTTAAAATGCTATATAGAAGCCTATGGAAATGTAAAATAAATAAAGGCAAATGTTACAAAGACAAACTGAATAGCTGATGTCCTGGTTCTGAAAACAGGAGGTTATTCAGTGTTACTATATGGCTGTAAAGTGAAACATGAAATATGAAATTATTTTAGAAATAAAATTTCATGGAAATACTTCAAAATATTATTTTAAGTTCATATTCAGATTCATGCTTATCAATTGTATACAATGGCTAATAACGTTATTCAACTCCATAAACTGAACAATAGCAAAAATGTGGCAGCCATAATCTTGAAGAGGAATGTAATACTTAAAAAAATAAAAAAATCTGTGACTGGATAGGTTTGGACTGGACATCTGGACGTTAAGAAACATTTTTTTCACAGCAAGAGTGTTCAGGCATTGGAATGGGCTGCCCAGGGATGTGGTCGAGTCACCAAACCTGGATGTGTTTAAAGGTCATTTGGATGTGGTGCTTAGGATATGGTTTAGGGGTGAACCTTGTAGAGCAGGGTTATCAGTTGGATTTGGTAAACCTGAGGGTCTTTTCCAACCTGAACGTTTCTGTGATTCTATGATGTACAGTTGAATTTGGGAGCTTTCCAGTTGTGGCCGTTTGACGCTGTGCCTTTAAGAAAGGGGCACACTGGCTAAATGTTTATAAAATATTTAGGTATTCTAAACAAATTTCGTTGGTAGGATTGTGGGAGGTGAGGTTGGGCCTGGCGCAGCTGGGAACTTTCTCTCAGTCTTCCTTTCTTTGCTGTCCCTCTCGGCTGGATCTGCTTCTGGGATTCTGGCCAACTAAGATAAGAACTAACTCCCTGTGCATAGGCCTCCATCTACTGTACTAACTCCCCTTTCTTCTCGTCTTCTACCTCTTTGGGGGAGAAGGGAGGTAGGGGGGTGAAGGGGGCACAGGGGGAAGCCCCCTCTGTTGGGGGTCTGGTTTCTGGTTGAGTTCATTTGCTGTATATTCCTGTGTATATTGTAAAATACCTGTATTTGTGGTGTTACATATAATCTGTTTCCTTGTAAAATATAATCTCATTTCTCCGACTGGGTTTAGCCGTGGTCTCTTTCTCAGTGGGGGAGGGAAAGCAGAGCCTTTCCTTTCAAACCACTACACCAGTTATTCAACAGGTGAAAAAATTAAAATAAGAGAGTAGGCATTAAAAAAAAATCAAGAAATTGTGATTAATAAAAAATGAAAATGAAAAATAAAATAAAATAAAAACAAAGATACAGATGGATCTTAAATTCTACTAAGTAATGGGAAATAACAGACGTCTTGTCAATAGATCATGGAATAATCTAGATGCAAAGTTATTATATTTAAGAGTGACAAAAAAAAAAGAAAAGAAAGTTCTAGCTCTTATTTCACAATTATGCTCTTATTTCACAATTATTTTGTGTGTGTATCATGAATAAAGTCACTGCCACTGAACCCAGCTGTCTAAGTTTAGTTTCGAGCCAACAGGAAAAAAAATCTATTTTACCCCTCCCAAAAAAGAGCAAAATAAAACCACTCCACACAGAACTGGAAATTCAAATGGATATACTATTTACAACTATTTATACTATGTATATATATACAAAAACTCCTGGGTTGACAGTTCAGCTTATGACCCTTTCAGCAAGTCATAAACCCCCCAACAAACCAGGCTTCCATGCCCTCCCAGGCTTCCCTCTCTTCCTCCCTACCCTCCCAAGCTCGGCTGAACAGCTCCGCTACCAAGCAGCAGTAGGCCTCCCCATATTGCAAGAGCTGCCACACCAAGAGGGGAGGGAGAATGGCAGAAAGAAGGGGACAAATAATATCTGCACTCCATTTATATAGCAGATACAGGGTTTATGGGATAAAATAACATAACTTATGATTTCCAGTGGCTATCTAGTCTTCTGGAAGACTGACATCTCTCTGATTCTTAACAGCATCTAGCCTTAACCCGCAATACCATCTTAGCTGCTTGTGAAAATTTCTTCCCATAATTATGCTGAAAATGGTTGCCTTTGCTCATTCACAGCAGAAGGATATTAACATGAAGTGAACAGATATGCACAGTAAGAAATGTATGTAAGCAGACAACATTTTATTGTTGTTTGACTAATTTGGAGGGATATTCAGAGAGCACCAGGCATGGCTTTTCATACTGTTATTTGTTGTGCATTACACTGAATTTCTCTGCTGTGAGCAGGCTACTTGAAAATCCAGCTCGCAAATTTATTTAGTAGCAACATTCCAAAGAAGCCAATACTTTTTTTCAATGCTAGGACACTAAGGTGGGATCCTTAAAAAACTTGAATTCTCTGGAATTCTAGCTTTCTTTTTCTTTCTGTATCTGTTCATCACACTGTGCAAAAAAAATTGTAACCAAAGATAGCCTTCCTATGTGGCTTAATTTCCACAGTCTTCACTTGTTTGGATTACATCAGAAAAAGATGTGTTGCCAGCAGATCCAGGAAGCGATTCTGCCACTTTGCTCTGCTCTGGTGAGACCTCACCTGTAGTACTGCATCCAGGTCTGGAACTCTCAATATAGGAAGGACAAGGACCTGATGGATTGTGTTCAGAGGAGGGCCACAAAAGTGACTGGGGAGTTGGAGCACCTCTGCTACAAGGACAGGCTGAGTGAGCTGGGGCTGTTCCATGATCTCCCTGGTTTTATTAAATGAACTGAAATAGTGGAAAGAAATGAACTGAAATAGTGGAAAGCACAAGACTTGCCTATACAACACATAGATTTCACCAGGTTCTTAAATCACATTCATCACTATACATTTTGGATATCTTCCAAAAGGGCTTGGAAAGGACAGTGACCCACCATTTAATTTCAACTATTTAAAAGCATCTATTTTTATGAGATTTGTTGTTTCTTATTTGTTTTGGGATGTTTGATGGCTCTATATTTAGCTATCTAGTTAAAAATTTTCCTGTATTTCAGTCATTTTCTCAAAATATAGCACAGAATCTACAAAAAAAATCCATGAACAAAGTTCTATACTTCTATATTACACATTGAAGAGTAAACCCACTGATCAGAATTCTGGAGGACATACAGGCAATAGTGCTACCAGCACACAACAGCCCAAGGATAATATATAGGTGAAGCATAGTAATAGCCGCATTCTTTCAACTGCTTTTTCTTTTAGCCTTGTGTTTTAGCAAATGGCTGCTAGGATGGAGTGTAAGGCAAATACTGCTAACAGATTGCATTGTAAATAGTAAGCACATTTGATCTTGCCAAAAACCTCGTGTGCATTCTGCCTACAAATGTCAGGAGCAGGCTTGATGCCTCCTGTTTAGCTACATTTCCTCCTCCTTTCTCAGAACAGATTGTGGTCTGAGAGTCTTGGCTAAGCATTAAGATTACCATACTTGTGTGATAAAAAGAACTCTGTGTTGTCATTGGGACTATCAAAAATATTTTAGATTGTATCCAGCTTTATAGTTACACAGATTCACAGATTGCACTGGGTTGGAAGGGACCCTCAAAGGTCATCTTGTCCAACCACCCTGCAGTGAAAAGGGTCTCTTCCAACTAGATCAGGGTGCCTAAGACCACATAGAGTCTGAACTTGAATATCTCCAGGGATGGGGCCTCAACCACATCCCTGGGCATCCTCTTCCAATACTTTACCACTCTCATTGTGAAGAATCTCTTCCTTATGTCCAACCCAAATCTACCTTGCTCCAGTTTAAAGCCATTGTCCCTTGTGCTATTGTGCAACAGTCCTTCCCCAGCCTTCCTGGAGGTCACCTTCAGACAGTGAAATATAGTCATAAGGTTTTCCCAGAGCCTTTTCTTCTCCTGGCTGAACAACCCAAATTCTTTCAGCTTATCCCCATAGTAGAAGTGCTACAGCCCTCTGATCACCTTTGTGGCCTTCCCTGGACCTACTCCAGCAGGTCCACGTCTCACTTGTGTTGGGGGCCACAGAGATGGACACAGTACTCCAGGCAAGGTCTCACCAGAGCAAAGAGGCAGAATTACCTCTTTTGACCTGTTGGCCATGCTTCTTTTGACCTGTTGGCCATGCTTCTTTTGATGCAACCCAGGACACAATCTGCCTTCTTGGCTGCAAGTGCACATTATTGGCTCATGTCCAGATTCTTGTCCAGTGGTATTCCCAAGTCCTTTCCTTCAGGGCTGCTCTCAATTTCATCATAGCATCTTGTCAGCTCTTATTAAAATAAGTGGTTGG
The DNA here is from genome assembly GCF_014839835.1 of Dryobates pubescens. Taxonomy (NCBI): domain Eukaryota; kingdom Metazoa; phylum Chordata; class Aves; order Piciformes; family Picidae; genus Dryobates; species Dryobates pubescens. The sequence continues at coordinate 103,852,879 of NC_071657.1, forward strand.
TGGTTTGTTGTTGGGTGCTGAGCCAGTACAGAGAGAACACACATGGACACCTTGGAGCTTCCACATCCGTTAGCCTCTTTATTGAATACACATCGTAGCTTGAATACCTTTTTCTCTCCACACTCTCATCGTCTTTCTCAGGACAAGGAAAGCTTTGTTGTTCACCACTGTGCCCTTTCCCAGTACTGTTTACCTTTCAAGTTAAGGGGATGTTCAGGCCTAGCTTCAAGGCCATACTTAATTGGCCTCACAGTACACAGCAGTTTGGTTCATTTTCTTTTTTTTTAATGTCATATTAAAATATTTTGCTACCTTTTACTGAATATATTCATTTAGCCAAATAATGCAAACCTCGAGGAAGACAATAGAACCTGCATTTTTAACACTGCCTAAATAGGATAATAAAACAAAATCTAGTAGTTAATTATGGTGCTACTAGTACAAATAACATTTTATGCAACAATTGCAAAGGCATAACACTATCCATTATGAGTATAGTGCTTCAAGTGTTAAGTTTTCTATTAAGACTTGGTAATAGATGTCTGGATAGTCATCTATTGAAGCTAATACTTGAAAAGTATTTTCCTGAATACATACATAATTCCTCTTACAATGAAAGCAAGTTAGATCTCTGATGAATATCAGAGTGATTTCTGTTCCCGAATGTTCCTACACAAATGGAATTAAGCAGATTTTTCCAGAGGAGGAAATCAGCTGCCATTGTGCCACATGGACAAATTAAACAGAAGAACAGTGTTTCTGAGCAGAAAAAAAAGTGTCTTAAAATTTCCATTGTACAGTTCCTAAGATTTCCTAGCACTGCATTTATGCTCACTAGCAAAACTTCAGCATTGCTTAATTGTTATAACAAAGAGTCGAATTGTATTCTGCTTGCTTTTCTCACAGAATAGGCCACTGAACAAAATAATGCATTAAATGAAGAGATAAAAGTGGGCTACTAATTTTACAAATGATCCTCTGCTACTGCCAAGTACTTCAGAAAGTTGGCATGAGCCTACTAGCAGGAAATATCCCTGTGTGTAACATCTCCTGAAGAATGCCAGCTAGTGTAGAACAAAGAATAATCTGAATGTGTCATGAAGTGGTTTCAAGCACAGAGGGCCAGATACAAGGCCATGGCTTTACTCTAGGGATACATTTGGCTTATAGTTTTTGAACTACAAATTTGCAATTTTCACTAGGAGAGCTAGGCATAAAAAGCATCTGGTTGTTTTGGAAAGAGGAAACAAGAAGAAGTGCCTCAGAAGACATTAGTGAGAAAAGCTTTTGCTCTTAGCAACTTTATGTTAGCTGAAAAAAATTATGTTCAGGTTCCAGCTGCAAAGACTGTGCGCTGGTTAACAGAAGTGCTTGAAATAGGCTGTGTTAACCCTGCATCTGCTCTTCTTTGAAACATCCAACTTTCCCAGGACATTCTACAACATCTATTTGGTGTTATGACAATTTCACTAGGTACATAGTAAAGGCACAGTTTGGAAACAGAGTAATCAAAAGGCCAGCTAGAAGAAAACCAAAGTAAATAAAAGACCAGAATGCAGCAGACATATAACAATCAAACTGAAGCTTTGGACAGCAAGAAAAGATAAAAGCCCCACAACTCCATGAAAGCAAGAAACAAAGATCAGAGAAAAAAAACAACAGGAATAAGTGGAGTAATTTGACAAAGATCGGTATTGATATTCTCTCCCCAGAAATTCTTCTTGTTAACTGTTCTGCATTTACAAATATGCAGAAAGCACTGCATTTCTTGCCCAGCCCACTACTTTGTCTCACTTACTGCATTATGAGTCATTTATTCAAGAATCTGTTTTTTCTGCACAGTATTTTCTGCCTTTTTGGTCCTGTGCATGGGACTGTGCATCTTTTCCTCCTATTATGAGTTGTTCTTCCCAGAGGAAGGCAACAATGACAAACAGGGTGGGGTGGCTTTAATTTATCCCAAATATTGGGATTTTCTTTTTTCCTCACCTTATGAGCACAAAGAGCATAAGGAGTCAGTCTTTTGAACCTCACTTGGTGCAACTTTGCCTCTCCTTCCTCAGTTGCTCAAATGAATTGAGGGTTCTGCCCATCATCTTCCAATCAGCTATACACAGGAAAAGGAAGGATATTTGAATGATTGTTTACAGATAGTAGTTAGTGATCTAAGAAGGATTAATTTCTATTTGTCTTCTCAACAGAAATTAGTGTTGAAAGAGAAGGAACATACTTTTCCTTACTCCTTAACAATAGCATCTGCATTTTTTTCAAAATGCAGGGATTCAACTAACAAGGGACTACTATAAAACTTCCCAAGGTTTCTCAGGAATCTGCACAGAGAAAAGTGCCTGAAAAGACTGCAGGTTTTGAAGAAAACCGTATATCCAGTGAAGAAAAAACACCTTTCTGCTTTGATATATACTCAACATTTAACTGGGTCTTCACCAAGATCTTCTCATCTTGTGTTTGTTCTAGCATGAAAAGTGAGATGCCATAGGAAGAATCCATGTACCTGGAATAAATTCTACTCAGTTTAGAATAACATCTTAACTTAGTAGGACTTGTCTGCCATATATTGTGAAGGAAAATAATTAATAATTGAGCAAATGACATGAGTAGAAATATAATACAAAGATAAGGTAAATTTTAGATCAGAGAGCTCTTCTGAGTTACCTCCTCAATTTCTCACTCAAGCCCCATTTTGAAGAGTTAGGTGAATCAGAAGTTCTGTGACTGACCCTATCAGGCAGAATTTCACACCTTTATTAATGCCTTCCTTGTGAGACTTTTTAAATTGATACTTAGGAACCAGTCAGTAAGAGAAGATGAGAGAGGGTTTTGATCAGCAGTCTTTGACATTAATCAAGGCAGAGTCAGTGAGGGATTGCTCATTAACAAGGCTGATCTTTGAGTCTTCTGTAATACTCTCTCCATTCCTTTACGTTCATTCAAAGAGCATGCATCAGGTTCCAGTACTAACATGGCTTAGAAATGTCAAATGTTAGTTGTCAAAAACATCGAAATCAACAACTATTTTTCTTACTGTGATTTCAGTCATAAAAGCTGGTTTTCAAAAAGCATAATAGTTATGGCTGACTCAAGTGATGAGGGCATAAAAAGCATTATGTAAGAGTCTGAAGACTAAAGGATTTTGGAAACGATAGATCACACTCTGTTCCAACCTTGAATTTAATTCTGTCTCTTTTAAGGAATTAGAATTAAATTAATGCTTTCAATACCACTTCACTGGTCACCAGAATAAAGCAATCCCTATGCTTCTGCAGACTGGGAGGATGGAAAGGACCAACAGATAGTAACATACGGAGCTCCTTATAACCACAATATTTCTGTATAAAGCCTGGTAACTTGTGTACCAATAAAACAGATTTTCCAGAATAGCTCACTTGCATCAATAAGTGTGGCATGGCACTGGTTACTGGCCTCCAACTACATTTGGTGCCACTGGTCATCACACTCTAGGCCTGGCTGTTCAGTTAGTTTTAATTTCATCTCACTGTCATCTCATCCATCTAATATTTCATTATTTCACCACCTACTCTTCAAGGAGAGAATGTCAAAACCTATACTAAAGCCAAGACAATGTCCCTTGTTTCCCTTCTCCTCCTACCCGTCCCCCCCACATCCAATTGCCTAATCAGTAATAAAGAGCAGCATTAGGAGCAGTGTTTCTCTGTCACTGATGTACACATCCATGGCAACTAATATTTTACTTGATTTTAAATGTGTTCAGATGGGGATTTATCACTACATTTGATAATTATAAATAAAATCAAATGGGGGAAAATGGATTATTAAACAGTCTATATATGTTCATCCCATATTTTCAGGCTTGAGTCAGTTAAAGCAGTAAGAGAGACATTTCAGGTATACACTTGCTATGTGGATTTATGTCCTACAATTTTTAATTGTATTTGATGTCTTACTCTTCCTGGTCCAGTAAGGCTCTGTTGCACCACCAGAAAAATGTAAATTCATCTTAAAGTTACACTTTTGGCAACAAGACATTTATTTCCATTAACCTATTTGACTAGTTATTTTCAAATTTGGTTTTACTTAATCCAGAATTTCAATGAAGTTTTAATCTTTTGCTAGCTGCACACTTGCTTGAGGAGTAATCACACTGGAAAACAAGACAATCTTGCAGTGTCTACAGCTGATACTGGAGGCCAGTTTGACCAGCCTGACAAATTCAGAACAGAGGAAAGAGGCTCTGAGCGATCTTGGCCTTCAGTCACAGTTGTGCTAAAGCTGTGAGGCTCTAGAACTTTTATGCTCCTAAATTGCTGGGATTAATATGTTTCACAGACTGGATTACTCAAATGAGGCAAATCATATAACACTTTAAAATTAATATTCATAAATAACGTAGTGCTATATTTGAGACTACAGAGGGCATTAAGCAGCTACATTTAATTCTTTGCAAAAACACTTTGGAATCTAACAATACAGGTATGTGTTTTGGCAGAATCTAGTTTATCACTCAAATATGACAAGTATTTCAGATGTCTCTGTACCTAACTGTAATCTGGGCTATGTATGTCATGTGCCTCACAGAAATGCCTCAGCATCAGCATTATAAACTAAAATGAGAACAAAAGTCCATCTAAGATTTGTCTCAGTGCTGAAGGACTACAGCAAATTATAAGCAATCATGCTACAAATATCCTAAATCCTGCCATTGAGAGCTGCATCAGGGAGTATGTTGAACTTAGACTTTTTCCTTTGTTCTGCCAATGAGAATTATGGACATATTACTCGGGACTTCAGTTGTTAAAATCTACAGACAACAATTGATAGAAACTGCATACACAGAGATAGATACTATTTTTCTCCAAATAGCTTACCTATAGCTTCCTTCACCATTGTGCTACTAATTCATAATCTCCCAGGAGAAGACAAGCTTCTGCTTGAAATTTCAACTCAAAGATCAAGGCAAATTGCAAGAGCATGGAGAAAGTCTGCAGCACTGTATAACACTGTCTGCCACCTTGGCTGAAGTCTTGTAAAGCTGCCTGATTATCACTATTAAAGTCAGTGCAAGGACTGAAGGCACGAGATTGCACTGTATCTGCTGGAACAGCACTCTGTGTAACAGAGGCCAGTCACTTTTTCCCCAGGAGAAAAGATGGACTGTATCACAGTCCATGCTCCATTTGATACTATAAAAGGATCATTTCTTGAGAGATCCTGTGATAACCTTATTATTATCTAATTTCAAATCTTGCTGGCTTACTGTAGAAATATCCTTTTTTCCTTCTCTCTATATTTTTTCTAATTTGAAAATAAAACTAGTTTTTCAATCAACATCCATTAAGCTTCCAATATCTACAACTCAAGATACTATTTTTAAGGAGACTTTGCTTTAAAGTCCTTCTTGGTTTGAAGAATTCTGGGAAACATTTTTCTAGACTTCCTTCTTGAAGGTATTTTCCTGTTTTCAGTTAATTCTACTTGAAAACCTATTCAGTCTCAGTCTCTTCATATATTTCTCACGTTGACAGGAGGCCTCAGAATAAAAAGTTTCAATGTTTTAGCAAAATGTTTAAATTACTCTTATGCAATCATATCAAGGAAAAAAAAAAAAGCTTGAGCCAAGTTAATGCAATTAATTTTTAGAAATCTTTCATTTGTAACTTCTCATCTAAGATGGGAATGTAATAAAAAGATGTATGGGTATTAAAGCTGTCACACTCTGGCTTTTCTACACTGGAAGAAAAACCCAAACAAACAAAAGATTCACAAACCAACCAACCAAAACCAAAACCAAAACCAAACCAAACCAAATCAAACCAAAAAACAAAAACCAACCACAAAACCCCTCAACAATGGATTACAATTATTCATCTACTACCAGAGTACAGCATCCAGCAGTCATGGAGAGCACACCGTAGAGATGGAGCATTGGCTTCAAACTGGTAGAACAGCAAATAAATCTTCTGATCATTAGACTGATATCAAATAGGTGTCTGTTAAAAAATGGCATCCTGAAAGATTAATGGCAGGGTTATATTCAGTATTTTTGCCCTGTTTCTTGGTTGAACTTCCAACTCCATTTCTTGCTGCTCAGATCCTAACTTAAATTTATCTTTAATTCTGCTGATTCACTTCCCAATTTATGTTTCCCAGCTTCAGTATGTTCCACCCTGACACAGGCTTTCTTAGCTCATCCTTCTCCTAAGCACAACTTCAGTATCCTGTAACACTCTTGATAGATGTGACACTCACACACTGCTTAAAACTTTAGTATTCAGTATTCAGTATTCAGTATCACCAAGGTTTACATGAGTAGAACACCTCAGATATGTTTAATTGGACTGTTGTTCTGTGGAACAGGGGACCAAACTGTAATAACAGACCAGCCCTTCATTTTTGCACACCCTCTGTTCTTTGGATAAATAGAATAGAATAGAATAGAATAGAATAGAATAGAATAGAATAGAATAGAATAGAATAGAATAGAATAGAATAGAATAGAATTAACCATCTTGGAAAAGACCTTCAAGATCATCAAGTCAAACCTATCACCCAACACCATCTAATCAACTAAACCATGGCACCAAGTGCCCCATCCAGCCCCTTCCTAAACACTTCCAGTGATGGTGACTCAAACACCTCCCTGGGAGGCTCATTCCATTGGCAAATCACTCTTCCTGTGAAAAATTTCTTCCTAACATCCAGCCTAAACCTCCCCTGGTGCAGTTTGAGGCTGTGTCTTCTTGTTCTGTTGGTGGTTGCTTGGGAGAAGAGACCAACCCCCACCTGGCTACAACTTCCCTTCAGGTAGTTGTAGATAGCAATAAGGTCTCCTCTGAGCCTCTTGTTCTCCAGGCTAAGCAACCCCAGCTCCCTCAGCCTCTCCTCAGAGGGCTTGTGCTCCAAACCCCTCACCAGCTTTGTTGCCCTTCGCTGGACACGTTCCAGCAAGTCAACATCTTTCCTAAACTGAGGGGCCCAGAACTGGACACAGGACTCAAGGTGTGGCCTAACCAGTGCTGAGTACAGGGGCACGATGACTTCCTTGCTCCTGCTGGCCACACTGTTCCTGATGCAGGCCAGGATGACATTGGTCTTCTTGGCCACCCGGGTGCACTGATGGCTCATGTTCCAACTATTATCAACCAACACCCCAGGTCCTTTTCTGCCTGGCTGCTCTCCAGCCACTCTGACCCCAGCCTGCAGCACTGCATGGGGTTGTTGTGGCCAATGTGTAGAACCCAGCACTTAGATGTGTTAATTCTAATGCTGTTGGACTCTGCCCATCTGCCCAGCCTGCCAAGATCCCTCTGCAGAGCTTTCCCACCCTCTAACAGATCAACACCTGCCCCCAACTTGGTGTCATCTGCAAATTTAGAATACATAGAATACATAGAATAAACCAGGTTGGAAGAGACCTCCAAGATCATCGCGTCCAACCCATCAACCAATCCAACTCCGCCCAAGCAACTAACCCACGGCACCAAGCACCCTGTCAAGTCTTCTCCTAAAAACCTCCAGTGATGGTGACTCCACCACCTCCCCAGGCAGCCCATTCCAATGTGCAATCACTCTTTCTGTATAGAACTTTTTTCTAACATCCAGCCTGTATCTCCCCTGGCGCAGCCTGAGACTGTGTCCTCTTGTTCTGGTACTGCTTGCCTGGGAGAAGAGACCAACATCCGTCTGTCTACAACCTCCCTTCAGGTAGTTGTAGAGAGTAATAAGGTCACCCCTCAGTCTCCTCTTCTCCAGGCTAAGCAACCCCAGCTCCCTCAGCCTCTCCTCATAGGGCTTATGTTCCAAACCCCTCACCAACTTTGTTGCTCTTCTCTGGACTCGTTCCAGCAAGTCAACATCCTTCCTAAACTGAGGGGCCCAGAACTGGACACAGTACTCGAGGTGCGGCCTAACCAGTGCAGTGTACAGGGGCAGAATGACCTCCCTGCTCCTGCTGGCCACACTGTTCCTGATGCAGGCCAGGATGCCATTGGCCCTCTTAGCTGCCTGGGCACACTGCAGGCTCATGTTCAGTCTACCGTCGACCAGCACCCCCAGGTCCCTCTCAGCCTGACTGCTCTCCAGCCACTCTGACCCCAGCCTGTAGCTCTGCATGGGGTTGCTGTGGCCAATGTGCAGAACTGATGATGGACTCAATCCTGTCATCCAGATCATCAATAAAGATATTGAACAGCTTGGGGACCAACACTGATCCCTGGGGAACAACACTAGTGCCTGGCTGCCAGATGGATGTGGCACCATTCTCCCCCACTCTCGGGGCTCAGCCCTCCAGCCAGTTCCTAACCCAGCGCAGAGTGCTGCTGTCCAAGCCAAGGGCTGACAGCTTGGTCAGGAGTTTGCTGTGTGTCTTCTGTTTTCTCATTCACTTCACCCTCAACTTCCAGTGCCCCATATTTGTTTTGCAAGGGCAGCTGGGTAGGTGAGGGGAGCCATGAGGGTTTTACTTTGCCTTTTCTTGGGTCACCTCCTTCTGCTAGGGGACTCTGCAGAGCCTGGTTCCTCAAATCCAACTCCCTTTCACGTTCCCTTACAGGTCTAAGTCTAGCAACTTCTTCCTTCAGTTCAGCCACTAGTTTAAGCAGATAATCGAGCTGCTCACACCTAATGCAAGTATTATCTCCATTGCTCTCCATTTCGGGTGCCAGGCTCCAGCACTCTCTGCAGTGAGTCGCCTGGACACCTGCCTGCTTAAGTTCAACCTCAGTCTGGGTCGACACAGATCTTTTGAAAACAGCTTTGCAGTGAGTTACCACTATCCCTGTCCCTGGCCACATGACTTAACTGGACCTAAGTTAAATCACCCAGTTACTTTTGGCTGTTTTGCATTGATAGAAGATATATGGAAACTATAGAATCCAAGCTCATGTTAAATTCAGAGATTTTTAGTGGAGGTCTATATATGAGAGTTCAAGCAATCTTCAATTTTGTTGACATTTTTGAAACAGATAGGAAATATCATTGACAAAATACATCTCCCTCTGTTGAAAGCTTACAGAAAGCAAACATTTCAGGAAAAAAAAAATAAAGAAAAAGAATTCCTCCTCCAATACTGCCAAATCCCAGACTTTTTTTAAACTTGTAAAGGATTTACTACTTTTAAGATAAAAACACAATAATTTTTCCAATTAACTCTCTACAATATGCTTTAATTAGATAAAATAATGTAGGATATTGATGTTGGCATAATCCATATAAGATGTACAAAGTTCTTTTATTTCTTTCTCAGTTTGTCTAAATTTACATATCTCCTCATGGTGCAATAAATATTTTAAACAGAGCAGAAAGACATAAACATAATTAAGAGTACTGTTGCACCAACTCCTTATAAATGTTTTATACGTTTTTACATTAAAATAGTATGAGTCTGAACACAGTGTTTGATCGATATTAGAAACATCTGTTGAATACTTGATAGAGAATAAATTCATTTTCATCAAATGATAATTTACAAAGTACAATACAAACCTTTGGATAATAGGGCATATCTTGCTATACTACATTGGTTATTATACCTCAAGGGGATAAGGCACTTGAACTTTTCTAGGCTAAAAATTTACAGCGATTTGAAGCTATTATGTAATTTAGGATAGTATGTTTACGTACAAAACACCAAATTACTGTGTCTTAAGCATCACGTTGGGTAATTCAGTGACATACATTGTAATTATATTATAATGAGAGAGACAGTGAAATTTATAGTGTATTGAACAAGAACTCTTGACTGCTATATAATTTAAAACAGAACAGATGGAAATCACCTGATTTTCGAATATTCTGACTGCCTGGCTCCCCAAAAAATTATGTCAGCACAGTTACAAGTCTAACTCTCAGAAACATAACTTTATGAGCAGCTTAAATATGAAGATATTCAAATAACCAATTTTATGCCAACTTAACTATCCAAACTAATGCATGTTTGAAACAGCAAAAAAATTTATCATGGGCATGGGATTATATATTTTTCTGGAGTTCAAATAAAAAAAATTTATTGAAAAGGATCAATAAAGGCATATTTTCTGATGACAAGTGCACTCCATCATCTGTTTCAAAGAAACAGTAGGAAGATGTGGTCACTAGTTTATAGCTATTATTTATTTTGTTTCATTTCCATAGGTAGCAGGAGGGATTCTGGATGCCTTATATACTTTTAGGGAATTTGTTTCTGATTTGCAAATGGAGAGGGATCTGTTGGCATTCTGAGAGATACGGTCAAGATATGGTCTTCTTCCAGCTGTATAGAGCTGTCTAAGCTGTCTAAGGCTGCATAGAGCACACTTTGGTGTGTTCCATGTGGTTCTTGGCTTTAGGCAGATATAGATGGTGTCCTGCAAGCTTATCAGCATACTGTAATTTGTACATTAGTATTTTTCCTGTGTGGACCATTGTTCCTAGTGTAATTATGTTCATATATATATATTCAGTTTCCAAAGAGATTTAATGTTGGTTATTTTTTGACCACAATAATATATTTAGAATCAAATTATTTTATTCAAAAGACAAGGATGCTACAGAGCTGTAGAGAATCATGGACTTAGTGCTAATTTATTCAAATCTCTTTTGAACTTATTGAAAATCTCTTAATCAAAGTGACCCACTAAATTTTGCATATGATGGGACAATCGGTTAGCTATTATAATCTGAAAGAGCGTGTAAAAAGTAACTGGCATGGAAAAAAATGAAATGGATGAGACAAGAGTTATAAAAATCTCTAGTCAGTATGTGGCTGACATCATGATAATATCAGTGGTGTATAAACTATCCTAGACTATGTGATAATAGGATCAGTATGCCTTTAGTTGTGTGCTTTACAGAGGAAGTTTCATGTGCTTTACAACAAAGTTGATTTAGTGCTCTTTCAGTGGAAGAGGGTTTAAGAAGAATTTTGCAAGTTCTGCTAATTCCTCATGGGGTGTATAAAAATTGGCTATTATAGGCTTACTTCTTGAGAAAGCTATGATTAAATGCTCTGTAGTAAAATGGAAGGTAAGATTGTTGAGGGTTTTTTTCCTAGGGTGTATGAGGAATTGTGAGGTGATATCTCTGAGCTATGAAAGCAGAAAAAAAAATTTTAGAGTTCCTTATGAAAAATTAATATAATAGGTTGGCAGAAAGAAATAAAGAAAATATTAATTTTTTATTGTGGTTTTTTTAATTTAAAATTAAATCAGAATTTTTACCAAGCAAAACATTGCTGTTATTTCTTTTGTATGTACATGCCCAAGCAAGATGACTAACAAATGCAGAAGGTAATATCTTGAGAAAAATTTTTCTCAAACTAGAAGTAGTTTTAGACATGATTTCTCATTGAAAAAAATTTTTCTTTTTGAGATGCTAAAATATTTCAGAGTACATTTGATGTGCTTCAGGGAGGTGCTTTAGTTTATATTTTATCTTCTATATCTGTATTTTTATTATGGACATACAAGTTAAAGATTTATTAAAAACTTTTAGAGCTGGAAAAACTTCCTCAGAGTACTAGCAAAGTCCTCTAAATAAAACCAAAATAATCTTTAAAAAGTGTTATTGAAACTGCTTTATCTTTCAAAATTAAAACAGTCTCTTGAGCTTTTTAGTACATTCCAGTCCACTCGTATAATCTAACTGCACTCTTCATTGACTTCTACCCCTTAATAAAATAAAATAAAATAAAATAAAATAAAATAAAATAAAATAAAATAAAATAAAAAAGAAAAAATAAAAATTTGCAATTCTTATTTTTCATATGGAAAAGTATAGGAATTTTAACCAGACAGTCTTCTGATAATTTCTTCCTGCTTAAGATAAGAAGGTCTCAAGGATCTTTAAATTATTCATGTGATTGTATGGATGCTTGTACATGAAAATGTAATGGTCTCTAGTCACTATATTGATAATTAAAATGAGGGCCATTGGACTAGCACAAGAATTCTTAATGTTATGGCTGTAAGAATCTATTTAGAAACCCTTAAATGCTACTTACAGTTCAGTAAAACATTCACATTAAATAGACTATCAGAAAAAAAAAATGACATTTATGCCTTTCAAAACATAATTCTACAGATGCTCTGACTCTAAAAGATTTAAAGATTAATTCTAATTCAGAGGTTTTGTAGGTCCATCCTTCAACCTTGTATACTTTGGAGAGGACAAGAAACATTAGGATTTCGTTGTTTGGAAGCCCCTTTTTTCCTTGCTATTCAATCTGCTTTTACTGCACTGCCCACTGATACTTTTTCTTTTATTCTCATGTTAAAAAGTATTACAATTTTGAAACCAAAGGGACTGAGGAATACTATGCAATCAGCTTTATCTTCTTCATATAAGAATCGGGGAGAAGTGTTAAGCTAACAAACTCATACAGAGAAATATGATGTGTGGCTGGATAAGACTGAAGAGACAAGACTTGGCAATGGGAGTTTTCTTTCGGTTTTCTAGTAGATGCAAAAAGATGTCCACAAGCATGAAATAATACATTCAACATATAATAATACAAACTTAAAAGTTGAATTAAGAATACATTTACAATCTTACTGAGTATGTTTCCCCATTTCACATACTTATTTGCACAAATTTAGTCTCAGGAACACTGGTTTGCATGCATTGCGTACCTGATAGCATGAAACCAGTGAAATTGCCCCAGAAATTCACTAGAGAAACAAATTTCAATTACTTTAAGTGTTCCTTGCTCATTCTATTTGTCTAAAAATTTTAAACTAGTGCCTCACTTCCTTTTTTTTTTTTTTTTGCTTTCACTAGCAATTGTTTCTGCTCAAAACATTTTGAAACATTTCCCAGTTTCATGTCATGCTTGTCTTCATCTCTTCTAATGTCATCATAAATATTCAAAGACTCTATATACCATTGCATGACTTGTTAATTAAACCTTGATATTTATAAGTTGCTGATGTAATTTCAAACATCAATCTTCTATAACACTGTGGTTTTGCATGTGTTGCAAACAGCATACTTATTTTAATTTAGACTTGAACTCAACTAAAGTGCTCACAAAGAAAGTGAAGGCTCTACAGATTTCTCACTTGGATGCTGCTAGACGGCTAAAAAACTGAAGATTCTGTAATAAACCAGAAGATACCAATTTTTCTCTGCTTTTCTGCCCAGAGTTATTAAAATAACGCCTTTCCACAGGCAGGTCACTGTTAGTGTTCCTCCTCTCTGTGTTCAGGTTTGAGTTCCTTTCCCTGGGTTGGAGAACAAGAAATTTCTCTCAGCAAAGCATCTTTTATGCAACTTCAAATAGATCTGATTTACCAATCCATTTAGTAAGTAGATGCAAAAAATAACACACCATGCATGTTAATTACATATATGTATACACACACATATATATACTTATTTGACCACTTAGCTGAGGTGATGAATCAGTGAATATGAATAATGGGAAAACATTTGCTCTAGGTTACAGCACTCACCAGTTCCTAGTAAATAACTGTGAGAATTGCAGACTGACTTCCATCATAAGTCCTTAATATCTACATAACATACAAATTCTGTTTTGATCCTCCTTCTGAAGCCATGTGTAATCTACTGAAATATCTTAAGCTAAGAGGTTCACTCTAAACATATCCAAAAATGAAAGTACACAGGTTATAGCACTTTATGGTATCACTTAGACAGAGCCTGCAACCTCTGTATCCTGTCCTATGGAAGAATTTAACACAGACTGTAGATATACTTCTCAAGTTCTAAATAATAGCTTTTCTGTACTCAGAGGGGAAAGAGAAAATAGATCTCAGTTTTGATATCTGATCAGTTTATTCTGTAAACAGTAGCAAAAGTAATTTTTTCTTACAAATTAATTAATTAATTAAAATCTGTGTATATGCATGCACACAAACTATAGTCACTATTTCACATACAGATACATACATAGCTACAGTCAGAACTCACTGCTTTGTTTTGCTTTGTCTTTCATCATTTTTTATTTTTAAAAAACTGTAGAGTACACAAGTATCTAATATTTAGACATACATCCAATGCTAGATAAAGACTGATGATAATTCAAAAATCTGGAGAGGTCTGATAACCAAAAAGCATACCAAATATTTTCATAACTAAATATTGCAAAATCGTCAATTTACTGCATGGCATTCATTAAAAAACCCTACTTCCAAAAGGCTTCCAATCTTTAGTAGATATACATCTGCAGCTCCTATAAATGTAATGTAATAAAGCTTAATTCTCTGTAATACTGTTCACCCACACTGCATCTCAAAGCACTTTATAGGGGTACAATAGCAGATGGAGTGAGAAACTAAAATGTAGTTTTACAATGAAGTGACTACAAAATGGTTTGTGGGGTTTTGTGTTTACTGTGTCTCACTGATCCCATAACAAATTTACTTAGGTTGACTAAATTCAGGAACAAGATCAATTTATTCATTAACTACAGTGCTTTAGACTCTATCTAGGCCTTGCAAATCAAATCAAGCTGAGTTGTTTCTTCCATGTGCATTTTCAAGAATAACAAAAGATTTTATAAAGGGAAAAAAAACAAACAAACAAACAAACAACATCATCAAAGGAAGATTTTCAGTTGTGACAAAAAGCAAAAAGACAAGAGAGCAATTTGGTCAAGATGAGATGTCCAATACTGGAATATTAAGTTTAAGCTAAAAGTAAAATACATATGTAATGACAAAAAGAGAATAAAGCATAGATCTTAAATTCCTGATAGGAATATCTAAAAATACAAGACTTTTTTTTCATGATTTACTTTTTCCTGTAAATGCTATTTCTGCTGTGTTTTGCTTAAGAAACTACATGTCTGTGTTAATTACTTTTTTCTAAAAATGCATGAAAATGCTTGTGCTAAATTGGCTGAGAAATGTCATCATAACTAGTTGGAAAGGTCATACAATATGTCGTGAAGTATAATGAAGCCATGATAAACACTAACAAAGATATTCTAAACAAATGAGCTTGAAATAAAATCTTGATTTGGGGATCAGTTATTGCCAGGCTTACTGAATCAAATCACAACTGAAACTAAGTGACATTTCACCACAGAATAGCTGAGTCACCCTCTTTATTTAAAAACAAAAGCAGCACAAACAAACAAACAGCAACAAAAAATACTAAAAAGCACACACAAAGCAAACCATACAAAAGCACAAACAAAACCCACAAACAAAAAAGAGACATAAAAGTGTAAAGTTGAGTCATGCTGCATAAGTCAGCCTGACAAATTATATAAAGTCAAAGTTCTTTGAATTAGGACATGAGTTTCTTTCACTTATGATGCATTCCTACCACATTTATGATAGGAATATCACAGCAGGCCTTGCATTTCGTCTCATTCAGGGTTTGCAGAACCTCTGATACTTTTTTTCAACATGGCCATAGAATAAAGAGTTACCTTCTGTAAATCTGTATTTTAAATTAGTTTGGGTTTTTTTGTCTCAGGTAAAAATAAAAGTATATTCTAACTTTCTTAGTGAGGACCATGGATGATCCACAATTTACTTCAGAATGAGTGAGTTAGAATCCAGAATGTGTAGCACTCCTTAGAATTTGCTATGGTGAGTCACACCAACAGTACTTTTGTCTCAAACATTCACCAGTGGCAGACATCAAAGGAAAGGATTTAAGGATCACGCAACACAGTATGTCATCCCTGTGGCATGCCCTTCCACCTGCCAACAGCCAGAGTCCTAGGAATTTTCTACATTAGAGACTGCATTTGGACTACATTTTTCTACAACCGCTTTTGGAGTGAACCTCCATATTATTCCTGTGCAGTTCTCTGCTAAAGCTACACTTCACAGTTTTCTTCAGCAAAACTTCTATAGTTGAATTTCATGTTGGAAGATAAAGACTTAGCTGTTATTCTTTTTTAAAGTTACTACTAGATTATTTCAGTGCCAAATCCTTGCCACAAGCTATATGCAATCCTGAGTAAGCTTTTCCATTAACAATAAGGATGTTACAGAAATGTATAATCAATGTACAGCAACCATCCACACCGAATACTCAGAGTCTTTTAATCACTTCCTTAGCTACAATCAAACCTTCCTTTTTACTGCATGACAGCTCTGTTTCATTACAAAAACAAAACAAAACAAAACAAAAACCAACCAACCAACAAAAAAAAAAAAAAACCACAAAAAAGAGCCAGAAGATATGGACAATATCCTTAAAAGCTTTTATTAGAAACCTAAATACCTTGTATCAGTCCACTCACCTATCTATGTAATCCCTCAAGACATGTAAATAAACTGAAACTGCTGCTAGGAAATAGCACTATTACATTACTATGGCTTCAAATTGCCTTCTAAAAAAATTTATAGTCTATAATATTATATAAAAAATGTATAAACAAGAACATTATGTTTGCTATCCCCCTACACAAGTCAAACTTTTTAGACACAGCATACACATAATAGGTAACAGCTAATTCATGTATTAGCACTTTTAGTGAGTTTCATATGGGCCTTGCAATTTCATTTATATATTGTTGATTTTTTTTAGAACCTTATATATATATAGTTTTGTCTGAGATACTTTTTCAATACAGAGCATATAAAGTAAGGTTTTTAAGTTCATTTTTATGGAAAACTAATGCAACAAATTTTTGCAGGTTTTACCTGTGATCTTATCTTTCTGTGATTTTTCTTTACTTCAGTGACCAGTTTGCTCAATCAGCTTATGGCCTTCAACAAGACAGGCCACCCTGCAGCCCTACCAAAACATGATAATTACTCCCAGTGTGGGTCCACACTGACATTTACCAACCTGCAGGGTAAGTTTCACAGTGTTATTATTAAGGCTCCCTCATGATCATTCCCTCTTTAACATTTAGCTAAGGAGAAATTTTATCCTTTATTTTATCCTTTATTGAATGTGAGGGGAAACACAGTGAGAAAAGATGAAGAAAATGTTGAGTCTTTAATAGCAAGACCAGTTGCTATCTTGGCATCCTGACCCTAAACTGGAAGACAGAGAGAGGTGATCAGAATGAAGCACCTGCAATCAAAGGGGAGATAGTTGTTGATCTGCTATGTCACTTAGACACACATAAGT
The DNA here is from genome assembly GCF_014839835.1 of Dryobates pubescens. Classification (NCBI taxonomy): domain Eukaryota; kingdom Metazoa; phylum Chordata; class Aves; order Piciformes; family Picidae; genus Dryobates; species Dryobates pubescens. Next base: position 103,869,913 of record NC_071657.1, read on the forward strand.
TTATGTCATCAGATGGGATCCAACCAAAGGTATTGAGTGAGCTGGTAAAAGTGCACACCAAGCTATTTTTCATCATTTATCAGCAGCCTTGTTTTACAAGGGAGGTCTCAGTAGACTGGAGGTTAGTAAATGTGATGCTCATCTACAAGAAGGGCTGGAAGAAGGACCCAGGGAACTATAGGCCTGTCAGTCTGGCCTCTGTACTGGCAAAGGTTATGGAGCAAATCATTTTGAGTGTCATCATGTAGTATATACAGGACAACCAGATGATGAGACTCAATCAGCGCAAGTTTATGAAATGTAGGTCCTGCTTGACTAAGCTGTGAGTTGCTTTATTGTCTCAAACAGGGTGTGACATGGCCTGATGCCATGATTTAAAAACAGTGCAGCAGCGCCACTGAAAGGCCAATGTGCACACCCCACTCTGCAAAGCTCTTGAGGCACTGCCTCTACCCTGCAGGGGTCTATGGGGGAATGGCAATTTCTGAGCAACCATATGTTAGCAGCACACCCAATGGCTCAGTACCACCCTCGCAGCCGGCCCCTCTGCACTGCTCCTGCTGCTCTGCACTGCTCCACACTGCTCTGCAGTGCTCGCACTGTCCACCACCTCCACATCATCCATACTCCCTGGCTTCCACTGCCACTCTGATCTGCCTGTGAGGACTGGACAGCTCCCTCTGCCTACACCACTCCAATAGCTCCACCCTGCTCTGTGTCCACAGCTGCCAGGGAGGGTCCCTAATTTCAAAGTGTGTGCCTGCCAACAAGAACTTGGGACTGTGCCTATGAATAGTGATATCTCTTCCATGGCTCTCAGACTCTCTCTTTCTCTCTCTCTCTCCCTTCCTCTCTTTCTCTCTCTACAGGACCAAACTGTACAGGTGTGTTGATATGTTTCAGGATAGGAAGGCTTTACAGAGGGATCTGGACAGGCTAGATTGATGGGCTAAGGCCAGCTGTATGTTGTTCAACAAGGCTGAAGTCTGGGTCCTGCACTTGGGTCAGAACAACCCCATGCAATGCTACAGGCCAGAGGAAGAGTGGCTGGAAAGCTGCCCAGTGGAAAAAGCAAGCGAGCCAAATACAAACTGTCACTGTGCCCTGGTGGATAATTGTCTGGTTTGTTACAGAAATAGTGTGTCCAGACATGAGGAACTGGCCTTGAATTGTGCCCAGGCAGGTTTAGATTGGATATTAGGAAAAAATTCTTGACTGTAAGGGTGGTCAAGCAGTTACCCAGTTGCCCAGTGAGGTGGTGGAATCCCCATCCCTGGGAGTGTTCAAAAAACATGTTGACATGGCACTTCGGGACATGGTTTAATGGCCGTGGTATTCTTAGGCTAATAAGTGGACTTGATGATCTGAGAGGTCTTTTCCAATCAAAACTATTCTATGATTCTATGAAAGGGCTGTTAAGCATACTAACAAGCTGCTCAGGAAGATAAGGTTGAGTCAGAATCCCACAAGGTATTTTAAGGTCATGTAGATGTGGTGCTCAGGGACATGGTTTAGTGGTAGCTTGTCATTACTAGGTTAATGATTTAATTTGATGACCTTAAAGGTCTTTTCCAACCTAAATGATTCTATGATTCTATTATTTTATGTCCCTGATACCATAGTCTGGTCTCACATGTAAAGTCACACCTATTTAGACAATGTTACATGTTCAAATTACAGGCTACAGAGACTTTGTAGTATGTTTTGATGCACTGGTTTATTTCATGGATTTGAATGCTATGAAATTCACAATTAAATACTGTAAGATTCCTTTCTGTCTTTCTCTTATTGAAAGAGAAAAGGCAAAATAAAATCAAGATACATTATTTCATTGTGATTCACCTTGTGAGAAGAGAGGTCTGTCTTTGCTTCCTACAATACATATGATCAATTGAGGATTATGACAATAAAATGCAACTAGAATTTTGTTCTCTGATTCACTGTTGGTGATAAATGGTGAAAAGGGAAGCAAATTCTGCTGAGGAAATGGCATATACATAGAAATGAAGAAAATACACCATAAGAAATAGGGATTGTTTTCCTTCTTAGGTAGAAAAAATCACAGAATGCTTAGCAAGTACAATGAATAATGTAGCATAAGGCACATAGACACTAAAACCTTTTGATTCAGCTAGAAAGCTAAATCATAGACTAGGAGTACACTTGAAAACACGTTAAGTGCAATGGTAAAAAGAAATGGTACTTTCTAATGTAAAACGGAGGCTCTGGAGGATAGTTTCAGATTCCAACAATTCATTCAGCTTTCCCTTTAGGACCAACATGATGGGGATGTTAAGGCATTTTGTTTCTCTCTTTATAAGCCTATTTGATTTCCGTGAAGAAAGATAGCTTTATATTTTAAGGACTTCTGAAATATTTAGAGTTCTGTGATGTGTCTTAGAAGAGCAAGCTAAACAGTAAAGCATATGAAATGCTGCAGTTTTCTTTTGTTCAACCAATTAACTAAGTATTACTGAATGTAAACCTGAATTTGAGTAAGAAAATAAATTATGGCTAACAGGCATTGTGTTCCTATCATCATTGCTGATATATGGCTCTCTTATATGATTTAGACCTACAACCAACTCTGCACCACTTCACAACCAATAGAAACATCAGTTGTTTGGGGCTGGAAATATGTATCTGTATAATAGATTCTTTGTATGCAATTCCTGATCAAAACAATGCAAGGATGTCATTTAAAAAAAAGATAATGACTTGCAATTAGGAAGTGTTGCATCTGAGAGATCTGATTTTTAACTACTTTGAGCAGACTAGAATGGCTGGAATTCTTTCAAGACTTGTAGGACATACTTGGAAGCCTTGTCCCAATGACCCTGAGAGATGTGCCATCAGAGACTTTGCTACTCATCAATACAGAAGAGATAATATAAGATTCAATCCTTCATCATGCAGATTTTGAGGATGGCAGAAAGCTAATATCTTCTCTTGGAGAGAACTCTAAAATAAGCCTTGGGAAAAGAGAAACAGCAATACCAGAGGCAAAAAAAAAAAAAACACCAAAAAACAACAAAGCCACCAAACAACATCAACCACCACAACAACAACAAAAAAATAAAAACAAACAAAACCCAAACCCAAATCCAAAATAAATAATTTTAAAGCCCACTCAAAGAAAAATAACAATTATTAAAAACATCCCACAACACCACCAATGAAAACAGTCCCAAGAACAAAACACAAAGGCAAACCTAAACAAAACCTCTTTGAACAAAGCAAGTAAGCTTTGAAATAAGACTGCATCGTGTACTGAAATCTCAGATTTATAGGCCAGGAGTATGTAACCATGATGACCTTCTCAGAATTTAAATGATGAGAAAATAGTTAATTGATGCTATCACTGAAGATGTACAATAATTTTTCTTTGCACTTTCTTGCAGTGCAGTATCATAACTCTATAGAAGAGAAAGAAGAAATATGGAAACCCTTAATGGTGTAAGATTTATTTCAGCATCCCTAAAAAGTACAATGCATGATTTAGTATAGAAGTACCTTAACAATATGATCTGAGTATCTGCCTACTGAATTATAATTCCAGAACTTCATAAACACATTTATTAAAAACTTTCTTCTAATTTCCAGCCTTATTTTATCAATGGATATTATTTACATGCAGTTTAATCTGCAGGAAAAAGAAATTAAAATGTTCTCATATAGTCAGGAAATATGCTTATTCAGTTCAATAATAGGAAAACATTATTCAAAACATGATGAAGTGCACAAATAAGTTTCTTCTCATTGTGATCTCTCAGTAAAATTAATACAATTCTGCCTTGTGTAGTCAGTGTACTGATACAGCCAGTGTACTATGAGTAGTTAGAAGAAATTTGCCCAGGGCACTGGAAAATAATTTTCTAAGACTTTTAATCAGTTCAGTGTGTCAATAATAATGATTAAATAGGCAATGGGTAAATTTGATTCAAATAGGATAAGAATTATAATTAAGTGAGCAATCTCAAACAATTATACTGAACATAAATGTAACTTCAAGATTTTGTTGTATAGTTTTCTACTGACACAAACTGTCCCTGTGCATTGGAGGATGAGCCAGCAGGGCAGAAGACCAGCCTGGCTAAGTAGAGAGCTTTGGGTAGGACTCAGGAAGAAAAAGAAAGTCTATTGGCTATAGAAGAAGGGGTGAGAATCTCAGGAAGAGTACAGGGCTCTTGCAAGGATACATAGGGAGAGAATTACAAAGGCCAAAGTTCAACTAGAACTCAATCTGGCCAGTGTCATTAAAGATAATAAAAAGTGGTTTTATAAGTATGTTGACAGTAAAAGAACAGGGAGAATCCTCACCCACTACTGGATGTAGAAGGTAACCTGGTGTCCAAAGACAAGGAAAAAGCTGAGCTACTGAACAGCTACTTTGCCTCAGTATTTGTCAGTAACATCAGTTGCTCCTTGAGGGTTCAGCCCCTGGAACTGGAAGACAGGGATGGGGAACAGAAAGCAGCCCCCACAACCCAGGACCTAGTGTGTCACTTAGATGTGCACAAATCTATGGGACCAGATGGGATCCACCCAAGGGCACTAAAGGATTTGGCAGATGTGCTCATCAAGCTGCTCACGATTTTTTGTCAACAGTCCTGCCTAACCAAGGAGGTCTCAGTTAATTGCAGGCTAGCAAATGTGACACTCACCTAAAAGATGGGCCAGAAATATGATCCAGGGAACTACAGGCCTGTAAGTCTGCCCTTGGTGCGAGGAAAGGTTATGGCACAGGTCATCCTGAGTGCCATCACATGGCACATACAGGACAACCAGGCGATCAGGCCCAGTCAGCATGGGTTTGTGAAACGCAGATCCTGCCTGACTAATCTGATCTCCTTCTACAACAAGGTGACCCACCTAGTGGGTGAGGGAAGGGCCATGGACATTGTCTGCCTGGACTTTAGTAAAGCCTTTGGCACTGTCTCCCACAGCATTCTCCTTCAGAAACTCATAGCACAATATTTGGATAAGTGCACTCTTCAACAGATTAAAAATTGGCTGGATGACCAGGCTCAAAAATTGGTGGTGAATGAAGCTAAACCTGGCTGGTACCCAGCCACTAGTGGTGTCCCCCAGGGTTCAGTACTGGGGCCTGTCCTCTTTAATATCTCTATAAATAATCTGGATGAGGGGATTGAGTGCACCTCCCCCACCCCCCATAAATTTGCAGATGACATCAAGCTGGGTGGCTGTGTTGCTCTGCTAGAGGGTAGGGAAGCTTTACTGTATGGGTTAGACTGGTGGGCCAAGGCTAATTAGATGAAGGTCAACAAGGCCAAGTGCCAGGTCCTTCACCTGGGTAAACAAGAACCCTATGGTACAGACTTGGAGATTTGTGGTTTAAAAGCTGTGACTTGGAGAGGGTCCTGGGGGTATTGGTTGGCAGTTGACTAAATATGAGTCAACAGTGTGACCAGGTGGCCAGGAAAGCCAATGACATCCTGACTTTTATTAGAAACACTGTGGCCAGCAGGAACAGGGAGGTGATCATCCCCCCATACTCAGCACTGATGAGGTCACACCTCGAGTATTGTGTTCAGTTCTGAGCCCTTCACTACAAAAAGGAATTTGAGTTGCTGGGGCCAGTCCAGAGAAAGGCAATTAGACTCATGAAAGGCGGGGAGAACATGGCCTACAAGGAACATCTGAGGGACCTCAGGTTGTTCAGACTGGAGAAAAGAAGGCTGAGAGGAGACCTTATAGCTCTCTACAACTACCTGAAGGGAGGTTGGAGCAAGGAGGGGGCCAGCCTCTTTTCCTTGGTGTCAAGCAACAAGATTAGAGGAAATGCTCTCAAGCTGTGCCAGGGGAGGTTCAGGCTAGATGTTAGGAAATATTTCTTTACGAAGAGCATTACCAAACATTGGAATAGTCTGCCCAGGGCAGTGGTGCAGTCACTGATCCTGGAGCTAAGCAGGTGTGGACCTGGCACTTAGGGACATGGTTTAGTGTTGACCCTTCAGTGCTGGGTTGAAGGTTGGTCTGGATGATCTTCGCGGTCTCTTCCAGCTGGATGTATTCTGTGATTCTCTGATGTCAATTTTGCATTTATTTCAGTAGACTTTCTGCACAATTAGATAGTGCTACTTTTCATAATTTCCCTGTGAGACCATCTCTAGCTAGCATCTCAAAAAGTAGGACAGATTTTAAAGCTATTTATTGTAAATAGAAGTCAGAATATAAGCTTGAATATTGATGAATTTAACAGATATCTGTTTTTTTTCCCATTTAGTAAGCTATTTTTGTTCTTAAATTTCTGTTATTACTGATTATAACTGATACAAATACTTAAATACATTATGGGAATATTGTTCCCCAAGATGGGACAATTTTAAGATTCAGATGGACAATGTGCTGGGCTGTCTTGTCTATATCATGCTTTTGCAAAGAAAGGCTGGATCAGATGATCCTTGAGGTTCCTTCCAACCTGGTATTCTATAATTATATGTTCCAGCAAAATAATTCTGTATTAAATGTTGTCTTTCAATCTCATGTAAAGATATTTTTGCAATTTGGTTATGATTAGAATATTTTTTTGCCCCTATAATTATTTACTTCTACAATATACAGCAATCAAGTTCTATCTTCTCTTTAAAAATAGCTCCAAAACTTAACTTTGCCAAGGTAATGTCAACTGTTTGTTTTACATTTTTCCCCCTGTGTTTCTTATATTTTCTTTCTTTGTTTTGTGTTTGTCAGCTGAAATGACTGTTTTATACTGCCTTTGGTAGCTCCTCAGAAGAGATGTATTTTATGAATTCTCTATTTAATAGTCTCTTGGAGTCTTGATTAGAATTTAAATACACTACTGGGGACAGCAAAGATAGAATAGGCCTCTATAAAGATGTATATTTCATCTCTTGATATAAGCTGTACCGTTAACTTTTTGTTTATATATTGAAGTTCACAACTTGCTGAAACTGAAAGTCACAGGTTTAATTTTACTGGTGAGTATCCATGACATTGTAATGCCCCCAAATTATTTTCAAAGTCTGACAAGTGTTTGAAATAGGGCTTCTCAATAGGTGCATAAAACTTCTGACTATATTGATGCATGACTGCAAAATGGATGAGATAACATTATCATGGGATAACTCTTAGTTTTGAAACTGTTTAGGTCTTCGTCATTGATCAACAATTGTTGTGGAGCATGCCTGGAACAATAACATTTATATTCTGAGGTCTAAAGCATGAGGATTTCTCAGTTGTCATAACTATCACCCTTTGATTGTTTTTACTATTTGCTGATAGCACCTGAAAGTCTTCTGTTCATGTTGCTGTAAGGTTGGCAATGCCTCCTGAAATCCTCTTTTGTGACTTAATTGCAACATGCTTACAAAGAGACTCCTGTTCAAACTGAATCTTTTATACCGAAGGTTTCAGTAGCCATGTGCAAAGGCTGTTTTTGTTTTTTCATGCTGCATTGAGGGAATTAGCCGTGGTCCTTTCAGGATGAAAACAAAGACTGACAACCTGAAGTCCTGTTTATCTCCTGGAATTATGATTAAATTACTGCCTCTTCTTGATTTCTTATAGTTTACCTTGGTGATGTCCTAATTTATGATGTTTAAGTACTGTACTTTCTCAAGTACTAATCATGTAATTTTACAGAATAACGTGAACTTAGTCTTTTCTTTTGTAATACTCGTAAATTCTAAAAGAAAATAATGTGCATAGTTTTCTCTTGAATTATCTTTGCTGTGGATGACTTAAATAAGAGAAAAAAGGAAAAGAGACAATAAATGCAGAGAGGGAAAGAGAAGGGAGGGAAAGGTTTCCAATATCTTAATAAAGAGCAAAAAGGTTTTTTTTACCAGTGAATCAGCAAACACAAAATGCATAGATGAACTGTGATTCATTCACAGTATTTCTGAGCTACCATGCATTGAGTCTCAGAAAGATTTAAGCCAATAGTTTGTACTGGATGAGAGTTTGGCAAGGCAGTGGAACAGCCTAGAGGCAATCAGTAACAATCTAGGAAGGCAGTTTATCACCTACTGGTAGATGCTTTGATAGAATGTTCATCCACTACTTCACTACCCATGCTCAGTAGGCAGCCTGAAGCAATGATCATACAGAAGATCTGATACTCTTACTAGTCCCCTGTCAATGTACAGCAATTTTGTGCAATTTTGGAGGGCAATTGATGTCATTGTAAAGCTTACTTGATATAAATCTGAGCTTATATGTCTTTATAATTAGTTTAATACAAGTCTGTGGGACTGCAAAATGCCACAAAATATACATCCTGTTACTGGAACAGGGGAGAACATCAGGGTTTCAGACAGAAATCAGAACACATCCTAATAAAACTCAATGGGAAGCCAATTCAAATCACACAATTTAATTTTAGTCCTGAGATTAAAAACAGGGCAAAACCTCACAATTCATTAATTCCTGCAGGAAACCAGCTCCAGATTTAGGATCTGATTTTTAGAAAAAGGAAACAAAACAAACAAAACCCCCAAAAGGGATAAAAAATATCTGCAGTTACATATAAATTGCATATTTTAAATAAAATTATTACTTTTAAAAAAAATAATTATTCCTGACAAATGTTTTATTGGGTCAACATTACAATTGTTTTGAATATTCATAGCCTTTATAGACTAAAATACCAGTTACTTTTATACAAGAGACTTTATTCCATGCCTTTAAAATTGGCTGCTATCTTAATTGTTAAAACAAACACACAGTTGTGAAAGATAGATATAAACCCAAATATTAATGAAATAGAAAATGTAAACTATATGCCTTACATTTTGAAAAGTGAAGTTAAAAATCATACCTTGCTTATTTTTGAAGGTCATAGCTTTTCTCCTGATTTTTTCCTCATGGCTCCTCCTGTAGTGTGGGGTTCATATCAATGTTCAGTTCAGAGACTTTAGTATGTCGGAGAAGTTTATGCTACCAAAATTCAATGACGTATTGTTTGGCAGATATCCAGATTTACATCTCTATCTTGTAATGTGGGGATCTTTGTTTAGAAGTATATAAATATAAACACAGTCTAAAATGCCACAGAACTCTCTCCAAGAGGAATCTTGCTTGGTATGCAAGTAACAAATGTCCCTTAAACTGTTTGACAAAGATCAGACATTTATTGCTATATTTCATCCTTATTTTTATATACACAAGCATAAAATTACAAGTACTTTGCATGTTGTTAAAGGCCTCTCTTTCCCTGTTTGATCTGCAGGAGGAAAAAGTAAATTTGATTAGGAAGCCTAGGCCTAAAAAAGATTCAAAGTTACAAAGAGTAGCTTAAAATATGCAAGTCAGTGTGAGACTGAGATAATTAAAAAGCCCTTGCACAACTCAGACATACTTAAACTCTGAACCCCTTCTTAATGGACTGCAGAGTTTTAAAGTCTGCACATACGAGTTCTGGACATTCACTTTTATGAGACTGGGAATATCCATGTGAAATTCAAGGTACCTAAATTCCACACCTAACAGGAAGAATTCACCATTAGGTGTCTGTTTGGCAGAGAGTAGAATAATATAGTTTGATTTCATGTTCTCCAATATCAGTGTATACTTCCTCTCTAAATGCAGTGCAAGCCAACTCTATAGACCTTGGGAAATTGCTTGCTCCTCATGAATCAGAATATACAGCTTTATCTATTAATCCAAGAGGATTCCATAGGAAAATGCAAGATCTCTTATTCTACACAGAATCCAATATCCTTCAGAGTCTAGTCATCTAAATAGGTCTTGTGAAAGAAGACAAAAATGGTAATATTGAGAAATCAAGAGTATTCTGCAGAGAGACTGCAAACTACAAGACAATCTTCTTGTAGAAGAGTGGCCTGGGGATTCAGTCTTCATTTCCACAATTGCCTTTGCTTTTTGATATCTAATATAAAATATTTACCTGTCAAATGTCCCTTTCATTCCCTTTCAGTTTAGAAAGTCCCTCTGGCAGCAGTTCAGGCAACAAATTCTCAAGGTGGCAAAACAGCACAACAGAGGAGCAGTGATCATCTGTTCTAGCCAGAACTCAATCCAGCTATTTATGCTGCTAGTACTTCTGAGAGTGAAAACCTGAGAGGCTTTCCTGTCTCTTCTTCCTACAATACCCTCCCTACCAGTCCATCGACTGCTTTGAGTTGTGAAAGTCCTGCTTCAGGTGGAGCCTTAAATTCCAACAGTACGAGCATTCTGATCATGACCTTGAAATCTCTTAAATAAGCTGTTATTGAGAAGGAAGCTAGGATTTCCGCAATAACGTAAGCTGCTCTGCCTGCTAGCAGCTGTGCTTGTTTCAGAATTGCATCTCTGAGATTTGTCCATGTATGTAGGGTTAGTGATTTATCCCAGGTATCATTTAAATTCACCATTTTGGAAAACCTGATCTCACACAACTCAGTATTCACAATGACAATGACAAAACAGCTCTGCTCCCAAAAAGCCCTACCACAACAATAACCAAACCCAAGTGCTAGCATTTACCATACATCTCTAACAAAAGCCTGTATCACCTTTAGCCAATATTCTGTAGAATTCTGTAAATCACAGAATGATAAGATAACTCAGACTGGAGGAGACTAGAAGGTCTCCAGGCTAAACTTCTCAAAGCAAGGGTAAGCTGTGAGATCAAACCAGGTTGCTGAGAGCTTTATACATTTGAGTAAATGTCTAAAGGCATAGACTCTGGGGGGGGGGGGGGGAAACATATCAAAAAAAACCAAAACAACAAAAAATCACCACCTCTCTCTGGTCATGCTTATAGCAGCTGATAACCAGACAAGGCCACGGGTTCCTCTTTCATGACTGTGAGGATGCAGGCTGGGTCTTGCTGTGAGAGTTTTTACGTATCTTTTGTTGGAGAGGACCCTCACAAGTGACAGACACAGCAGTTTAGAGCCAAAAGAGCATACAACTTACTGTGAGACCAGGACCAGCACACATATCTAACCACGGAACCTGGGTTGACATGAGTCAGATATGCTATAACCATGGCAACTGAATGAGGAACTATAAGTACATATGGGATTGGAAAAGGTATAAAATCTCAAAGGCAAGAAGGAAGATTGGTCCTGAAGGCCTTGATCAGTGGGAGAGTTCCAATGAGACATCATCTGGATCCATAGTGGTAACTGCCTCTGCTTTTACTATTTCTTCTTTCCTGTATTTCTAACTTTTCGTCCTGCACGTGGAAGCCAAAGAAAATGCAAATGCTTTTCTCAACCAACTGTTCGGTTACTTCTTGGCTTCATTCAGGAGACCTATAAATGAACCATCTCTTCTGCAAAAGCAGGTTGAGACACACGTGCTCCAAATCTTGGTTATCCCCATGCTGAAAATATTTGCCCTTATATAAATGCTTACTAAATATACGTAGGCAAAAACATCATTCCTGAAAAATTATTGAAAGGGTTGCTACCATGCAAACCTTTCAAGTTACAAAACTGCTAGCAGAGAAATTCACATAACTTGTCAGAGCTTGATGTTCCTCCGACATGACATTCCAATGAGTTGAAAAATAAAGAAGCATTTTTCACTCTTTGGATTGCCAAAATTCTAGTATTGACTTCAAAAAAAGGTCCTATCTACAAGACTATAGGACATCCAGACTTTTCTGGGAAGGGAATCCAGCCTGGGCTATCCACATGGTCAGCTGTTTTTTAATGTAAGTTTTATTGAGCTGAGAAAAAGAAAATAGTCTGCTTCAAGGAATTCACACATTTCTCTAGAACTTCCTGTAAGAACATGATTTGACAACTCTAGAATTGTCTTAGAAGTGAAAAATAATTAAAGATTAAAAACAATTGTCTTACGTTATGACTGTGTCAATTCATCTTTCTACTACGGTCTTTTTAGACACAATATGCTGAAAATTTGTGTAAATGCTGGAAAGGGGGACATAAATAAAGCAACTACTGTTTTGCCTTGGTCATTTGAAGAATAACAAGCAGCTTGTATCTGGAAAGAAATAAAGGGAAACTGAAGTATCTGTTAATATAAGGAAGCCACTAGATGAGGAAAAGAAAGGAGAGGAGATGAATAAGAAAATTTTTGGTGGTTTGGCCCTAGCTGTGGGCCAAATGCCCACCAAAGCCACTCTATGGCAAATATAACCAAAGGTCCATGAGTCAAGATGGAAGCAATTTAATAGGATGAAAAGCCAAAGCAAAGGCCACATGCAGAAGCGAGAGTAAACAACGTTATTCTCTACTGCCCATCAGCAGACAGTGTTCAGTCACTTCCCAGGAAGCAGGGCTTCAATACAAACAGCGGTTGCTCCGAAGAACAGGCACCATCAACAAATGTTCCTCCACTTCCTTCTTTCACTTAGGTTTTTTTTATCTAAGCTGATGTCATATAGCAGGGAATACCCATTTGGTCAGGTTGGGACAGCTGGCCCAAACTGGGATGGAGGGGGGTGAGGGGGTAGCAGGCCCAGACTAAGGAGGAGGAGGGAAATGCTGAAAAAGCACAGATTTGGTCCTTGGTTCAGCAGTAGCCAAAATGCTGGTGTGTTATTAACACCCAGCTACATCATTGCAAAACACAGCACTAGAAGATGCTCTGGGAAGAATTAACTCCAGCTCAGTGAAACCAAATACAAAAATAAAAAGAGAAAAAAAAAAAAAAAAAAAAAAAAAGGAGTGATTTCTGCATCTAGAGAAGTAAAGAGACTTGAATCAGTATAGCAAGGACTTCATACTGAAGTTAAGATAAAAGTGTTTATCTTAAACTGAGAGCAGGTCTCAGTTCAGGCAGCAATAAAGCTATGCCAGTGGAGATACATAACCTCAGTTATGCCTCCATTATCTTCAAACATGGCACATTCTCCTCGTCTACTAGAAAAATAAAGGAGTAATACCTGCTGTTAAAATTATTTCAGTTCTTCTGCCAAAATCCCGTAGCATATCAAACAGACCATATTACTTTGCAATCATTCTTTAAGACTCTGTACTTTCAACTTGAAAGATAAGTGCTAACACATTATACCTGAACTGAATAGCTGAATTCCTACTAAAACATCACTTCCCTTTTGCTCGCAGTATGCCTAAAATTTCTCTGAAGTCATTAAATTGCAGACCAGAAATTAAGCCTCCCATATATCAAGAAAACAAACTGTCCATGACCTCATGATTTTTTGTTTTCAGTATCACAAAAAAGAATGGCTAAGATCTGTGATAAGTGCATTTCACGTAAATACAGACAAGACAGATCAGAACTTATTTCTTCATTTTGACTTTATCTGTAGTTCTGTGGTCTCCAAAATTTCTCCTGCGCAGTGATCAAGCATATATATGTATCTGTCTAGATTCCACTTAACTTCAGAACAATTTTTATCAAAACCCCTTTGAAATATCATTCTTTCAACAAATTGCAGCAGTTGCAAAATTGTAGATGAACATGGGCATACCTTAAATTATTTGTGGTACCTTGAAAACAGTGCAATAAAACAGAGAAAGTACTAAGAAAACATTTTACTCCAAGCAACAGGAAGTAACTTTTTTCCTAAAACACACAAAGATGTCAGGACTTCAGAATATGCTGTTGTGGATACATTCTTAGCAAGCAAGGTATTTCCTCCTAAAAAGTTGACCATATCTGAGATTTGCCCTATAGAATCCAACAGGGAACCAGAGGGCCCCAGGCATTCCACAAAACGAGGTTCTTGTTATGGAGATTGATTAACTTAGCAGAAATCTGAACAGCTTGCAAATGTGCTACAGGGCAAACTCTCATTTAATGAAAGTTTCTTGGAGTAATTGGACCAATTTTTTCTTGTACAGTTTTTCTGAAGTCACATCAATATCAGTGAAGTAAAATTTTGCCTGGTACTCTGTGTTTTATTTCAAAGGAAAACACTAAACACAGGAAAATGAAGAGTGTGGGAGAAGGAAGTAAAGCATATGAAAATAAGTCTCATAGAACAGGAAAGAATTAGTATAGCTTTCTTCCCAACTCAATATCTGCTGAGTTTATTTATGCTATCATTTTCTTTATACCTACTTTAGCATAAGAGAGCAGAGTTCATTCTGTGCAGACATATCCTACACACATCCCAGATATAGGGTGTTCCAAATTCTTAAGCACTGTCTTTTGTAGTAAATGATTGTGAGAAAATTGTTTAACAAATTACTCTAACATGTCCCTGTGAAACCACCCAAAAGCTACTCCAACTTTGTCCATTTAGCAAGAGGCACTACCCTTCATTTTTCTGAATCTTGAGGGAAATGGAGTGAAAACTCACATCATCTCTACAAACAGAAATTATAATCTTGATACATCTGTGCAACAGCATGTGCTTTCATCTGTAGTATGAACAGTCCTCTATCCTTCAGCAGGAGGATGGCAGCAAGCTGTAATTTCCCCTCATTTCTCTCATGAACCAGGTTACTAAAGTGGTATAGAAGCTAGGCTCCCTGGTTTGCCTATTCCTTCCACCTAGAGCAACTTCGCAGGATGGTGTTTTCAAACAAGTGGAGTTGGGGCCCAAAAAAATGTTGTTATTTATCTATTTGAGAGTACATCGAGAAGAGCTATCTTTAAAATGCATTATTTAAACTGCAAAAGCAAGTGTTTAAGTGTTGAGAACTTAGAAGATATTTATTCCCTGTAGAAGCTACATTCAAGCTTCTAGCACATTTCTCCTATGCAGTGAGAAAAATAAACCTTCTGTGGAAGTGGTATCCTCCAGTGTAATTAAGAATGTGCTTGAAAGAAAGCCATAGATCCAGAACTGCCACCCTTGTGTGCATGTAAACACACAAGCACACTATTCTGTCGTTTTCCAGGTTTCCTGCATACAGAAGGCATTCAGGCATTCTCAAGTACCCAATTACTCGGGCTCAAAAGAGACCAGTCCAACCTTTGAACCAGCACCAAAAGGTCAATGTTAAATCATGTCCCTAAGCGCCAGGACCACTCACTGCTTAAATTCCTCCAGGGACACTGAGTCTACCACTGTCCTGGGAAGACCACTCCAATGTTTGATAACTTCTTCACTAATTCTAGGGTAGCTTTTGTATGCATTTGCAACAACTTTGTAAAAAAAATAAAAACTGTTAGTCAGGCAGAAATAGCATTTTTTCTTAGTCTTATATGTCACTTTAGAATAGAGAGAATATAACAAATATGAGATTGTTGCACATCAGAAATTTATATGATCATTTTTAAAGCAAATAATTTACATAAAACTTAGGTTGGTTTTGCTTTTTTTCATTAAATTAAAATAAATTTTACATATATTAAGTGGAATGAAGCTGTATTCATTTTAGTGTATTTTCAATTATAATTGATAAGATGCTTGGTTGCATGGTTTAGTTGATTAGGTGGTGCTGGATGATAGGTTGGACATGATGATCTTGAAGGTTTTTTCCAACCTGGTTTATTCTATTCTATTCTATTCTATTCTAATAATAACATGAAGTACACAAACCTCAGTTTGTACTCAACTTAGTGTAAACTTCTGTTAAGACTATATCAGAGAAAGGTCAATTTTCACATATGGATAAATTGAATTTGTATTTCAGATTCATATGCTTCAGTCCCTGAAGCAAAACTTTCAACTGAGCAGAAAATATTTTTCCAATGAGCCATTTACTAAAACAATCACATAAATGTAGTTCTAACACTGTGTGGACTACCACTGTGACAATTTGCTATGATTTAACTTTCAAATTTGAAATTGCTGACATGATGACAAAATGACAAATAAGGAGAGCAAATACATTACAGAAAAGGGCAGTATTCTTTTGTAATTATCATAGGATTGTGTCAAATGGACATATAGCTCCTGTTGTAGATAATTATCTCATGCTTTTGTTCGATTCAAGTTTCATACTGTGTATAATAATTCACAGCTCTTGGAGAGTGTCACCTCTCCAAAACAGTCCATTTCCAGTTCTAGATATTCCTTCATCTTACTGCCTAAATTCTTCATTCCCAACATTTTGGTTTACACACGAGTTACTTTTCTAGTATTTGTTTCCCTGTACACTTAGATTGCATTTCTAAATAAAACAGTTTCTAGTAACCTCAAAGTATTAGCACTTTCTCACCTCTTTAAAAAAAAAAAAAAAGAAAAAGAAGAAATGTGGCATTTTGTAATGTCTCATTGTCTCAGTCCAGAGAGGGAAAGAGATTCAGTTCTTTTGAATATTCCCATGGTATGAAATCAGAGACACAAACGAGGCCAAAATACCAACAGTGAGGCTATTTATTAACAGAATAAGTGGATGGATCAGAAGGGGAGAGAGAGAAAATAGAGAGTGGGAGAGAGGAGAGGGAGAGAGAAGAGGAAAGGAATTACCACACCCCTCACCCCCCAAAACAGTTTGGGTCTGTGGAGGAAGGGTGCTTGCAGCTTTGGAAGGGAGGAGATGTTGGGTCTGTGAAGAGAGGCTACTGCAGCTTTGCCATAGAGGAGATGTTGTCCTTGTTGGCTGTGCTGTGCTCTGAGCACCCTCTTCAGCTCCATGAGTTGTGTCAGGCAGAACTTAAGACACGAAGAGAGGGTTCCTCTTGGTCTTCTTCTTCCAGGCTACGTGGTGATGTCTCTGTCATTTTTCTTTCCTGGTATTCTCTCTGTTTTTCTTCAGAGCAACATTGCCCAAGTCTTTGCCTTCTCTCTTGTTTTCCTTCTCAGCAGCATTGTCCAGGTCTTTTCCTTCTTGTGTTTTCCTTCTACTGATCCAGTAATTGCCCAGATCTTTTATACAGTTTTTAGGTATGAGTCCAGGTGGTGAATATGCATATTCCAGAGAGTATTGATAGTGGCCTCAGCCCATTATTTCCAGGGCAGCTGCAGTCTGGTGAGCAATCTTTATCTATGCACCTTCCAGAGACTCGTTCCAGTGGCGTCTGCCCAATACACATCAGCTATTGTCTGGGCAAGCAGCAAAGGTGATTTTATTTTACTGAGTCACATCAAGAGAAACAAGATTTAGTCTCTCACACTCATTCATTATAATTAAAAAAAAAAATTCTTAGTAATTCCTTTTCAGTCATTAAAATAGTGATTCAAGACACTTTGCCATGTATGTAAAGAGATTAAAAGAATGTGTATAACTTACCATGGAAACAGACATTCTTACTGTTGTAAGATATAATTGTTCCTTTATAAAGAAGGTGCTGCAGATACATCAGCAGATCTAAAGACATGCTTTACAAACTGTTAAAATAATGTGCCTCATCACTCCTATTCTAAATAGATTTTAAAGCTGCATTGAAAACAAGTTTATTGGTAAGTGTAATTTTTTCTTCACAAAAGACTGTATTTCCTGAAAATAGTTTACATGATAGTTTTCTTCATTTTCCAAGCTGTAAGGTAGTTAAACCAATGTTCAAATAGGAAGGTTTTAAAAAAAAGTCCATCAAGTCATATCTTGTGAGGGAAACTCCACTAACAAGAAACAAAAAAAAAATAATTCTACAATCAGTACCAACCTTCCAAAGCTATGTTTTCATCCTGAAAAATGAATTTTAAATGCACCTAAACCATCTAAAAGATGTGAGCATATATTTGAACATGAACATTTTTCAATTTCAGAATTTCTAAAATTTTCCATTTCCTTGATATTTTGCATAGAGCAGGAAAAAGGAAAGCTTAGGCTATCTATGATGGAAAAGACTGTGATATAATTATTTCTGACTTAATAAATAACATGTATGAGAAAATATTAACTTTTATAAATTTTGGAGCACAAGCCCTATGAGGAGAGGCTGAGGGAGCTGGGGTTGCTTAGCCTGGAGAAGAGGAGGCTCAGGGGAGACCTTATTGCTCTCTACAACTACCCGAAGGGAGGTTGTAGAGAGGCAGAGGCTGGTCTCTTCTCCCAGGCAACCTGCACCAGAACAAGAGGACACAGTCTCAAGCTGCACCAGGGGAGATTTAGACTGGATGTCAGGAAGAAATTCTTGATAGAGTGACTGCCCATTGGAATGGGCTGCCCAGAGAGGTGGTGGAGTCGTCATCACTGGAGGTGTTTAGGAGGAGACTTGATGGGGTACTTGGTGCCACTGTTTATTTGATTAGATGGTGTTGGATGGTGTGTTGGACATGATGATCTTGAAGGTCTCTTCCAACCTGGTTTATTCTATTCTGTTCTATTTGCAAATGTTTACTTATATGTATTCAAAGTTATTACCAACATATTTTGCTTTCATACAGCTTATTCAACAACAGATACACAAGAAAGTGGCTTTGTTATGCACAAAATGAGTAAGAAATAAACTTTTCAATAAATTATTCTTACTCTGATATTCACCTTTTTGCAGTTTATGACAATATAATGATGAATTGTCTTGCAGTAATACTTACTGACTCAAGTCATGAAAGGTTAATAACTCATTTAAACATTCATTACATGTCCCTATCAAAGTCATCTTAATTTCACAAAGACGTCTAAGTTTCTCTTTAGGGAAACACTCTCTCAGGATTCAAGTGTGATTCTTTATTAACAAAATGGCAAGTGCAAAGTTACATGTCAAAACCCTGACTGATGATGCTGCAAATTGGTTCTTCCACCAAAGCAGAAGACTTTAAATTACTGTTTCTTAAAGGTGTGCTCCCTCAAAGGCAATTAATGTGTCAGTTGTCAGTCAGGATTATTTAATTTCCTAGTGAGGGCTAAGAAAATGGGCAGAGCAGACTGATGAACAGAACATGGTGCTGCTCACAAGGGTATTCTAATAGTGCTGATGATTTCCTACCTTTACTGGGTTTAAAATTTAAGAATCAAAGGCTCAGTATGTCTGGTATATTTGGAAACATTTAAAAAAGCCCACAAACCATAAACAAACAAAAAAACACCAACCAACAAACCAACCAACCAACAAAACCCCAACGAACAAACCACCACCAGCACCATAAAAGATAGTCACAAAACCTCCCAAAAGCCAAAACTCAGAGCTTCCTAGGAACATATTTTTCCTATACATTGATAAATTTCTCCATGCAAGTAAAAAATAAGCATGATAGTATTGTTGCTTGCAGTATAACTGTTTTGTTACTTATCTTTTTGACAAACTATGACCCAGACAGGCCTATCACACAATAGTTAGCCTAAAATTTATAGGTAACTAGGTTTTAAATATTCTTTATACTGTGGTTCAGGGCAGTGATTTTAAACTGGTGTCCTATGCCTTAGGAATGTTGTAATGTTCTGAAATCAGTATTCTTTGTACCTACATTATTAATTTTGCCTAGTTCAAATCAGAAGTGCACTACTTCAAGTTGAATCCACTTAAGTGCTGTTTGTTTCACATTGTGTGGCATTCTTAATAGTGCACCAACTGAATTCTTTATGGATGAAATTAAATTGGAAAAAGCAGTCCAGAATGCCTAATGTACTCTGGCTATTATCAGTCATTCAGCCCATAAGACTGCACTAAAGCTAGCCTGAAGTATACTCTCGGAAATGATCTGTATGGACATCAGGCTCTCAATACCAACTATTACAGTGTATAAATCCGTTCTGACTGAACCACTGCTTTTGTTTGTGGTGCACGTAACACTGATCTCTCCTGCTGGTGCTGCTCCATGGTCATCATAGACACAGTTTACAAAAATATAAACACCTCTTCACACATGCAAGAAGCACTGTAACTGAAATAAATTCAGAGAAGTTAAGAAATAGAGGCCGCTTCATCTCCCTTATGTTTTCCTCCTGATGTCTAAAAAAAAAAAAAAAAAAGCAGCAGCATAAAAACAACCCTGACTTTCGATAGGATAAATATTTGCTGTGTACACGGATGTGATTTGATAAACCCACAGGCGCAACTTACTGATAAACATGTGTAAGTATTCCAGAAAAATCATAGAATCATAGAATGTACTGGTTGGAAGGGGCCTCTAGAGGTCATCTAGTTCAACACCCCTGCAGTAAGCAGAGATATCCCCAAATATATCAGGTTACTCAGAGACACATCAAGACTGACCTTGAATGTCTCCAGGGATGAGCCCTCTATCACCTCCCTGTTCCAGTGTTTCACCACTCTCCTAATGTCCAGTCTAAATCTACTCTTCTCTAAATCAAAACCATTGCCCCTTGCCCTATTACTACATGCCTTTCCAAACAGTCCCTCCCCAGACTTCTTGTAGGCTCCCTTCAAGTACTGGAAAGCCTCTATATATTCCTTTTGCAACCTGACAGAATAGCTTGACCTATTGTTTTTAATTCCTCAGCATGTGAAAAGTTCCTTGTCCAATAAGATTTTCCCTCATTAATTTTGTCCAATATTAAAAGTGGTCTTGTTTCCACTGCACTGTTCTCCAAACATTTACTTGGTTTCTCATAAAAATTCACTCAGATTTAAATCCACTATAAGATATGCATGCACAAAAAAAAACCTAACAAAACACCTAACTTCTTCACTTGTTATGTTTCCTTCTTGTAGCTGGTCTTCATCTTGTTCCCTTTCTGAAATGTAAAATTTACTTCATGGATCAAAAAGAGGAGCAAAATTTCTTCACATAAAGATGAAACTGAAGCAGACAGTAGTTTCTTGATGGAAAGATCCTTCCTTTTTTTCATGACTATGCAAAAGGCTTGCATATCTTTAGAATAGAAATCATCACACCTCAGCCAAACAGTTTTGGAAAACCAAGTTTTCTCTGAAGAGGTTAATGCAACACCGTTGGGCTCGGGTGAAATTCTAACAGGTGATGACACGAATGCTTCCAATTTTTGTCTTATTCTAGGGAAGAAACTTGCAGACTTGATGCAGCTTTGGTGTTTGACATCAGTCCTGAAATTTTACCTTTTAACTGAACTTATTCCAAACATAGCATCACTCGTAGCCAAACTGTTCTTTATCTTCAAATATATGTTTAACTGAAAAGCTTACAGGAGGAGCAGAAGAAAGAACTGGCAGTGGTTAAAAAAAACAGTGGTTTTCATACATTTTTATAAAGTGACTCTCATAAATATACTACTTAATACATGTCATTTTCCTCTGAAGAACAAAAAGGAGTTTCCATGTACCCCAACAGCAAGAAACCACTAAATTTTGTACACACCTCAGGGACCAGAATGTGGGTTTTCCTGAGCTCATCGAGCGATATGTTGTTCCCATATGTACCAGTCTCAACATGGAGAGCAGAAATACAACTGACAGACCAGTTGCAAAGAGGTGACCACTGCTGCAAGATGGGCAAAATGGCCCAGACCTGGAGAGATGGTGTCTATTTACTGAGACTATGTGAATGTTACAGTTCCACTTTCCCACAGTCTGTTGTGTTAAGCCCACTGATTCATCTTTATTTTAACAAGTGCCCTTTTTCCCAGTTGCCTTTCCATCCATTTCAAAGATCATAGAATCATAGAACCAATAAGGTTGAAAAAGACCTCAAAGATCATTAAGTCTGACCTGTCACCCAACACCTCATGACTAACTAAACCATGGCTTCAAGTGCCAAGTCCAATCCTCTCTTGAACACCTGCAGTGACAGTGACTCCACCACCTCCCTGTGCAGCAAGTTCCAATGGCAAACAACTCTTTCTGTGAAGAACTTTCTCCTCACCTCAAGCCTAAATTTCCCCTGGCGCAGCTTGAGACTGTGTCCGCTTGTTCTCATGCTGATTGCCTGGGAGAAGAGACCAACCCCCACCTGGCTACAACCTCCTTTCAGGTAGTTTTAGAAAGCGGTAAGGTCTCCCCTGAGCCTCCTCTTCTCCAGGCTAAACAACCCCAGCTCCCTTAGCCTCTCCTTGTAGGGCTTGTGCTCAAGACCTCTCACCAAGCTCATTGCCCTTCTCTGGACATTTTCAAGTGTCTCAATATTCTTCTTAAATTGAGGGGCCCAGAACTGGACCAGTACTCAAAGTGTGGCCTTACCAGTGCTGAGTACAGGGGCACAATGACTTCCCTGCTCCTGCTGGCCATACTATTTCTGATGCAGGCCAGGATGCCATTGGCCTTCTTGGCCACCTGGGCACACTGCTGGCTCATGTTCAGCCAGCTGTCAACCAGTATCCCCAGGTCCCTTTCTGCATGGCTGCTCTCCAGCCACTCTGACCCCAGCCTGTAGCACTGCATGGGATTGTTTTGGCCAAAGTGCAACACCTGGCACTTGGACTTGTTGAATGCCATCCTGTTGGACTCTGTCCATCTGTCCAGCCTGTCAAGGTCCCTCTGCAAAGCCCTTTAACCCTCTAACAGATCAACATCTGCTCCCAGCCAGGTGTCATCTGCAAATTTACTGATGCAACACTGTTATTTTTTACTCCCATCTTTTTCTCACATGGTTTGGAGGAACAACATCTCTTATCATCTCCAGGCCCTCACAGACATGAAGGCTATGTAAACATTTCATTATTATTCTGGTTTTGGGTTCCCACGCCAGAACATAAACATCTGCTATGCACTTGTTTCTGGATATTGTGAAAAAAAGATGCTTCAATCCTACAAAATTTTTCCTGACATTGAAGCTCAGAAAAGGGCATCCTTTCAGTCAGCCTGATTTTGTTTCTCTCCTCCTCCTCAGGACTAATATAATTCAGTATTTTTTCTGGAAATCATAGAGCAGTGATTCATGGAAATATGAACCAGGTGTATTTGGAGAAACAAGTCAATTTTCATCCAGCACTGATAATGTTTTGTGCTTTTCCATGTTCTGTTTACATGTTCTGATCCCACTGAAGTCAGGAAAGTACTTGTCATTAGATTCAATGAGAAAACAAGTGACAGGAGACAAGGTGAGGAAAAAGGGAAACGATCTTTCCACTCTTAAGGCACAAATACTAAATTAAAACTGTAAACACTCCAAAGGGAAGTTACTGTTGAAAAATCACATACAACACAGATTAAGTGCATTTGTTTAGATTGCTTCATTTCCTTAGCATTTTTAACAGGAGAGATTTATCTTATTATGAAAACACAAAAAGCAACTGGGGAGCCCTCAAGGATTTAGTAATGAAGTGCAATTTTCTCTGTGATGCCTTATTTCGCATGTTAAAAAAATTTCTATAACATAAAATGTATATTTGGATGCATTTTAGCAAATTGCAAGTAGGAATGATGGACATGTTAAAATCTACAAAAAATAAGTGATTATTCCTTTACTGGACAGACTTCTTTGTAGGCCAGAGATGAAAGAGATAATGAGTTTGGAAATCGGCTTGTGCTGTCAGTGTCAGCCAAGTTCAAGGAAAGGGAATATGTATTAAAAACCCACACAGTTTGTTTCTCTTGTATTCTCCTGTTTGGGAAGTGACAAGTCTTTACAAACATTTTCAAAAGGAATGACATAAACTTCATCTGTCAGAGCTACAGTTCTTGGTCTGATTATTGCCTTTTCAACTAAATGTTTGTTGCCTACTTCAATGCCCTTTCTTAGCCAGGGAGATTCTTTCATAAGACTGAAACAGTGGTCACAGTTACCTAGCAGTGACCTTCAACTTCAGGAAATTTTAAAAAGCCTCTGAATTTTCAAGGAACTGGAGGAGCAATGAGCAAGAGAGAATTGTATTTTTAAAGTTTTCAGAGCAGATATTCAACAGTGTAGTTGTAGAGCAGAAGATAATATAGGAGAAAATGTGTCATGAAGGAGGAACTCAGTCATGAGAATGATGGAGTCATGTGACTTGAGTGGTTAACAACCTCATGAAGTATTTAACAACCTCATGAAGTAAACCACTGGATTACTTGGTATTTTGAGCTGAAGCTTTCTTAATTCCTCTTGCAAGACAGCTCTGCTAATAAAATACATAATGATCTCTTCTTAGTAGTATTTAGCCAAATCGCTGGACTGTGGTAAGTATTTTATATTCTAATCAGCTGAATAGACCAGTTATATTCTTGTACCTGAGTTTCATATCTTCCATCAAAAGCAGACTATAAAATATCCCATCAAAACCTAACAAAACCCCAACAAACAAAGAAACAAAAAATCCCAACCGACCCTCCGACAAGAACAAGGAAAAAAACCAAACAAATCCCCAGACATCACATGTCTCAGGCATAGAATCTCTAAAGCTACCAGCATGTGGATTAGTTTATCAAACTCATTGTGCACAACACCCTAAAGTCATATTCTATGCCTTCTAAGTTGTGGAGTACAAGGTGGTTGGAGGTGTCCTGTGTACACTAGCTTTGGAAGCCAGGGTGTCATATCACTTTATGATTCAAGCACATTGAATGTAGCACAAAAGTGTTTCATATTTGTGAATTCAGCAACTCTAAAAAACAAAACAAAACAAATCTTAAAAAAATCACATATAGCATATCAGAAAACAAATATCAGAACAGTGTTTCGAAAAAAATCTGATGGGGGCTTTAAAACTGAAGGCAAGAAGGATTGTCTGAGGAAAGCAGCTGAAACAAAAAAGGATTTAAGTAGGATAAAGTGTGCTCAGCAAATGAGAAATAGTTTAAGTGAGATTGAAAGCAGAATGTGCTACAGAGATTGCCAGACAAAAGGCAGAGTGAATCAGATTAGCAAGCAGGAAAGATGAAATATTGAACATGTGCGCATGTTTGTATATACCTTTATGCTTCTAAACATGGGTAAGCAATAACAGGTAGAAATTATCTGCTAAAATGTACCCCTACACTGCATTTGTTCTACATTTATCTCTTTCAAGAGAAGAGAGTCACAGACATGTCACAGATACCTTTAAAAGCCTCCTATCCTGAATTTCCAGCTCCTTCAAAGTCCATGCATAATACACCCATAGAATGTTCCACTCCCTGTTCTGTTATTGGTGTTACAGGCATGCCAAGAAGTTTCACAGGGACAGGAAAAGGTGAAAGAAGCATACACAGAAAAGTTGTGTCTGAGATATGCAAAAAGCCACTGCAACCACAAGTTGGGAAGAAATAAGTACAGACTGCTGGGCTGTATTTTCAGGCGAGATTGCTTAGTAGAACAGGTATGAGGCAAGAAATGTCTTCAAATCACTTCATTCGTCCACCAACACTATGCCTGACTTTAGCAGGATTTTCCATGAAGGGCTATGGTCTAGACTATGGTCTACTCCTCTACTCCTCTACTCATCAAGGAGGAGTAGACTCTATTGAGGTATGAACAGGAAGAAGCTTAAACTATTTCAAAAAGGATGAAAGGAGAAACCAATCTAAAAAATTTAGAACTTTTGTTGAACAGTTTTTCCTTATAAAGACAATGCCCTCAGTCTAGTAGAGACTGTATTTGGTAAATATTCAGTACAGTTCAGGTGGCATGCAAGGAAACATAATACATGGAAGAAAACATCTCAATAATGTTAAAGTAATCATCTCAATGCAGCAAGCATAATACTATAAAATGAAGTTGTAATGCATTTTTTATGATTATTAAAATAGATATGATCTTACAATGCTTAAGCAGATCAAACAAAAATTCAGGGTAATAAAAAAGGAAATGAGACACTTCAAAACATATCTAAAGAACAGACTAAACATGAATTTAAATTATTTATTCATATTTGTTTGTTAAGAACATAAAATAAAACCAGTAGAACATGAATACAGAGCAGATTTGATTTACACTGACGAATCTCTTCTAATTGGGGATGCCCCTGATTACTTCAAGGGGATTGGACTAGAAGACCTTTAAAGGTCCTTTCCATCCCAGTGCATTCTATGATGTGGACAGTAGTATCAGTTGTCATGTTTATTCCATGTATGAGTATCTGGACAGAAATTTGGACATTGGTTTCCTTGAATATGAATGCATATTTTTCCTCTACTCTCTTTCTGCATTTTAGATCAGTAAAGTGCCGTTTCAAACTTAATCAGCATTATATGAATGAGGCTCTGTTTATGCTTTCACCTTTCAAAAGCCTATGTTTGTATTAATAAAATCAAAACCTATAGTAAGCTCACCTGCAGTATACATAGATATTATTGTTTTTTCCTAATGATATGCTTCATTTTTTTTTCTATTAAAATATTTCAACAAAGCATATACTAAGGTCATTATAGAATTACAACTTCAGAATAGGATAGGATAGGATAGGATAAGGTAGGATAGACCAGGTTGGAAGAGACCTTCAAGATCATTGTGTCCAACACATCATCCAGCACCATCTAATCAACTAAACCATGGCACCAAGCACCCCATCAAGTCTCCTCCTAACCACCTCCAGTGATGTCAGCTCCACCACCTCCCCAGGTAGCCCATTCCAATGAGCAATCACTCTCTCTGTGAAGAATTTCTTCCTGACATCCAGTCTAAACCTCCCCTGGTGCAGCTTGAGACTGTGTCCTCTTGTTCTGGTGCCGGTTGTCTGGGAGAAGAGACCAGCCCCCGCCTGTGTACATCCTCTCTTCAGGTAGTTGTAGAGAGCAATAGACTTCACTATGTATTCAACTTAGTTATCAGCAGAGTCATTTAACCCCTGGTGACAGGAAGCTTCATTTATTAATAATAATGATAATAACAATATGTGATACAAATCCGTGCAATAGGACAATAGAAGAAGTTTACTTGACCAAACAAACAAAATAGTAATGAAGTAGCATGGGAAACATAAGCTTTGAACAAAGGTTAGTCTACAGCTTCAGGATAAAAGGATTCCAGAATGCACATTTTAGAATAGACATGCTGAATTGGCTGGACATAAAAAAAGCATTGACTAGCAAGTATAAATCTGTAACGCATGTTACAAAGAGCTTAATATTCAAGTATGAAGGAGAAAAAGGGATGCATAGTCAGGCATATTCAATCAATATAAAAAGCTTTCCTTGTACAACATTTTCACAGATTTCACTGGAAATTTCATATTCAGAGAGTTTAGGTTATGTTGCATCCACATCTATGTTTCACAGACTGTGAAAGAAGAACTAAACCAAGCAAAATCATATACCTGTTTCTGTACTGAAATCAGACTGAGATTTATATTAGACTGTGTTTGGTTCATGTCTAGACAATGTTGGTAGCAAGGGAGGGGGATACTTGTTTCAAGGAACTCCTCAGATCAGACCTGTCTTTGGCTAAGTTTGAGACAATCAACACCTTTGCAATAACATTTAATAGGGAAAACTTGTTGCGTGGTTCATTTTGAGAGATCTTTTCTGTTAGGAGAGGGACATGGTAGAGACAACCATGTGGGCACACATATCAGTGAGGAGGGATGGCAGAAGCATACTGAAGCAGCCATTCATCTTTGACCCATGGTGTTATGGCAGGCTGATGCCTTGCAGTCCTTAGAGATCAACAGCAAAGAAGGATCCCATCCGCAGCCTGTGGAGGACCCCACAGTGGAGCAAGGGATCAATCCTGAAGAAGGCTGTGACTCTGGGAGAAGCCTGTGCTGGAGTGGTCTATCACTGGGAGGACTAAAGCCTGCAGACAGGACCTATGCTACTTGAAGAAGTTCACAGAACACTATCTCTGGTGGAAGGGATGCTGCAGCAGTGGAGATTGGTGAGGAGTTTTCCTCCTAAGCAGAAAGGGGCATCAGGAGCAGCATGTAATATACTAGGACTGACAGCAGCTCCCATTCTCTGCTCCTCTGTGAGACTGTGAGGGAGAAGGCAGTAGACCTGGGCCTGAGAAGAATGGTGGAGTTGAGGGGAAGATGTTGTAAGATCCAGTTGCATTTATCACTATCCTAGTCTGATTCAGTTGCTGAATTAGTGGTGGCTTTGTTAAATTGATTTTGATTCCCTAAGTCAGGACTGTCTTCTGCCAGTGACCATAACTGGTGACTGTGCCCTCTCTGTCCTTTCTGTTGATATGTGAATAGGATGCGAGTAGGAGTGAGAGAATTGAGTGAGTGTGATTGGTTTTTTGCCAGATGAGTGGGTTTAAACCATGACACAGATATGTTTTCATTAGACAGTATCTTAAAAAGAAAAAAATCTGTTAGTTCTCTGATTATTCTAATAATTAATTTCTAGATAGGCCATAACAACAGCAGATTTATTTGAATTTACTTGGCAACAAATCTTATTTTAATTTTTTAGCCCTAAAGCACAAAAGGTCCAGAGGGGCTTTTATTACTACTTTTTGCAAAATGAAAAATACTGTCCCACAGAATTTATTTTGCATAATTTCACCTTGGGGATTTTAATGAAGGAATATAAAGGGGTGAAAGAGACCCTCAGAGTGTTGTTAGCCTGGGAAAGGCCTCTACTCTTGTGCCAAAGAGTTTATTTCTAAGAAGTAAGACCTTGGAGTCCTGGTGGACAATAAGTTATCCATGGGACACCAATGTGCTCTGTGGGCAATAAGGCCAATAGTATCCTGAGGTGCACAAAGTGTGTGGCCAGCCGGTTGAGTGAAGTTCCTTTTGCCAGCTACTCCATCCTAGTCAGATCGTATCTAAAGTCTGGTGTCCTGTTCTGGGCTCCCCAGTACATAAAGGACAGAAAAATGTAAGAGAGAATCCAATGGAGAGCTGGGAATGATTAAGGGACTGGAACCTCTGTCTTATGAGGAAAGGCTGAGAGACCTGGGACTTCTTCGCCTGGAGAAGAGAAGACTGAGAGGGGGTCTTATTCATGTTTACTGATATCTGAAGGATGCACGTCAAGAGGAAGGGGCTAGTGTCTTTTCACTGGTGCCTTGAGATAGAATGAGGGGCTACAGATACAAACTGGAGCACAGGAAGTTCCATGTCAGCATGAGGAAAAAGTTTTTTGCTGTGAAGGTGACAGAGCCCTGGAACAGGCTGCCCAGATAAACTGTAGATGTACTTTAAAGTTTCTTATTGACCACAACTGGAGAGTTTATCTTGCATAACAAGGTTCTTATATAGCCATCAGTAATGATTTGCAAAAGTTGAGTAAAAGAGCAGACATTATGTCAGTAAAAAGAACTCTGGGTTTCAACTTTTCTTTTACTTTTAAGCTATCACATCCAAGTTATTTACCTGGCTGACTCTGAATTAATTTGGGGTTTTTTTTAGTCTGTATTGAACCCATTTTTTCTCAGAAATATGTAATTATTTGATTTCAAAGAATGGTATAGGAAATAATATTGTACACATAGAATTAAAAAGTCATGCTGTTTTTAATGTATACATACATTTAATTTTAAACCTTTTCCAAATTACACAGGCTGAATATTCTTTGGCCAGTTGGCAAGCCCTTTTTTTTGTTTGCTTGTTTTTCATTTTTCTTATCATCCACAGGAATATCTTTTTTTGGAGACTAATTGTCTGCTAGTGGACTTTCACATTTCCCAGATAATTTATTTACTATCTCAGCTATAATAATTAGCAAGTAAATTATGCATTCACAATGTTTGTTTGGGAAAAAAATCCAGCTTGTACCTATACATTTTATATGTACAATGGTATAGAAAAATTGTGGTGGAAAGAGGAACTATGCTGTGTGAATCATGATTCTTTTTTTCCCTTCCGGATATGATCATGGCTCTACTCTTTATTTTCTATAGCAGCGTAATGAAAACGCTGACTTCACAAGACATTCAATGGAAAGCAAAGTAACTACAACAAATATGCATTCAAACTCTTTGCCATTAGCTACTTCATTTGCATTTTCTAGTGTTTTAAGAAAGATCCTTACAGAGTGCCTAAAAAAATGTATGTTACTACCAACTATAAGCTGTGTGGCATATGCATATGTTTACGAGTTATGACTGTTAGCACACCTTGTGTTATCAACAAAACACACTGAACTGTAGGCAATTCACATTAATAGACTGAATCTAACTCCACATTTCTATAGTTTCCACTCTGAATTCTCACTCTTCCTGAAAAAGAGTTCAAATATCTTAATTATGACTGTACAATTCCATAACATGGTATATCCATAGTTTCATAGTGAAGTACTGAACTTCAAAACAAGGAACTATATCTGTTAAATAAGTCTGTAGGAACATTTCACACCATAAACATTAGTGTTGCATTCATTGCAGAATTCAAACACATATGAGTGCCTTTGCCCATTCAAATACTCATCCAGCTGCCTCCTAGCAGCTCATCTGCAAGTAGACTCTTCAAGCAAAGAACAGTATTTATGTGTTAATGCATCCATTTTATTCCTACCACCTACTTTCCCAGTTTCAGAGTACAGAAACCTTTTGAGTTGAAAGGAATTTCTTTGTATTAAGTACCTCTCAGTGGATTTTACTTCAAAGAGTTACCACAAACACACTGGTAATAAAACAAACCAGTAAAAATTGCTTATTTGTCCTTTCTGCTACTCTGTGTATAATAATATTTGTCAATTTTAGAAGTAATTCTGCACACTAAACCTGTACCAGAACCCAGGGAATTCAGAAACATTATTAGTTGTCACAGTCACTGTAGAGTGGTAGCACAATCTTTTCTTTCAGCTACCTTCAGCATAATGGAACTTTAAGCAGTCAAGTCAGAAATACATTGACAAATGTGACAGATGAAGACCAAAAAATTTTCATCTGGCAGGTATGCAAGTCCCCATGTAGAAAAGATCATCTGTATCTTATACCTCACAGATTTTATTAAAATAAACACAAAATTATGTTTCTCACCTAAGAATTTGGGTTTCACTGAACTATAGGGAACTCAATAGATTTCCTTAATGAGGTCTTAATGTTTCCTTGTTACCTAAGAATACAAAATTCTACTGATTTCAGGACAGTGACATGCTAAAAAGTGTCTCATTATGGCTGACCAATCTTCCTAGTCTCTTTCAGAGAATCAGACTCCTCCAGAAGACAATACAGAGCAGGAGTTTATCTGTGGTGTTGCAAATCACTCTGCAGTGGAGTCTGTGTCTCAATATTGGAAAATGTGGAAAATAGCATCATAACATAGATATCTAAATTATATGTCTCATTTTAGGAAGCTTCATACAACCTGATATGTTGCCTAAATGCATTTCAAAACCAGGTCTTCTTTGGAAAGAGGACAGCAAGGGAGAATACATAATCACCATTTTTACCTGATCAAAACATTACATTAAAAAAAAAAAAAGGCATAATGAAATATTTACGCAGATAACAAGGAAGCTGGTAGTAGTCTTTGTTCTAGGAGATTTGTGTATGTGTGCACCTGTCTATGTATGGGGAAGGGAACAGAAAATAAACACAGAAGGATTTTTTGTATCAGGTAGAAAGAAAGCTAAGTACCTCTACATCAAAATGCTACTGCAAAGGACAGGGATTACCAGAATGCAGTTTTTAATCGGGTTTGACAGACTTTAGAGAATGGGAAACATCAGTACAATAGCTGTCACTATGTTCAGGGACCATAACCAGAAAGCATAGTGTCTGAAATGCATTAGCATTTTCTGAGGTTCTCTATCGTGATTTCAGCTAGAACTGAGCATCTCCCATAATCCTAAGGACTATTTTATATTCTGATAGATAATAATGAAAAAGGCACCTGGAATGCAAGCCAGCGATGTGCTTGATTATTCGTATACTAGGGAGGCTGACATAAATTTACTAATGTCAGCATAATGAAGGAATGGGAATGCAATCAAAAACACAGCTGCAATAAGAAACCCCTCTTAAAAGATCTATTTCAGTGGAGGGCATGGCATCTGGTTTTGCCTAATGTAGCTCTAGTTTGATACTGAAGTCATACTCTGATCAGGTGGTGGTGGTCTGGTGGTCTATTTTATTTTATGAAACAGTATATAGAGAAATGCATAAGAAATTATTCAAACACATGTAGATAAAATACCGTTTCTTGTCAGCATGACATTTCCAAGAGCTTTTACCATGGTATTATCTCAAGAAGAGAAGATTGCATGCCATGCAATTTCCAGATAATCAACCAAACGGTAAGACTGAGATAGTCTATGATATAAAAATGTTAATTCCATTGATAATTAACCATTTAACATTTCATCATCACTGTAGGTTTTTATTCACGGTCATATAGGCTTAGCTGGAAGACTTCAGAGAGAGATTTAACACAAAACAGACAGAAAAATTGTTTGAAAAATAAAGCATATAAAAAATGTAAAGGATTTTTTTGCCTTCATTTCCTTTTATCTTAAATGCTATTTGTTAATACCTCACTTTTCAAAAGTTTAATCCAGCAAACTACTCAAATTTTTGGCTCTAGTGAGGAATTTAAGCAGATTATAACTGGAAGCTTATACATGCATTTCTTTAAAGTTAGTAACTTTACAGAATTCTAAACTGTCTTAAATGCTTTGTTGAACAAGAAATAGAGGTAAGTTTTCAGTCCTGTTTTCCAGAAAAGAAGAGAAAACAATGCCTTCTACATGTAACAGCTCTATTCTTGCAGGTGTATCCATGACCATATTAGAACCAGAGAGAGCAACAACTCTTTTTTTTTCTAATGAATATTTATTTATACTTTGGCTTCTAAATCCTAAATCTCAGACTTTTATTAACAGTACATCTAGATGTTTTTCAGCACACAAATATTAAAGAAAAATTATCCCTCTT
The DNA here is from genome assembly GCF_014839835.1 of Dryobates pubescens. Taxonomy (NCBI): domain Eukaryota; kingdom Metazoa; phylum Chordata; class Aves; order Piciformes; family Picidae; genus Dryobates; species Dryobates pubescens. The sequence goes on from NC_071657.1 coordinate 103,902,215, forward strand.
TAATTACCCTTATACCTATCTTTTCAATTTCTTCCTTAATTATCTTAAATCCAAGGTAATAAATTAATCTTACAGTAGAGCTTTAAGCAAAATCCCAATTGCCTTTTGTATACTCTAGAACACTAAAATTAGTTTATGAGGTCAGGTGTTTTTGAAGAAATGTCTTCCTTAGAAGAAAGTCTTATGCTTACTATTATTATTATTATTTATGTACTTAAGACACTTTAAGGTGAAATGCCTCATGCAGATTCCTCTCCTGATATTATCAGATAAGTAGATTGAAGTAGGAAAGTCAATTATACTGAGATGGATCTTAAGTCAAAGGAAAGACCTTAAAAGTATTGCATATTCCTCTTACTTCTACCCTCTGTCCTGTATTGTTGTTTGCAATGGTGGAAATCCCTGGCCAGCGATAAACACTGCTGAAAATACTGCACAAAGTTTACAAGTCTAGAAAGATATTCAAGATGAGTCATCAGGTCTCTGTCATTTGAATAATGCCTGTCCACAGGAAAGGTCAGCTCTAATCCATTTTCAGATGTGTCAAGCATTCAGTCTAAGTTGTGTTATACTAACGCAGCACATTACAGAAATTAATTAATGTTTGTAAAATTCTTAGCAGTATTTACACGGTCTACCGAAGTAGCACAGTGTGTCGTTATATGCAACATATTTCCTCTTCCAAATCACTATAATCTGCAATGAACTTCATATCAAAAATCACAAAAGGAAAATAAAAGTGACACTGGAATTCTTCTTATTACTTGGATATCCTTCACCTTTGACTTCAACTAATCAGTTCAGTTTAGCAGCACTTGATGGTTCTTAAACAACTATGAAGGGTCAAGATCAAAAATTTCTCCATGCTTCCAGACTGCTTTGCTGCATGTGAAAACTTATGTTTACAGCAATTTTGGCAGGGGAAAAACCTAAACCAATATAAACCCAAGTTTCCAAAAGCCAGTGAACAATGAGAGCATGGAATAAACACGCAGCTTTTCTTTATTTCTTGTTGGACATGAATTCTTTTCCATTGGACCTCACCTTCCAGTAACCGTATATTTCTGGTCTCAATGAGGCAAGTCATAAATTTTACAGATTAATTTATACATGTGCCATGTTAAAGTTTTATATAGCATTTGGTATATTTCATCTTTCATGATTTTAATGCCCAACAGCAATAATGCAAACAAACAGAAACTTTTTCTTCTGAGTTTATGCAAGCATGCCTATCTTCATACCAAAAGAAAGTTGTTATAGACTAGTGATATTTCCAGAGAGGATGCATTAGCATTAAAAATAAATGCTAAGCAGTCAGATAAAAGCAAAGATAAGTCTATGCAGCAAATCACAATTTTAGATTCATGTTATTCAGTAATGGGTAAGAAAATCATTACAAAAAGGCTTTTACTATATATATATGAGTACGCTATGTACTTATTACTTTGCGGGGGGGAAGGAAGTTTTTGATGCTCTTTAGCAAACCTGAATGCAATTAATTTCAGGGAATGTGGTTCTTTCAGTAATGAGAAGAGTGGATAAGAGATTAGCAGTTAATTTACTAAACAAAGTACACGTAAAGAACAGCTTAGTAGTAGGTGTTCATCTGTTCCAAGAAACTCTTCATTAAGACACATAGATAAAAACTATCCTGTTAATGCACAACAGGGTTTATAATAGGTCTGCATGAGTGAGTGATATGACCTAGAACATTTTTGCTGTAACAATAGACAGACAAGTGTGGTAGCTTTAGGCTATGACTTTAAAAAATTTACACAGATCTTGAACAGAAAGTAGTAGAATGTAAATAAATCACTACTGCGTGTGTAAAAAGGATGTGTTTTTAACTAAAGTGGAACAAATATTGCATGAAATTTTCTATCTTGAAATTTATGCTTAATGTTGGTGAGTGAGCTAAACAAATAGTAGGCAAACTAATTATATTAATGAATATTACACAAAAGGGAGAAGTGCTATCCTTCATCTATGTCCTGAACTATACAAGACTGCTGTGCACAGGAAATAGATCAATACCTTGGAAGTAAGCTGCACTCCAGTGGTGAGCAAAGTGCCCTCTCCTTACGCTGCACAAGCTATTTTGAAAATTTCCACGGTTTTTATGTTGAGGCTGGTTTACAAATGATTATGAGCTTTATAGGCAAAAATAATTTGACATAAAATGACATTATAAAAAGACTTTAAACATTAAAAATATCTTAATTTACATTATGAACAAGCTAAACAAAGATAATTAATATAAATAATTAGTACATTTTGCTACTCTTAATCAACTGAAATTTCCTCATTTCCTTTCTTGTGGTATCTTTTTCATATTGGCTGCCAGGAGAGAAAAGACCTTCTGTTTATGAACAAGTAGGTTGGTATCTCAGTCTTGTTGGTATAAAAGCAATAATTGCACAGACATCAGTAAAGTAATTAAAACTATGCCAATATAGTAGAATCAAAATTAAAATATCCTTAAATTTTAAATCCAGCCACATATTCACATAGTAATTTTAATTCCAAGTGGTGTTCTACATGTATACACCTGCATGTATAATGCACAGAAGACACTGTGTGTGTTTTCATTTAGCTTGTATGAAATTTGTTTCTGAATGTTTGCTGCTGATGTGACAGTGTGCAATGAAGAATTACAGGTAGAGAATTTCAGTGTTGTTGTGTCATTCTGTTGAGGTAAGAAGAAACTAATTCAAAGTAATTTTTTATAATAATATGATATATTATCAACAATTTCTAGCTGGAATACCTTGTAGTGCACAAAAACTTGTCAATGGTTCGTGCATCACAAGGTCAAGAAATGCCCAGCACATGATGTAAACCACAGTGATCCTTTAATAGACCTAACTTACTTAAAATTTTAGGTAAACCAGTCTCAATAGTTAAAATAATTCACACTCAAAGAGACTTTGCTATTTTCTTCTTATGATGATATGCATACATAATCATAACCTTTCTATGTGAGAATACTTGTGTTCTACCAGCACAAGTTCCATATTATTTGAAAGAGATTCCAGATGCATTGTTAGACACTTCAGCAATTCATAGAAATACAAAATGAAACTGGAAGTCATGGTGGAAACAATGTGTAGACTCCTTCTGGCAAATACCATAAGCTAGGAAAACAGTAATACAATCTTACAAAATAAACAAGCAAACGAACATTTCAGTTGAGAGTATATGAAATCAAAGAGATTTGTGAATTCTTTTTGAAATCAAGCCTGAGATAAATTGTGAAATTCAGAGAAGTAATTCAGTCCTTGATACATGGAAAGATGAACCTTAACATGGCATGCATGAGTACAATAATATAAGTAATAGAGAACATTGTATCTGAAGAGACGATATGAGTGTAGTTTGATAACTACACTCATGCAGTTTGGAGTATGGGGAAAGTTAAGATCTGGAAAGCAGTGTTCACAGACAGAGATCTAGAGTAGAATAAGAGAGATCAGAAAATGTTGCGGTGGCTAAGAGCATCTTGTTGTAATATTGTTACGAAGGGATTTCAATTTCCTGGATATCAATCAGAATGCAAATTCCAAAATAGACAGGGGAAGAGTGCCTGATAATTTACAGAGAAAGGCCCAAGATAATAGGCTGTTTTGAATTATATCTAAGGAAAAAAACCCATATGTACAGCAGTCTGAATGTGCTGAAAAAGTGAAATATTGACCTTTGATCTCACAACAGAGAAGAGTATGAGGTTATTTCATTTCAGTTCTATGCCTTTATTTATGCTCCTACCTCTGAATTGTGGGCAGCTGTTCAACACATTTTCTCATTCACTATAAAGGAAATAAGCAAAGGAATAAAACATAGAAAATGTGAAAGAAATATTGCATATTCTGAACAAGCTATTTGTTCCTTCACTCTGTTCTTCAATACTAGTTTAGTGTATTCTCAGCTGGTGCAAAAACAATTTAAAAATAGGTTGTTGCATCTGTGTGCACTGTTAGCCTTCATCCAATATGTGGGTTTTGATCAGAAGTTATTAATCTTTTGCAGCTCTCAGAAGCCCGCACTTTCAAAGGCCCATAGAATTCTTCTCTCCCCTGCTTTTAGCCTTTATGCAGAAAACCTTGGAGTGATGGCTCAAGCTTAGCATAGTAGCCTCATGTTAATTAGGCAAACTTTGTTGCTTTTGAAGGAGAAGATAAAAACTTGTCTTTGAGAAGTAACAACAGCAGCATCTAGTGAGTCAGCAGCCACCATAGGTAAACTGAGATCCAGGCCAATCCTTTGACCTTAGTTTTCTTTTCTCCTTTCATTTTCATTGGTGCAGAATGAATGTTTTATCTGGAATACAAATGGGGCATGGGGAAAGTGGTGAGGACTGAGAGGAAATGAAGACTTGCTTTTGGGACTTCTCCAGTTTTACCAAACAGCTTCACTAAACACCTTCACTGTACTAAATTGAGGGGATTAGTTGCAGCTTGAGAATGAGTAACAGAATTCACAGTCCAATGCTTTGTTGCGAAACAAAAGATGAAACAGTATTCACTGAGCATTACTTTACCTTAAAGACCCATGTCCCTAGCTTGCCTCTACTTCCTTGTGAAAAAGATGATTCTGTATAGGAATACATTAAGCTTGAGCCTATAACTGTTATTCTGGTGGCCCTTCGTCATTAATAGTCTTCCTAAGCCAAAGCTGTCTTAGTGAATATTCCACAGTGATCATAACAAGTCTTAAATGAACTTATCTGACATAACCACAGAATGTTACTCTTGTATACTGTAGGATCTTCTGTTATTGAACTCAGCAGAACACTGAGTTTAATCTATTGCAAGGGACTTACATGAAACTGTTTTAGCATGAATTCAGCCCTGTTTTTATATTAGGAATGCACAAATACTGTAGCAGTTTTAACCCAGAGTGCTCTGGTTACAAAAAACAGCAAACAAAACCAGAAATCCCCACCCAACTTATGTTATGAGATAGGCAGGTTTTTTTTCCCCTGTGTTTTAAATGGAATTTGTGAATGAGAGACATGAATAAGCATAATTACCTCACCTATTCTTTTTCCCCCACTGCTTTCAAAATATAACTTCCCATCCTCTTAGTTTTTTGTGAGTAGATGCACCCTCTCAAAATACCCTCTTTAAGATTTAGTCCCACTGGAATCTCCTGAGTGAAACAACAGCCACAGGCAGAAGCAACTGTATATGCTTTATCTTAACTGGAATAATTCCATGTATACTTGTTATATTAGTGTACTAGACCCAAGGCAGGTGATCATGAAATACTTGTCTTAACTGAGGCATGGTGGAAAAGAAGACAAGTGCTCAAGTCAGCTTTTTTGGATAGATGCTCAGCCAAAAGTAAGACTTCAGTTGAGAGAAAGAAAGATATTTAAAGGTAAAATTTAACTGGTTCTGAGAAAATATTTATCTGTCCTGTTATGGTTTCCTTCCTTCCCTTTAATTATCTAAAGCTATAATTTTAAACATAAGCTATTTGAAAGAAAGGTAAATTAGAAAGAAAAAAAAAACAACCCAACCACCAACACCCAGTTGTGCTATGAATTATGAAACAACCCATAGCTTAATTATTACATACTATTTTCTACAACATTTGATGTCGCAATCAATGTGTGTAATGGACAATGTCCGCTACATCACTGGGTATGCAGTATTTTGTTATCTATTTGTTATTCAATATTTCTCCCCTTCTTAACTAAATTTACAGCTCTATATTCAAAATCAGCATTGAAGGGAGGATTCTTAACATTGCTATGGATTTTTCTTGTCTGTTTATCAAGATAAATTATCTTTGTTTCTCAATCACTTTATTTCATTACTGTCTTGTGAGAAGAACGTGTAATATTTCCACTTTACAGATACCAACTGGCACAATAGGGAGGTGTAGTAGGTTGAGAGAGGGCTTAGCTCTCCCTCCTCCACAGAGTAAGAAACCACAACTAGCCCAGTCGAAAGAGCAAGCTATATATTTACAAGCATATATGGAAAGCAGGTTATATATAACACAATATATACAGGTATTTACAATATATACACAGAAATATACAGCAAAGAGAAATAGCACAACAAAAATCCCTCCCCAAGGGAGGGATCCCCTCCTTGGAACTCCCTCTCTTCCCCCCTACCTCCCTTTTTCCCCAAAAAGGGGTTAGAGAGAGAGAAAGGCAAGTTACTAAGGAAAAGAGTTGTTAGTAAGCTTCAAAAGCCCATGCCGGATTAGCTTTTGCTTATCTGAAGGCCAACTCCAGCAGTTCGCAGAAGAAGCAGGCAGGGAGAACAGGCTGAAACTCCCCCCAACTCCCCAAACCGAACTGAACTGAGGAAAAAAAAAAAAAATTCCAACTGCTACACAATTTTGTCTATCCACCAATGAAATTCGTTTAGAATATCAGAATGTTTTGGTTCTAGTACTGAAAACATTAGCCAGTGTCTCAGCACTGTTTGTTGTTAAAGGCACAGCCTCAAACGACCACAGGAGGGTAAGTCTGGCCACATCCACTTATCATAGATCTATTCTTTGAAAGATATATCAGACTTTTTCATTATATAGCAGTGCTCTCTTTGTGACTATGAGGGCTCAAGGAGGAGGTGAAATAAATATCTAATCATGTCTTACAGAAAATATGAATTGGATTTTAAAGAAAATTGAAAAGAAAGCCTAGCATCTTCATTGTTTCTCAGCTACTGACTGCTTTAACCACTAAACTATGAAATCAGGAGACTGTTTCTTCTTTAATTGTCCCCTGGGCCTGTAAAGTCCTGTGTCAAGGGATAAGCAAAGGATCTGCATGCTCTGGCTTTAGTCTAACAGAATATAGAATGCATAAATGACATCCCCAGACACAGCTGTGTGAATTTACTAGCCACTCAGATAAACAGATGTCAAAGAGAGACCTGTGACTCTTTTCCTAGAACAGCCATTGGCATTTATACATAGCAGAGGACTCTGAGTGTTCAGATCTTATGCAGATCACCATCACCATTTTAGACCATGCAACACATAAGCATAGGACAGAGGATGGGAAGTAAACCCAATGTGAGGCACCTAAGTCACCCCCTGCAAGAATCCTGATAACCTAACACTCATCTTTTGTTTTCTGTGTCCTTAAAAGTCTTTATGTTACTTAGTCCCTGTCTAGTCTATGACTGAAATCAGCAATTCTGTACTTTGTTGGTTTCAATGGGAATAGAAGTAAGGGTCTTATGAGCTAAGTCATATGCTTTTTGAACACTTGTAATCCATTTCAACAATTTGGTTTCATTCCATTTAGAGTGTGATTTTACTGGAATATTCAAATCTGTCTAAGTCTCTCACTGAATGAAGTCCAGAAATATCTAAGTGGACAACTTGTAGCCAAACAGCTGCACCACTGAACACCCCTAGGTACTTCTTAGGGCTGCTCTCAATCCACTCATTGCCCAGCCTATATTTCTACTTGGGATTGCCCCAAGCCTGGTGCAGGACCTTGCATGTGACCTTGTTGAACTTCTTCAGGTTTGCATAGGCCCACCCGTCAAGCTTGTCAGAAGCTCTCTGGATGGCATACTTTCCACCCAGTGCATCAACCACAGTTTACAGCTTGGTGCCATTGGCAAACTTGCTGAGGGTGTACTGTCCATGTCATGAACAAGCATGTTCAATAACACTGATACCAATATTGACCCTTGAGGAACACCACTCATTACTTCTCTCCATGCATCCATCAAGCTGTTGACTTCAACTGTATGAGTGCAACCATACAACCAATTCCTTTTCCACTGAATTGTTCATCTGTCAGATCTACATCTCTACAATTTTGAGACATGAATTTTATGCAGGACAGTGTCAAATGCCTTGCACAAGTCCAGGCAGATTACGTCAGCTGCTCTTCCCATAACCACCAACACTGTAACTTTGTCATAGAAGGCCAGCAGATTTTTCTGGCATGATTTGCCCTTAGTGAAGCTGTGTTGGACGTCATAATTCACCTTTATTTCCTATGTGCCCTAACATGGTTTTCTGGAGGATCCACTCCATGATCTTGCCAGGCACAGAGGTAAGACTGAATGACCAGTAGTTCTCTGAGTCTTTCTTTTTGCACTTTTGAAAAATGAGGACTATATTTTCCCTTTTCCAGTCAGTGGGAACTTCACCAAACTGCCACTTCATCCACCATTTCTCTCAAGAACCATGAATGTATCTCATGAGGTCCCATGGATTCATACATTTTCAGATGCCTTAGATGGTCTTGAACCCGATCTTCTCCTACAGTGGGCAATTCTTCATTCTCCTATTCCTTTCCTTTGCCTTCTGTTACTTGGTCAGTGTTGCTGGAGTACACCAAAATACCTTTAGAATCTTTTCTTGCTTCTCTTGACATACCCAGCCTGATTTAATTCTTGGCTTTCCCAATCCCCTGGCTATTCAGACAGTTTCTCTGTATTCCTCCCTGTACTTTCTTCCATCCTCTGTAGGCTCCCCTTTTGTGCCTGAGTTTGTCTAGGAGTTCCTTGTTCATTCACAGAGTCCTCCTGTTTTGTTTTTGCTTGTTTGTTTGTTTTGCCTGACTTCCTGTTTATCAGAATACACTGCTCCCAGGTTTGAAGGGGGTAATTCTTGAATATTAACCAGCTTTTCTGGAGTATGGCTGCCAGGCCACTCTCCATGATATCTGACAAGTCCTGGCAGGTGAGGTCCCTGGGGATGGAAGAAAGCAAACATCACAACCATTTTTAAAATGGGTAGAAAGGCAAACCCTGGGAACTACCAACCTGTCAGCCTCACCTCTGTGCCTGGAAAGATCATGGAACAGATTCTCCTAGATGCCATGCTGAGGCACATGGAGGACAGGGAGGTGATTAAAGACAGCCAGCATGGCTTTACTAGGGGCAGGTCCTGACTGACTAACCTTGTGGCTTTCTATGGCAGAGTGACTAAGTCAGTAGATAAGGGATGACCTATGGATGTGGTCTACCTGGACTTCTGCCAAGCCTTTGACACAGGCCCCCACAGCATCCTGCTCACCAAGTTGGAGAGATATGGATTTGATAAGTGAACAATTCATTGGGTAAGGAATTGGCTGGATGGTCACATCCAGAGGGTGGTGCTCAATGGCTTGAAGTGCAGATGGAGAGCAGTGACAAGTGGTGTCCCTCAGGGGTCTGTACTGGGACCTGTACTGTTGGATATTTTATCAATGACATAGAGAGATTGAATGCACCATCAACGAGTTTGCAGATGACACCAAGCTGTGTGGTGCTGTTGATGCACAAGAAGGACAGGATTGTGTCCAGACGGACCTGGACAAGCTGCAGTGGTGGGCCCAGGTGAACCTCATGAGGTCCAACAAGAGCAAGTGCAGGGTTCTGCACCAGGCCAGAACAATCCTATCAATACAGACTGGGGAATGAAGTGACAGAAAGCAGCCCCGTGGAAAAGGATTTGGGGGTGCTGATGGATGAGAAACTGAACATGAGCAGGCAGCGTGTGCTTGCAGCCCAGAAGGCAAATCACATCCCGGGCCGCATCAAAAGATGAGCTGCCAGCAGGTCCAGAGAGGTGATTCTGCCACTTTGCTCTGCTCTGGTGAGACCTCACCTGGAGTACTGAATCCAGGTCTGGAGCCCACAATATAGGAAGGACATGGACCTGATGGAGAGGGTACAGAGGAGGCCATGAAAATGATCAGGGGATTGGAGCACTTCTGCTACGAGGACAGGCTGAGGGAGCTGGGATTGTTCAGCCTTGAGAAGAGGTCCCTGCTGGCTGCAGAGATGTCAGACCAGATGACCTTTGGATGTCCCTTCTGGCCTGGCCCATTCTATGAAAGGGGATTAAACCACAAACTTGAACAAAAGTAATTTTTTATTTGCTATTATATTCCTTTAATATTGCCAATACATATGGTTGTATAGGACACAAACCAAATATTAAAGCAGTACTTGTCTGACTTTTCACCATACAAGTGGCATTGTTTGATTATTTCATAATTTCATTTGAGATTCATACATACTATAATGAAACTAGATCCTTTCTATATACACATATTAGAAAATTAAATCATTAGCAATGTCCAGATTAAGAGGAAATAGTGTAAAACATTTTCTGCATTTGTTATTTCATCTCTTTCAGATTTCTATTGGTAATTTGAGTTTAAAGATACATTATGATACATCGGGGGCAAAAAAAAAGTCAGAGTTGAAAACCATCAAGAGATATTAAGGGGTCTGATATTTATCAACAGCAAGGATATACTGTTCTATAAATGCTGTTTTTATTACCTTGTAAATTGAGCCCTCAGTACATCCTTGATAAATGAACAATACTTCTGGCATAAGGAGACCAACAGGCAGCCCCTCAGATATTTCAAAGTACAGTTGCCACAGCAGGTCTTTTTGCAACAGAATGATTACAAAAATCTAAAACTAGTTTTATAAAATTTTGTCAGGGCAATTGACAACTTTTTTTTAAAACTTTTTTTTTTCTTTTTTTAAATAAAATACACAAGAATGAATTGCCTCTATTAGATGGCTGCATCCATGGGGGGGGAAAAAGAGGGAAGTCCAGGTCTAGACTTCCATCATTCTTCTTTTGTGGCTATTTTAGATTAATGGGACCCTGGTGATTTCAAATAATTTACAGGGCAGTCACTGGTAACTTCATAAGAATTTTACCCTGAGGGACTGCTGGATGCTGAACTGCTGAGTCTGAACACTGGCACTACATTGCTAAGTGGATGAAAGTGGTAGAATTAGATGAGAGCATTTTCAACACCATTTTGCCCTCGCTGTTTTGCAACAAGAGTCCCTGTTGTGCCCAGTGTGTGAGATTATGTAAAGAGAAGGTACATATTTACAGCTACCTGCTCTAGTGTGCCTGCCTGTACTTAAATCTGAAGGAAAAGCACTTGTCAACTATAACTTTTTAGATATGTAAAAGCTTGCAGAATTGGTGAAAAGGTAAGATGGATTTTAACCTTCTGACATCCATAACAGAGAAGATTGAAAAAAAGAGGGGGAAAAAAGAATGAGAATTGTTGTTATTGATATGCATCTACAGGTCTATGAACATAATAATTCAGAGGGAAATTGAATATATTTAATATGAAGTAGTGGCAAATTCTGGGAGAGCCATGTGTGACCCTTGTGATTAGTTCTCTTTAAAAATGACATTTATTGTTTGAATTTCAGCAAGAAAAGCTTAGCTATATCATCAATTTAATATGCAGTCTTCTATCAGAAAGCAAACGAGGAGTACTTGTAACATGGCAAATCCTCTTGGATTTCAAGGTCCCCTTCCCATCTCCTGCAGTTCCGTTTAAAGGATGTTGTTATTTTTATGTCATAGCCAAAGCAGACATATAGCCCCTTATTTGAGTTCAGCATGCAATGTCAGACATGCTGTCATGCACAGCAAAAAGTAATAACTGGGTGTTCATGTATTTTGTGAAATATATTCACGACTCCAACAAAATAGCATGGTGTTTTTAAAATTGTCCAGTTCATAAAACAACATCTTTGGCACTTGATATCAAAATAATCTACTTGAATCATTGCCATTGTAATGCAGAGCCATTAACTTCAATGACATATCACCTGGTGAAGTCACAGTAGACATGTTTTAAATGTTCTTAAATTCTAGAAAACACTGATCATTTGGAAATGTTATAAATAATACTTAGGGGGAAAAAATCTTCAAGAAAAATCTTGTCAGAAGTACAAAAGAGATGAGTCTTCCATCTCATAAAATGTAGTGATATGTACAAAAATAGAGAAGGGCTTTGTTCTTTATGTAACAGTGGTAAATTATTGAATGGCTTGATTCTAACTATTTTCTGTAATTCATGTCACTGATCTCAGTCATTAGGACCTAGACTTGCACATTATTATTCTGAAGTAAATACCCACAGGTTAAGGTTTTTCAATGTGACTGCTTTGAAATACAATCAGCAGTCTTTATCTGGAGACTACAAAACTTCAAAACTTGTACTGAAGTCACAAGGGCTATATTGTATCACCACTGCAGTCCTACATAACTTTTTTCATTAATGTTTTCCATTCCTTCAAATCACTAGAAATGATCCACACTGTTATTTGATTGGGATATTTGCTCAGTGCATATGATGCAAATTCCACAGCATGTGACCTGTACATTTTTGATCTTATGTCTGTGTCGGGTTAATGCTGGTAATCCCTCAAGTAGGACAAAGAGGACCTTGTGTGGAGCACACAAAGTATGTGCAGGTTAAAAATGGAAACAAGTTCACATGTGCTGATTGACCAGAAGCCTCTGCCACTGTGATTTATAGCCTTAGAATTGAAATCTGTAGATCATTTTAATTTCTGCAGCTGAGTTGTTCAAAGTTTTGCATGTCTCTTGTGGAAAGACAGACATAACCCTTTAGATCTGTGTAGCTGAGACATTGATATGTTTCTCATTAAGAAAAATGACCCTGGGATACAAATGAAAATGAGATGTAGCTTCCTATCTCAAGAGGTGATCCCAATGCCTACAATGTCAAATAAAATCCGAACATTTTTTGTTCCACCAAAAAATTAATCAGGGGACATATATTAATCAATTCCTATCATATGCAAAATAATTCTATCATAAACAATACTAAGGTTTAAAGTGATGGAAAGAGCCTCCTTATTCAGGCTAGGGTAAAAACATCCATGAAGCAAGACACCCTGAAAAAGTCAATAAATAGTATCCTTGCTAAGATGACTGAAGTCATTACCACCTGCAGCTACTGATACGTGATGCTGCCCTGTAGCCCAAGGGAGTGTGTTACACAGTTTTTGCCATGCCAGCTCATTGTCTGCTTAGTTCAATGCCTTGGTCAAAGGCGTGATAAACCATGATAATACAGCTAAAAAGAGCTTTGTGTTTGCATAGAAATGTCTTATAATCAGCAGTCTCCAAAGTGCAAGAACTTGAGAGATGCTCACACGCTTCATTGTTAGACAATTAGGTTGTTATCACCCAACACATTTTTAGAATCAGTCTTCATTTTCACCATTTTGTTCTTTTAATAAAGATATAAATAAGCACAAAGAACCATGATACATGGATCCATATATGTGATCTATAGGGACTTTTTTTTTAACCAGTGAGTAATGACTTGTTTTGTCAGGTTAGCCTTAGTGAGATAACATAAATTTTTATGAGATTATTTTTCATTTAGATATGATAAATACAATAAATTCTATTTATTCATGTGATCTGTTTAGTTGTCATGTTTCAGGTAAGGATCCAGGAATGCCTTGATTTGCATGCATGGTCTAATTTCTGAATAGTAACTACAATTATTTACTCAATAATTTACTACAACTATTAACTCAAACTTGAAGCTAAAAAGGATAGCATAGCTTTTCCCTGTACATGTTCTTTGGACCATTTCTGCTTACAGTAATGTCAATGTCAAAACTCCTGAGAGAAAGATGGGTCTATTTACTCCATATTCAAGACCCTAAAGACTCTTGTAAAGCCTTCAATAAACCAAGCCCCTGTTGTAATGTGGCTGATTAATTCTGTTGGAATTATTCCCTGAAGAGTACTACACTCAAAACATTTTTTTTTAATTTCAATTTCTTTTTCTCATACTATTTTATTGCTTTATAACTATTCCTTTTTCTTCATCTTTCACAATCAACTGCAATGTCTTCTTAGGCTAGCACACACATCTATTGAGAGAGCAACCAACAGACAAGGAAACAAGGGCAAACAGAGGAGTAGAAAATGGGAGATAATGGGAAAAGACATGCTATTTCAAATAGTTCCAGGAAGTTATTCAAACGCCTCTGCTTCCATTTTTATAAGCTTCTTGACACTAAATACTTCAGCTACCTGAATCTTATGGTTGCTGCAGCTTTCAGTAGCTTAATACATCTTAAAGTTCCCATTATTTCCCCTGAGAGGTATAAAGTAAAAAACCTAGAGATAAATCATTGACGTTTGAAATTATGTTTTGTAGTTCTTTGAGCAAAATAATTATTTTATGGTTAACATTTTCATAAATTTTAATATTTTTATTTAATATTCTGTTCTAATACCATTTCAAAATAGAAAATAAGAAGGGGTTGCTTCAAAACATGTTTAAAGAAACTATTACAGCATTTCCAAACATAGAATTTTTCTTAATCCTTCTCCAATACAAAGCTATTTATTAGAATAATACAAAAATCACCAAAAAAATCCAGGTCAAAACTACCTTTGTATCAGCCAAAAACATGTTTCCTCCAATATAGTATTACAGATTAGTATTACAGATAACAAAGAACTCCTATATACACAGGCAAGTAACTATATACATAAATGGACACCTGTTGGACTACATATGTATTGTGCATGGATTTACCTTCCCCTCCACCAATGTTCTTTCCTTTGCATTTCGTAGCACCACCTGTGAATTTTCCTCCAAAAACACTGTATGTAACATGACATAACTGTCAATTCACTTTTCCAGATGCTGCGAAAAGGGCAATGAATACTAGAGAGAGACTTAACTTGAAATGTCTGTATTCCTTTGAAGGAAAACAAGTGAAAGGAATTGACAGTATGTTCCTGACTAGACCTCTTCACCTGAACCTATTTTTCATTCTTTCTCTTGGTATCTCATTTTATTGTAAGGCGATAGGTTTGTGAAAGCTACTTTGTAGAGCCAGTGTATAACTAAGGCAAGCTGTGCAGCTACTGTGAAGTGTATGAAATTATAGTCTACTAATGAAATCAAACTATGTCTCCTTACAGGATTAGCTGGATGATAATTAAGCCTTCCCTGTCTCTAAGTGATATAAACCTGTTGGCACCTTCAGTTTGCCGTTGTTAAAGCAATGGTGTTGGAAGCATGTAGAGTTGCAGAGCTCTATCTTTTTGTGACATGCATTGGTTTCCTGTCTGGATCAGAGGTCAGGGACCTGGATCTCTTACTCTGAAATGCATACTGTACTGACACTTACAATAATTTTTCCAGAGACAGGACAAGGCCTAGGAGAGATGGTTAGTAAAAGAGAGCACAAAATAAAAGAACACACCAGGAATGCCACAAAGCACTTTGTAACTGCCAATATAGCTGTGCTTATAATGATGCTGTCTGGCAAGACAAGACTACATGATGTTACAGTGAGAGTATTTCAGAAGACTTTTATGAGTCCTGTGTTCTTAGATCATCTGCACTTCCTCATGCACGGTTCTCTATAAAAACATGCTCCAAAAGAGGAGCCAAAGCTTTTTTCAAATACACCCTAGTTTAGCTACAAATGCTGGGAATGGCAGGCAGCTGAGATGCTTATCTTGAAACCACTGTGACTGCTAAGAGCTGAAACTACCAGGGCAAAATTCTCCAAAAGATTTACCCAGTCCTAACAGCTGTTGCTACCACAAGCTAATGCATTATCCAATGGCTTATTTTTGTTAAGTTCAGGAGCAACAGAAGTCACCACTTGAATCTTTTACTTGACTTTACTGGATTTACTGGGACTGGTCTGATAATAATTACACCAAAAGAAGTTTAGTTTCGGAAATCTTTTTAGTTGTTACAATTCACTTTCCTTAAGGATTTAGTGCATTCAGGCTTCAAGATTCCACAGCTCAATTCTCTGTGATTAGCACTGCTTCCTTGCACATGTAAAGGGGGGCTGAACACACAAATCATTTGTAGTAGGCTACAAGACTACTGAGATATCTGTTACTCGTAACAGGATGGATCTTAACAGAGTTGATTCACAGCAGACAGCAAACTACAGTGCTGAATAACATAGCCCGTACTGTATTGGAAACAGTGCTAGAGTCCGGATCAATTTAGTACAATAAAATATAACTCAGGATGGCCACTCAGGAGGACTGCAAAGTTGTTTGAGGCTGCGCAGGGAGAAAATTAGAAGGGTCAAAGTCCAAATAGAAGTTAACCTGGCTGTTAAAGACAATAAGAAATTGTTCTGTAAATGTATCAGCAGCAAATGAAAAACTAAAAAGAACATCTATACTTTACTGGATGCAGGGGGGAATATATTGGTCAAGGATGAGGAAAAGGATGAGGTACTCAATATCTTCATCTTCAGCTTTAGTAATGGGCCCAGTTCTTCACTGGATACTACACCCTCTGAGTGGAAGATAGAGACACAGAGCAGAATGATGTCCCTATAACCAATGGGGAAATAGTTATCTGCTTCATCATTTAGATACACACAAGTTTATGGCACCGGATGGAATCCATCCAAAGGTCCTGAGGGGAATGGTGGAAATGCTCACTAAGCATGTTTTCATCATTTATCCTTGCTATACCAGGGAGGTCTCAGTAGAATGGAGGTTAGTGAATGTGACACATACCTGCAATAAAAGGCTGGAAGGAGGATCCTGGGAGCTACAGACTTACCAGTCTGACCTCCATGATAGGGCAGGCCATGGTGCAGATCATCGTGAGTCCTGTTATGTAGCATGTGCTGAGAATCTAGTGATCAGGCTCAATCAGCATGGATTCATGAAGGGCAGGTCCTGCTTGACAAATCTTATGTCCTTATATGACAAGGTGACACTCTTGGTGGATGAGGGAAAGCCTATGGGTGTTGTTTTGTTGAAATTTAGTAAAACGGTCGACATTATCTCCCACAGCATCCTCCAGGAGAAACTGGATGCTCATGGCTTGGATGAGTGTATACTTCACTGGATAGAAAACTGGCTGGATAGCCAAGACCAAAGAGTGGTAGTGAATGGACATAACTCCAGCTGACAACTTGTCACAAGTGGTGTTCCCCTGGGCTCAATATTGGAGCCTGTTCTCTTTAATATCTGTATCAATGGTCCAGATGAGAGGATTGAGGACATGCTCAGTAAGTTTGAAGATGATCCAAAGCTGGGAGGGAGTGTTGATCTGTTTGAGGGTAGGAAGGCTCTGCAGAGGGACTTGGGCAATATGGATCAATGGGTCAAGGCCTGTATGGTCTTCTACAAGCATTTTTATACTGCAAGCTTAGATGTAAAGAATTAACAAAATTGGCAGCATCTAGTTTTTCTTTGAAGACTGTCTAGGATACTACTTATAAAATAATAATAATGAGTTATTGTTATTATTGTTATTATTAAAGTATTTGCTTGATCTATTTTCTTTAGAAAGCAAAACATAAAGCAAGACATGACAAAATTATATAAATTGCTTATATTGTATTGTGTAGGAACATGCATCACATTTTGTAGGCTTTTACTTAACTTGAAGTAATACAAAATATAAGGAGAATTTACTGTCAAAAAAACCCCACAGCCACAAATGTAAATAAAAAACACCTGAGCTATGGATAAAGAATGAAAGCCTGTCTTAAACTTCATACAATAGATATAAAAGAATCACCCACTTTATATAAAGCCTTGTAATAATAGAATGCTGAGCATCTTTGGGAACACTTTGGAGTAGTTGTTTAAAGATAAAAGGTTGCAAGAAAGAAGGATGTTTTGTCGGATTTCTCAGATGCACAGATGAACAACCAATATTTATCTGAGTGCCAAAGAAATACTCAAAACCGTTCCTTACATTTCTTTCAGTAATTCATGCTCCTGTTGTTGTCCCTAGCAAGCAATAACTTGACTGAGGCAGTTTCAATACAATCTATAGATGTAAATGTAACATCCCTTACTATGACACAATATTCATATAACTTAAGATTGTATTGATGTAAACTAAATTATGTATGAATAATGATTTAATGAATTCACAGTAATGAGGCTGTTGTTCAGTTTTCCAGTTACCCAGAGCAGCCATATGATTTTAATAAGAAATTTGGCAGACAGATTAAGAAACAGTAAGAACACAAATTCTCCATTAGAAACTTTTATCTACTCTGGAACTACCATGGGTAGAGGGACATGGTGCTAGTAAGGACCCTCAGCCTGTTGTTTTGAGGTGTACAGGGCACACTGCAGCACAGTTGAAGTCTTAACATGATGAGCCAGGGGCCTCAGGAGCCCTGCAGTAGGAGCCCACATGGAAACATCTGTGAAGTACCTCAAAGGAATTAGGGGCATTCCTTTAAGAAGGTGACACAGACAACAACCCAGCTGAAGTGTCTCTGCATAAACACACACAGCATGGACAACAAACAGAAGGAGGTGGAAGCTACTGAGCTGCTAGAAAGCTATGATCTGATTGCCGCTACTGAAACTTGGTGGGATGAATCCCATGACTGGAGTGTGGCTACCAATGGCTACAGACTGTTCAGAAGGGACAGGCAAGGAAGGAAGAGTGGAGATATTGCTCTCTATGACAAAAAGTGCATAAAATGTGAGGAACTATCCCTGAAGTATAGCCACAAATGAGTCAAAAGCTTATGATTAAGAACTAGAGACTGTGGCAACAAAGGAAACTTTGTGGTTGGTATCTACTCTGGGACACCCAGTCGAGGGGAGCCTACTGAAGAAGCCTTCTTACTCCAGCTAGAGGAGGATTTGTGCTGGCAGGTATTCATATTGCTGGAGGACTTTAACCACTCCAACATGTGCTGGAAAAGTAACATAGTGAGATCTAGTCAATGCAGAAGATTCCTGGAGTGCATTGAGGATAACTTTTTAAGCCAGAGGTAATGTGATACTGGACTTAATGTTCTCCAATGGAACTGAGCTCATGAGTGATGTCAAGGCAGCCTGGGCTGCAGTAATCACACACTAGTGGAGTTCACAGTACTGAGGGATATGGGACAGATTAAGCCTAAATTCAGGATCCTGTATTTTAGGAAAGAAACCTCCAGCTCTTTCAGGTGTTAGTCAATAGGACCCCCTGAGAAACAGTTCTTAGGGACAAAGGGGCAGAGCAGAGCTGGCAGAACTTTAAGGATTCTTTCCACAGAGCATAGAAACTTTCAAACCCCAGGTGTAAGAAATCAGGCAAAGAAGGAAAGGCACCAGCATGACTGAGTCTAGATCTGTTGGTCAATATAAAGCACTAAAAGGAAATACAAAAGAAGTAGAAGCAGGGACAAGTATCCTGGGAATATTATAGGGACATTGCCCCATTGAGCAGAGATGAGGCCAGGAAAGCCAAGACATAGCTGGAGCTGACTTTGGCAAGGGATGCGAAGGATAACAAGAAGCACTTTTACAGGTACATCAACTAGCAAAGGAAGGTCAAAGAAAGAATACGTCCTTGATGAGCAAGAATGGCAAGCTAGTAACAAAAGATGAGGAGAAGGCTGAGGTATTCAGCAACTCTTTTGCTTCAGTCTTCACTACCAACCTCTTTCCTCAACCCAAGTTGTTGGCTTACAAGATCAGGGAGTCAAAGTCCCTTCCAGACATCCATAAGTGAAAGAAATTAATTTAAGAAGTGCAAGAAATAAAATAGACATTAATTTTCTTTCTCTCTTTCTTACCTTCTCTCACATTTTATAATTTTTTTCAAGGAAGGATTATAAAATAAAAAGTGAAAAAGACAGTTGCAACTCAGTATAAACCAGTGAAATTTGCCTCACAATTATTGTCTCTTTGCTTCCATGTCTGCCATCAATTTTTTGTTAGATACAGCTATATGCAATATTTGTCACACAGGTTTTTCACATCATATTCTTTGTTGTGATTTTGTTTAGTCTGACAATGACAGCTTTGACAGTAACTTTTTTCTCTCATCCTTTGAGTGTGATTCTCTGCTCTATTTGATGCTTGTATGAGAAGGACAGGACAAGAGGCTGTATGCAAAATTATCTCCTGCCATTTGTTAAAGACAGACAGCCGGCTAATGAGACCTGCACAGGCAGAATCCAGGGAGGTCTCACTAGGTTTACAGAAGTGGTCTTAGTTCTGCACATCCAGAAAATTAGCTGTAAGTTTAATTTCATATTTTCCAACATTACTCAAATATACCTGTAACAGTACTTTCAGATGCTCTATCTTGAATTTTTATTCTTCAAGAAAAAGAAGGCTGGGTTCTATGTCTGTTGTATTTTTCAGAGGGAAAATATCAGAGTACTTGTAAAGTTTCATAGACTGCTGTCAAGGGTTTACAACTAAAAGTGCAGAGTGGAAGTCAGTCAAAACCAAAATTTGATGATTCAGCAAGTAATGGACTTTGTGCTCTCAAAGCAGCTCAAAACCTCATGAAATGCTTTAGGGTGGAAGGAACTTTAAAGGTCCAACACCTCTGCAATGAGCAAGGGCAATTTTATATTTATCAGGTTGCTCAGAACCACATGCAACCTGAACCTGAAAGTTTCCTGTGATGGCACTTCTATCACCTCTCTGGGTATCCTGTTCCACAGTTTCACCAATCCTGCTGTAAAAAAAAAAAAAAAAAAAAAAAGAAAAATCTTCCTTGTATTTAGTCTAAATCTACCCTCTTTTATTTCAAAACCATCACCCCTTGTCCTGTCACAGCAAACCTTCCTGAAAGGTTGTCCCCATCTTTCTTTTAGGCCTGTTTTAATTATGGAAATGCATGAGGAAAGTCCCCCATACAGACTTCTTTCTCTGGGATGAAAAATTCCAACTCTCAGCCTCTCCTCCCAGGATAGGTGTTACAGCCCTCATCATTTTTGTGGCACTCCTCTAGACCCACTCTAGCAGGTTATTGCTTTTGTGCTGCGGGGCACACAGCTGGATGCAGTGCTCCAAGTAAGGTCTCCCCAGAGTGGAATAGAGTGGCAGAATCATTTCCCTCACCTGCTGGCCACACTTCTTTTGATGAGCCCAGGATGTGATTTGCCTTCTCATCTGAAAGCACACACTTTAGGCTCATATCCATCTTTTCATCCACCTGTACCCCAAGGTTTTCTGCAGAGCTACTCACAATCACATCATTGTCCAACCTGTATTGATACTGAGAACTGATCTAATCTACATGCAGAACCTTGCACTGGGCCTTGTTGAACCTCTTCTTAAGCTTGTTTGGATGACATCCCATCCCAATTAATTCATTATCTACTGGACAGTCTACCCATCAAATCCATATCTCTCAAATTTAAAGAGAAGGATTTTGTTGGGGACTTTGTCATAGGCTTTACTGAAGTCCAGATAGATAACTTCTACAAGTCTTTCCTTGTCCACTGATGTAGTCACTCCATCCTAGAAAGCAACTATGTTGGTCAGGCAGGACTTGACCTTGGTAATGCCATAGTGGCTGTCTTGAATCACATCCTTGTTGTCCATATGCCTGTGTGACAAATATTGCATATAGCTACATCTAACAAAAAATTGATGGCAGACACAGAAGCAAAGAGACAATAATTGTGATGCAAATTTCACTGGTTTATACTGAGTTACAACTATGTCTTTTTCACTTTTTATTTTATAATCCTTCCTTGAAAAAATGATAAAATGGGAGAGAAGGTAAGAAAGAGAGAGAGAAAATTAATGTCCATTTTATTTCTTGCACTTCTTAATTTAATTTCTTTCACTTATGGCTGTCTGGGATAGGTATTCAGCTGGTGACATGCCCAAGTTTTGTTAAGGTCAGGAGAGCAACAACACTTGACACCGTCTTTGAAACCACCCTGTCAAATAGTGTGTCATGTAAAGCATCCAAGCCTAACATTTCTTTCTCCATTTTAGCAATTGTGTTGTTAGTATCACCAGTCATATTTAGCTACTTAAGGCCATGTATTGTATTCCCTCTCCTGCTCCTTGTCTAAAAGAAAATATGTTTGTTTTTTTTAAATTATTCATACAAATAAATAATTTCAAAGAAGTTTAACAGATACTAGAAGCATCTGGGATAAAATAGAGAAAAAATCCTTACTGAAAATATCGTCAGTGATGAAATCAACAGTGAATGAGCACCACTACATTTCTCACAACACACTCTAATGCTTGTTGGTTTCCAGACCCATACAGATTTTGTGTGTCTGACATGAGTGTAAATGTAATGCCTTTGTCATTGAACCACACAAGTAATAAGCTCCTCTATCCAACAGTGTCTGGGAAAAAGTCATATAATACATAACAAGGTCAAATACTGTTTCTAAAGCAGACATTAGTTTAAAGAATTGTAACATTTACTCAGCCATTCCTCCTAACAGTAAGATATGTTTCAGTCTTAGTAACTTCATAGAGCTAGGCCATATGAAAGCAAGCAACTCAAACAGTGCTGTGTCTTAAATGTGTGCGAGATATAATTCTTCTATGTTCCTGCATAGAATGGTGGAAGATTCTACCACCAAAGCAAAGTGATTTATTGCATTGATATGAAGCACTGGTGAACATATTTCTTCCTTCTTCACTGATATCATTAAGAAATATTGCTTCATTTATCTTATATATTCTACCTTCATTTATCTTATATATTTTACCTTCAACACTGCTTAGCAGGCTGCAAAACCAACTTTTAAAAGAAAGTTATGATACTCTAATAATGAGATTCTTCTGTACAAAACACAGTTCAGAAGTCTTTGAAATGTCCTTTTCACTCATTCTGTAGGGACAATATTAGATATAAATTAGTGAACAGTCTTGAGAGAACAGAAATATCTTACTGCTGTATCTTACTGACTAACTGCCCTTTGTTTTTCTACATAAACAAACCTAAAGCTTTTTTATGTGTAAACAAACTTAAAGTTTTCTTGCTTGGCAAGCGTGTGATATCAGATGAATATACTTCACACCTCAATTTCTATACCATTGAATGATGAATTCTGTTAGTTCTTGACTCATATGGTGAATAAATCAGCCGGAGGATTAGTAATATAATTAAGCTGTGTAGAAAAAAATAATATTAAGAACACCAAAATGACAGATAATAGAGAACACTTGGGAAAATTATGACAACAAACACATTTTTAAATAAGAGAAAGTAAATAATTCTCTCCTTGCCTCTCTCAGGATATCAAGATCTGCAGCCAAGCTCCTCAAGGCAAAACTTCAAAACTCAGAAGAGACTGGGTTATATAAGGCAAGCGTTTACCAACTGGAAGTCATTCTCTGTTCAAATTGTTATGAATGGCTTTCAATGAAGTTGAAATAGTAGCATACATGGGAGACATACAGAGATAAGAAATCCAAGGGGAAAAAAATAGCTAATACAAAGTCTAGTAACTGAAACAAAATAATTTTCAAGATTTGTCTTCCTTTTATAGTTTTCTCACTGGAGTCACTGTAAGCTATTCAAATTAATTAAAATCTATGGAGGATAAAGTGGAAAAAAATATATTTTCAATCAAAAAATGGTTATCTCCAGCCACATTTCTGTGTTGTTTACGGTAAGGATGACTGAACACTGGCACAGGGTGCCCAGAGAAGTTGTGACGTCTTCACCCTTGGAGATACTGAAAAGCCATCTAGACTTCATCCTTGGCAACTGGGTCTAGGTGGCTCTGCTTGAGCAGAAGTGTTGGACTAGATGATGCCCAGAGGTCCCTGCCAGCCTCAGCCATTCTGTAATTCTGTGGGTTTTGGCCACACAGATTTCTGAGCTTTCTCAATTTTCAAGACACAGTTCTTAGTAAATCTGTTTGCATATCTCATGAATTTAAGCTTTTAATATCCTGCCCATGAAACCTGAAATATCTTTTGTGTAGTAAACAAGCTAGTTAGGACTAGCCATAGTTCTTCTCTGCCATTTTTTTTTTTTTCTTAATTAAGCTCAAGATGTCACCTCCAAAGAATGCTTCCATTGTGAGATATAATCCAATTAATGCATGAGGGAAAGATTGTGGATGTTGTTTATCTGGACATTAGTAAAGCATTTGACACTGTCTCCCACAGCATCCTCCTGGAGAAACTTGCTGCACATGGCTTGGATGGATGGAAACCTACTGTGTTAAAAACTGGCTTTATGGCTGGGTTCATAGACTAGTGGTGAATGGAGTTAAATGACTGGTCATGAGTAATGTTCCCCAAAGGGCAGAACTGGGATCAGTTCTCTTTAATATCTTTATCAATGATCTGGGTGAGGCAGTTAAGTGCATCCTCATTAAGACTGCAGATGACACCAATCTGGGCAGGAGTGTTGATGTACTTGAGAGTAGGAAGACTCTGTAAAGGGGTCTAGGCAGGCTGGATCCTGGCCAGAAAGCAATTGTATGAGGTTTAACAAGGCCAAGTGCAGAGTCTAGCACTTGGGTCACAGCAACAATATGCAGTGCTACAAGCTTGAGAGAGCTTGGAAAGCTGCCCAACAGAAAAGGACCTGGAGCTATTGTCTGACAGGTGGCTAAATAAGAGCAAGCAATGTGCTCAGGTGGCCAAGAAGGCCAACAGCACCCTGACCTATATCAGAAACAGTGTGGCCAGAAGAAGGGATCGTGCTGTTGTACTCAGCACTAATGATGCCACAATATTGTACTCTGTTCACTTTCGGGCTCAGTGCAAGGACTTTGAGATGCTGGAGCATGTCCAGAGAAAGGCAACAAAGCTGGTGAATCATCTGAGGAACAGGCCAGCCTGGAGAAGAAGAGGCTGAGTGGAGACGTTATTGCACTCTACAACTCCCAGAAAGGAGATTCTAGTGAGGTGGTTGTTGATCTCTTCTCCCTAGTATCTAGTGATATACTGAGACAAAGTGGCCTCAAACTGTGCCAAGGGAGGTTTAGATTGGATATTCAGGGGTTTTAATTTAATTTTTTTTTTACTGAAAGGGTGGTAAGGCATTGTAAAAGGTTGCCCAGGAACATGGTGGAATCACTGGCCCTGAAGATGTTCCAAAAAAACACATAGACACGGCACTTTAGGTCTTAGTTTAATGGACACAGTGGTGTTAGTATGATGGTTGGACTTGATGATCTTAGAGGTCTTTGCCAACTGAAAGAATTCTATGATTCTATAGCAATGGGATGGGGTAGAGTAGAGTAGAGTAGAGTAGAGTAGAGTAGAATAGAATAGAATAGAATAGAATAGAATAGAATAGAATAGAATAGAATAGAATAGAATAAACCAGGTTGGAAAAGACGTCTGAGATTAAGTCCAACTCCTCATACAACACCATCTAATCAACTAAACCATGGCACCAAGTGTCTCATCCAGTGTCTTGCTAAGCACCTCCAGCAATGGTGACTCCACCACTTCCCTGGGCAGCCCATTCCAATGGCCAATCACTCTCTCTATGAAGAACTTCTTCCTAACATCCACCCTAAACCTCCCCTGGTGCAGCTTGAGACTGTGTCCTCTTGTTCTGGTGCTGGCTGCCTGGGAGAAGAGACCAACCCCCACCTGGCTACGACCTCCCTTCAGGTAGTTGTAGACAGCAATAAGGTCTCCCCTGAGCATCCTCTTCTCCAGGCTAAGCAGCCCCAGCTCCCTCAGCCTTTCCTCATAGGGCTTGTGCTCCAAACCCCTCCCCAGCTTTGTTGGCCTTCTCTGGACACGTTCCAGCAACTCAATATCTTTCCTAAACTGAGGAGCCCAGATATCTCTACCTAGATCCATGCCTGAAGATCATCTTGAGTTGGTTTGTCTGGCCAGTCTAGTTTCCTTTGTCTTTTGAGGTTTACCATTTTTAAATATCAAAGCAATTCAAACACACAGAGAATTTTTGTTTGACTCTTTTTATAATCAGTTTCCCTACATCACTCTTGTTGATCACTAAACATTCTAAATTGGAATTCCTGTCTTTGGTTCATTGAATATGTCCAGCAGTGAAGCACTAGCTCTTCTCTAGAACAACTAAATACTGTGCCTTGCTCCTTAAGACTGGCTATAATACATCTTTGTTTTGGCTGCTGTCTTTGGCAGAGTCATCTAGTTCTCTGTGACCCATTTTTCAATCTCCCAGTTCTTGAGAGGGTCCAAGAGTGAATCTGAATGCCTAGATCTGCCTGTTGCCAGACCAGGTGCTTACATCATGTTATACCAATATCATGATTTCTACAGAAGGAAAGTAGCAGAAAGGGGAGTTCTGTCCTACAGTGTAGCAAGGTGACACAACGGACTGTATCTAGGAATCTCTGAACATCTCTACAGGCAATCAAAGACATTGAATTTATTGCTTTGCTCGAATTGTGGAGAGATTACCTAAAAAATACTAGATACTTCTACCTATGTAAGACCATGACAATGATAAGTAACTAATTAAATAGGCCTAGTTGTGATTTTGTTTATTTTCATGGGCTAATTGTTAACATATTTGGTAAGGGAGCCTTACATTTTCGATCCATCTTACCTTGACTTAAATAAACATATTCAATTTCTCTTTCTCTGAAGCTGGTCTCCCCACTATGAAAACTGACAATATTTTATATGGGATCACAAAAAAAAAAAAAAAAAAAGAAAAACAAAAGGACTCTGGGAATAGGGACCAGCATCCCATTCTAAATACCACAGCCTAGTTAGGCTTACATGGCCAAGCTACAGAAGTGAGTATGTCTATCCAGCATACACAGTAGTACTGTGGTTTCAGTTCCCTGTTAGGATGTTAAAATTATTTTTCAATATACTTTAAATTTAGGGAGGATACAAACCAGCTTTCACACTGCCTGAGCAGCTGTCATAGTTTCTCAGGAATCCATGACTCTTCTAACAGCAATAAATGTGGGAGTTTAATACTTAAAATAGGCAACAGCCTGATGACATATTGATCACTAAAATCAGCACTTAACTTTCAAACTACTCATTGGCTCATGCTTGCTTCCTTTGCTGATGGCTCTCCCCTAATTCTAGGTTCTGATTATCACTGGTCATGTGAGTCTCCCCCACCATTAGATTTGGATTTTATCCAGGAAGAGGAGTAGACCCCACAAATGTTCTCAGGAACAAGTAAGATCAATACACAGAAAAAAAATCCAGAAAAAAAAAATCCACAGACTTAAGTATATACATATATATATATATATGTATATATACATGATGTATATATATGTACATATACATGTATATGTATATGTATATATATAAAAATATAAATATTGGGAAATGAAAGAAAAATACTATATGTATGTGTGTGTGTGTGTGTGTGTGTGTATATATATGTATCACCTATTAGTTGTTTAAACCTATAATTGCTGGAAATACATTTTAATTCCACAGTTCAGAGCAATTGATTGTACTTATTACTTCTAAATCACTCAAAACATTCTAAGGGCTTTTATTCAGATGGTATTTAAGCCTATTTCTTTTCTGATGACTCTGCAATAGTTAGCTGATCAATTTGAAGTCCTAAATGCTCACAAAGTTACTTTGGAAGTTATTTCCAGTGACTTTGAGAAATTTTATGTGAATAAACAGTCACAGAAAATGTTAAAACACCTCAGGACAAGGATAAGTATCTTTTAAATGTGAATATTTTGTGCAAATGTACATTATAAATAAGCTTACACAACTGGATTTCTTTGAGACATGCATACAGACTACTTGTTTACATTCCATGTATCCTCCTAGATAATATGAGGAAAAATCTTTCCTTTTTTATTACTGTTTTTGTTTTCCATAAATATTTTTTTGGGGGGGAGAGGGAGGGGGGTTGTTTCATGGAAACTGTTGGAAAAGTTTGAAAAAATGAGCATCAAGTGGGTGCAAACTGCAAAGATTCTACTGAGCAGACACAGAGCAGATAGAGTACAAACGGGCATATCGCAGTTACATTCATGGTCTAATACTTACACATCCAGCTTCTGGGGATTCTAAGGCTGTAGTATTTATTCCATTCATTATATAGTCTAGGAACTTAATGTAGGAAAACTCAGTATAAGGAAGGGAAAGTAATATTGATGTTAAAACTCATCACACGATACCATTTTTCATGGAATTCATTCACTTATACTCTTACACCCAAGAGTTATTACCATATTTGTGCTACCGCAAGACTGGAATATTACATAGAATACATAGAATACATAGAATAAACCAGGTTGGAAGAGACCTTCAAGATCATCGCGTCCAACCCATCAACCATTCAAACACCACCCAAACAACTAAGTGGCTTACTCAGGCCTGGTAGGACATAAGAGCAATGCTGATCTGATCCCTGCCGGTGTGGGAGTGTTGCAGTTATCCTCTGGAGGTGTTGTTCACTATGTGCAGAAGAGCTTTGTTCAGGTCCATTCAGCATGATCTGTGAGGTGAAAGGAGAACTTGCAAGTAAAAACTGTGTCCAGACTGGGACAATTCAATTTACCAATCCGTAAATCAATCCCAGTTCCTCTAGATGGGATCTATAGATACAACAGTGGTGATGACTTTTCTTTCTCATTTTTTCCTACAAGACCTCTAGTGCAAAATTCAAAACAAGTTGCTCCATTTGATTTATCCATATAAAAGACAGTAATTTCAGTTATTGTTATGCATATAGTCTCACCACTAAACATCTTCAGAAAATGCAGTAACAGTTCTGTTGACCACCTTACCTCATTTCCAATGCTTAAGTTAGGCAGTTCTGAAGAAGCTTATGAGGTAAAATAGCCACATATACCTTACCACATATATGTTACCACAGCCAAGTCTGAGACTGACAATATTTCCAAAGGGAATAATTGGGGTGAGCATTAAGGCTGATCTTTTCTCTGATGGCATTTCTAAGTTGTTTTACCTCCTGTCTTAAAATCTTAGGACACAACATTACTTTCACATTCTTCATACACTGAGATAAATTCATCAGTTTGCCTTGATATTACTATTTTCTGGGATAGGAAACTGTGGTGGTTTTAGGCTGGTGCCTCCTGCTGCTACCCCACAAGCTACACCTGTGGTGTCCCAAGGTTCCAGCCCAGTGGGTGGACATGGGAAGTTACGTATTTCATCCCAGTGTCCTGCTCCGTATAAAACCACTTGCAAGGTTCTACATTTCCTCTTTCTTCCCTCACCGCTACTGTGGGAGATGCTCCCTATCTGGTACTGGAGGGGGAGTCTCAAGGCGTCTTGGGGCCTGGCTAGGCCTAATGACTGGAGGAGAAGGGGGAAGGGCAATCTCAGATCTGGCCATCTGAGATTAGCCTAACAGTGGTGGGGGGAGAAGGAGCCCTGGGGGTTTTGAGTGTACCCTCAGGTGGGGGAAAAGGGGAGTGTTGGGATGCTTCCAGATATGCTTTGGGATCTCCTTTTGTCACTGTGCTTGTGGTTCTCTGTAAAACATTCACTGCTTTTCCATTTAAACTTCCCACCACTTGTGCAATCCATTTGAGTCTTATTTTTTCTGCCCTGGTGGGAGGCAAGGAAGGATCAGCCTTTCAACCCACCACACACAGATTGCTCAAAGTTAATCATGTAACATGAGAGCCTTGCTGAATCAGAACTCTAGGTTTACTTTTCATTTGCATCAGAAAATGCATAGACTTACATTTATTTTACACCTGCAAAAAATCTGCTTCTATTACATGGGAATTCAAGTAGTTACTTATTAGTAAAACGATAAATCTGTTGCTGCCTATTTTGACTGTTTACAGCTTTGGCAGCACATGAACATGGGTAGCAGCTATTTTTTTTCTACCAGAGGTTAATCTAAAACTAATACTAAAAAATAAATATCTTTTTTTTTTTAAAAAATCAATTAATTTCCACTCTTCCTTATGAAAAATAACCTGAATATTTACAGAGTTAAATGCCTTACTGTTAAAATTTCAGTTCTTGACTCACTGTAAATGTGGAAAAGTTCCAGACGTTAACATGCTCTTTGGAGGTGAACCCTTCAAGCCAAGCTCCTTGGTATTGATTGTGACATTATCTTGTCAGCATGAACATCCAATATCCAGCTTAGGCAATATTTCTCATTAAGTTGCATAGACTATAGACAGCATAAACTTAAACAAATGTGCAATGTCAGAGGACAGGCAAAGTGCAGAACCTAGTTTTAATAAACTTCATCCACCTGACAATCTCTTCTAATTTTACCACTAACGTGGTTTGCTTTATTCCATCCAGCATCCCAGTTTTTATTATTGCTTTAGCTTCTGCTATACTTGCACTTTATTTTTTCTTTAAATGAGTGGCTTCACAGAGGCTTGCTACTGCTTCACTGATTTCAGAAGTAATAGTCTCATTGACAAGAATGGTTTAGTATCATTCTCATCTCTAGTAAAGTAAAAGACTTGAATACTCTAGATATATATATTTCATCTCAATTCTTCACTGAACTCACAAATTTTAAAGCATGAAGAAATCAGAATAATCAGCTAATCTAATATCTATCATAGCATAGAGCATATAATTCCATCTCATTCTTGTGATGTATTCATTACTTTCAGCTATACCACTTCTTTCCAAAAGTCATATTCTTTTGAATGAATGACATCATACAAGGCAGAATCTGCCATGACCTTTCATAAGCTGTTCCAATGACTCATTACATCCCTAAACAGCTAAATTTCAATTTTCAATATGTTTCATTTATGATGAAATCACCTCTTAAACTTCTCTTGTATAAACTAAAAAGCAAGCCTGTTAAGGCATCCTTTCACGCCTTGAATACTTTATATCTCTTTTCTAAAGCTGTTCCAGTCTGTCACTTTGCTCTAAAGAGCCTCCCAGTCAGCGTTCAGGTAATGACCTCAGTAATGTAATGTACTGTGGTAATGTAATCTCCCTTTTGTACTCAATAGTCTCTTGCCTCAATAGTCTCAAGCTATTGTCTGCCATGGGAATTTCAGAGCTGATTATTCACTTTTCAAAAATATTTGTGTTTTCTGAGAACCATTCTTTGGTTGGTTAGCTGGTTTTACATTTAAATGTCTTAAAGGGCAAGCAAGTTTGGTTGCTAAGTGGAACAAACTTGTCTGTATGACTGCCAAGATTTGTGCCATTACTTCTCTAGTAGTGAGTCCGCATTTTCATACGCAAACCTTTCAGATGCTTGAATGATGTCTCAGATGTTTCTGAAACTACGTAAACCAGGTGATTTTTTTAGTTTGATTAGTAAATTAGTTTGATTTAAATTTAGTTTGATTAGTAAATACAGGGAAAATGCCACAATGCCATCTGCTAATAAGTCTTTCAAAACAATGTACAACTTCCTGTAATAGAACACCAACTAGAAAATAAGGAAATAAACAAACCAGAAGTATTGTAGAAACAATTTAAACCAAAAAAAGACCAAGTGCAGGAAGTTGCTATTATATTGTGGTTTATATTTCTTGTGGAGGTTTTTGGGGGGGGTTGGATGGTTGTGGGTTTTTGTGGGGTGGGGTGGTTCTGTATGTGTGTGTGTGTGTTTTGTTTGTTTTGGTTTTGGTTTGTTAGTTTGGGTTCTTTGGGGTTTTTTGTATCTTGGACTCCATGTTCAAAAGGATCCTACACTTCATCCACTTTACTTACTAGCTTTGAGGTATTAAACGGAGCCAAATTTCAGAAATCCTGTGTGTTCCTCATACTGAATTAATCTGCCTTTACAAACACACATTACATTAGGAATTTATTCATGGTTTACCTAAGAAAGTCAGAACCATTGAATTATTTTTAAATTTTATCTAAATTCTCCGAAGCCTCGAAGACTATATTCAGTATATGCATAAAAAGTGAGCACATCTCTGTGACTGTAAAATGTATGAAAGAAAAATGAAATATATAGAAATTCAGATAAATCAGAAATTGGAAGTAGGAAGGGGGGTGGGGAGGATGAATAGAAGCAAAATGATAGAAAGGAAAAACTTCAGAAAATAGAGAAGTAGCTTTGAATTATAGCCTTAGGAATGAGGGAATATCTCTATGGTTTTATGAAATAGCTAGGCATTGCAGTTTCATGAGATTTAAATTGTAAAAGGATTTTCATTTTAATGAGAAATAGTAAGGTTACTAAATAACAATATGATAGATGTGAAATCATCAGGTCCAGATAATTTTGCCTCCAAGTGTTGTAAAGAGTCAGCTGAGGAGATATTTTGATCATCAGTGGTGATTTTCAATAAGTCTTGGAACACTGGAGCATTTCCAAAAGACTGAATGAAGTTAATGTTATGCCAATATTTTAAAAGCGTAAATGGGACACCCAATTATAGGCCTGTCATCCTGACATTGATCCTAGACAAATTATGGAACAAAAGAGATGGGATTTGATGAATAACCTATTAAAAAGGATAATGTAATTAACAGCAATCATCATAGGCTTATAGGAAAGACATACTTTTGAAATTGCTTGTAAGCTCATCAGGAACAGCTATCATTCGACTGATAAGGATGATGTTGATGATTTTGGTTTACTCTTATAGGTCATTCAGTTTCATACTAAATATGCTAATTAACAAAGAAGGAATTGCTAACATCAACAGTATACATGTTAAAGTAAAGCTTCTAACACGTAGGCTTTAATATACAACTGTATTTTAAAAAACATCAGTGAACATGTGTTTTTCTATTAAAATGCCAGAGGGAGTATTGTTAACATTATTTGCAGCCTCATCAGAGGACATCAGAGATACAATAATTAATTTTATTATAGACAATTATACAAAATTATGTATCTATGGAAAATTTAGGAAAGGGAACTCTATCCTGAGAATTGAACCTTGGGGAGGACAAGAAATAACATAGTACAGCTGGAAAAGCCTAACATAATCCTGACCTGTGCAATATTCAGACTCTCTCTATTGGAATATTAAATCTATCTCTGTATTCCTCACTTGAAGAAGGACACTGATGTATTGAAAAACAAGGATAGGAAGAAATTATAGAATTATTAAAACATAATAAATCTGACACCTAAACTTAAAGTACTATTTTAAATTTTCTTATGCAGCAGTTTCACCTCCTTTAATATGGAAAGCATAGCCATACTGCTGGTAGGAAAAAGTCAGCATTCATGAATATCCCCAAGGAGTTCTATCTGCTTAAGAATTAAAAAAAGATGGTGAAGAATTGATTTGACCATAAGCTGTTTGTACTTACATTGAAAACAGAAATATGGTGGTGGAAAAATGTGATAGCAAGAACTCATTCACTGGAGATTGAAGCTTCATTTATTATTTTTTTTTCTCTGAAAAGCAGGCACCTATCTAACACAATATGTAGTTAAACCATTAGCTGAGAGCCTGTTTGACTGCAGTTGTTTCCCTTACTAATTGGCATCCATGAGTCAGCACTGATACCTTATTCCCACAGACATAGCTCTTGCTATGTACTGCCCTTCATGAGTCCTATTGAATTCAACAATATTTATGAGATTTAGCATTGATTCCCCATGCGCAAAAGAATTCTAAGTGAGATGAAGTTGTTTCCCAAAAATTATTCTAAAGAATTAACTCAGGAAAATATCATGCCTTATGTTACATAATAGATCAAATAAAATTAAAACCTCATATTATTTCTGGTGTAGTAGCCTCCTGAAATGACGACTTCTGATTAGACTAAGACATATGCAAATTTTGTTAGAGCATTCAAATTCTCTCAGGAGACAAAGAAATGACTTTGAAAAAGTTTAGCTGGTTTTCTTTAGCTTGCAATATATTTACGTTTGGAAGAGAACACAAGAACAATTTCTATTCCAAATGTTTGTTTTGATCTGTACAGAATAGTATGCATTTCTGTATTTTGAGAAATAATTAATATGGGGGCTTTTTAGATTAAAAAGTCTGAGCTTCTACTACTTCTCTAAGACTTCAGGTCCACTAGTCTACACTGAAGTACACAATTGTTTGACAGCATTCCCAGCTCTTTCTGTGAACTGAGATGTCATATGCTTAGAATTTCCCCTTTACTGGATGTTGCCCATATCAGTTTCCACTTAATTCAGCATCCTACTAACTAAAACTCTCAAGGAGCAATGTCAAGGGGAGACATGTTTCCTGTAACGCTGACTAATTCACAAATCTGCTGCATAGCAGACAAAAGAGTAGTTGAGGAAAAGAGCTGCTTCTTTCAGTGTTGAGTGTTCAACCACTGTCCTTTGGTAGTGAAAACAGCAGCAATCTAGCATCCAAACAGAAGAAATCTTGAATTTTTTTTTCCTTTTTCACTAAATTTGTGCACAAAGAACTGCATATTTTCTTGAATAAAAGTTAAATGCACAAGCAAATAGGATCAATTGAGACATACATTTAAAGCAGTTCTGGTGCAAAGGTATAACTTGAATTGTTCTAAAGGTTTTTACCTTTACACCTGTACTAAAAACTCAAGTATATCTCAAATCACCTCATACAAGACAGAATTACAGAATCACAAAAACATTCAGGTTGAAAAGGACCGTCAGGATCACCAAGTTCAACTGATAGCCCTACTCTACAAGGTTCACCCCTAAACTACATCCCCAAGCACCACATCCAAATAACCTTTAAACATATCCAGGGTCAGTGACTCAACTACCTCCCTGGGCATCCCATTCCAATGCCTGACCACTCTTTCCATGAAACAACTTTTCATAATGTCCAGTCTAAACCTACCCAGGCACAGCTTGAGGACTTCCCCTCTTGTTCTATCACTAATTACCTGGGAGAAGAGACCAGCACCAGCCTCTCTACAATCTCCTTTCAGGTAGTTGTAGACAGCAATGAGGTCTCCCTTCAGCCTTCTCTTTTCCAAACTGAACAGCCCCAGCTCCTTCAGTTACTCTTCGTAAGATTTATTCTCCAGGCCCTTCACCAGCTTTGTTGCCCTCCTCTGCACTTGCTCCAGCACCTCCACATCTCTCTTGTATTGAGGTGCCCAAAACTGAACACAATATTCAAGGTGTGGCCTCAACAGAGTTGAGTACAAGGAGACAATCACCTCCCTACTCCTGCTGGACACAGCATTTCTAATACAAGCCAGGATGCCATTGGTTTTCTTGGCCACCTGGGCACACCACTTGCTCATAGTTAGTTGCTTGTCGATTAGAACCCCCAGGTCCCTTTCTGCTAGACAGCTTTCCAGCCACACTTCCCCAAGCTTGTAGCATTGCTTGGGGCTGTAGGACCTGGTATTTGACCTTGTTGAAGCTCATGCCGTTAGTATTGACCCATTGACCCAATCTATCCAAGTCCCTCTGTAGATGCTCCCTACCCTTGTGCAGATCAACACTTCCACCTAATTTGGTGTCATCTGCAAACTTACTGATGACACATTCTATGTCTTCATGAAGGTCTCAATAAAGATGTTAAACAGAAGCAATCCCAACACTGAGCCCTGAGGAGCAACACAGC
This sequence comes from Dryobates pubescens, assembly GCF_014839835.1. Taxonomy (NCBI): domain Eukaryota; kingdom Metazoa; phylum Chordata; class Aves; order Piciformes; family Picidae; genus Dryobates; species Dryobates pubescens. The sequence goes on from NC_071657.1 coordinate 103,937,134, forward strand.
TGTCAGCTGGATTTAACTCCATCGACCACCACTCTTTGGGTCTGTTCACCCAGCCAGTGCATTATCCAGCAGAGTGTGTGCTCATCCAAGTCATGAACAGACAGTTTGTCCACAAGAATTCTGTGGGAAATGGTGTCAAAGGCTTTTTAAAAGTCCAGGTAGACAATATCCACAACCTTTCCCTCATTCTCAAGCACATCATCTTGTCATAGAAGGACATTAGGTTCACCAGGCAGGACCTACCCTTCATAAGCCCATGCTGATTGGGCCTGATCCTCTGATTGTCCTCTATATGGCATTTAATAAACCTCATATTCAGTGTGAAGCAACAGTTCCTTTAAAAGTTGAATAAAAGCATGAACCATTGCTGGAGATCCAGGATAAAAAAAAATGCTCTTTAAAAGCATCCCATTCTCCAGAAAACCATAATATCCCACATGGCACAAACCCAGTATTTAAAGCTGTTTTTATACAGCCAGATGGGTATTCTGTCATTGAAGCCAGTTTCCACAGAGTTTCTCAAGCAATGCTGTTTCAAATGGAAAAAACCAAACCAAACCAAAACAAAATGAAGGCACAACATTTCTTTGAATGCAGGCCAGAAAATACCTTGCCTTCAGGCAACCAAAATCACAAATACATATAGGTGGTTGTCCTAGACATCTCTAAATTTCCACTGCTTTGTATTGATGTCCTCAAGTAAGAATTCTTAATTTCATTTTTTAAGATATTAGAATTATAAATCTAGAAACACTGACAATTTACCTGAAGTAATATATATATCTTGAAGCTTTTGTTTGGATTTTATCTTCTTTCTATGGCAGTACAATCAACAAGACAACTTGCATGATTATCTAGAAAACTATTTCTTAATATTAAATACAGAAATGAAAACTGATGCTGGTTTATTTTCTTATGTATTTCAATATGAAACTGAACACAGCGCTTTCTTGTTCAATCTAAGATTCAGGAATCTACAGAATAAGTACATTTAAAAAAATATTTGAGGCTGCAGGTGGTTCAAGTATTCTTACTGAGACAACAGCTTTCATCTTTTCTCAAAATCTTAATATTAAATGTGAGCTGAATCAGTAATAGTCTCATTACAACTGTTTTATTGTAACAAAATTAATGTCTCAGGTGACAAATTATTTCATCCTGTAGTGACCTTTAGCTGATACAGTCATTGACAGTGTTATATACCTTTTTGTAGATAAACAGTCCTTTTCAGCTCCCAGTGTGATAGAGAGACCACTGTGACATGGAATAATATGGGGCAAAACTGGGACTGTCTGAATAAAAAACTGTGATTAAAAGAAATAAAAGTGGTATTGTATCTTAAACCTAAGTATGAAGAATAAGAGAGAAATCTAGTGGAGACAGGAAAAGTAGCAATTGGAGCCTGATCAGGAGAGATAGAGAAGGACACTAAGAAGGAGCTTTTTTAAAAGTATATGAATAAAAAGCAGAATAAAAGTTAATGAGAGACTCCTGAGATAATATTTTTTTCTGGTAACAGAAGCTCATTTTAGAATAGGAGCAATATAGAAAAACAAACAAACATAACTCCGTAAAATCAAACAAGCAAACAAAAAAAAAAGGCATAAGAGTCACATGGAGAAATGTCAGGGGAGAAAAATGATCACCATATGTCTCTTGCCCATTTGTCAGCCAGTGAGAAACAAAATAGAGATTTTGCTTTACTCCATAATCCATGCTAGAAGAGGTCCAGCTGATATAGAACTGAAGGTCCTTTTTCATCTGATTGAAGACTTAGGTGGAATTGCAAATTATATCATGTACTAGAAATTTATGGTTTATCATATACTAGAAATTTATGGTTCAGCTTGCTTTTACAAGAATTAGGAAGATGTGTGCAAAAATCCACACATCTACAAAGCACACATTCAGATTCCCAGATTTGCTCACTAACCTGAACTTAGGGGGTATAACAATCTGTCACAAGGCATTAACAAGGCAGAAGCAGTGAAAGAAAATGTTCTCTGAAAGAAAGAAAAAGGGCTTGTAAGTCAGGAGCTGGACTTGCCCTCAGGAGACCAATATTCATTTCCTGATTCAATAACAGATTCATTACATAGCATTGAACAGATCTCTACCTCCCCTTTACAGACTAAAGATAATGTTATTTAACAGATTCTCTAACCACAACATCCCCAAACTGTTATGAGTTGCTGAAGCTTTCTGATGATTGTATTTTCACAGCTTTGTCTGTACAACCTGTCTTAGGAAGCGGCTGAAGCATAAGAATAAGAGTCCTTTCCTTTCCCAAAACCAAATTTCCTTCCCCTTTTATAGGCTACCTGACTGCCTTTTTTTTTTTTCAGCTACTGTAATCATGTTGTCCTTGTAGAGGCCTGGTAGCCCCCAGTCATATTCAAGTACATTACCACTTTGGGGAGTATTTCAGCTTTTACATCAACTTAGGGGTCTTTTTTGTTTCTTGGTTGTTTTGGTTTTGTTTGGTTGTTTGGTTTGGTTTTCTGGTTGGTTGGTTTAGGGTTTTTTGTATCTGTTAAGAATCTCATCTTTCTGCTTCTGTGAGTCGTAGTTTCATGAAAAAGCAGGGATGTTGGCAAATCCATGTAAGTACATCCTTAGAAACAATTTGGAGATGAACACAGTTGAAATCTTGATAGCAAAATGTAGCCAAAATACTATTTGTTCCTCAGCAGCCAGTGTACTTTCCCTTCTTCCTCTCCCTTACCTGTCCAGTAATGCAAATGAAAAATGAAAAATGTTAATTGTGTATTGCATCATGTGCCAAATAGCATGCCATGGGCCAAAATAACATGCCATGTGAGTATGTGAAAGGACAAACAGTAAGTGATATCTTAAAGCATAAAGCAATGTTGCAGGGGGGGGGAAAGAAAAAAAAAAAAAAAAAGAAATAATTTCCTAATTTTTAATTTCTTTTTTAATTTGCTAAAACAACACTGTAAATACCATCTTTGTACTAAATTGCCTCAGTTTGCTGTCTAATATGTTAGTTTTGGGAAAGTGATGTTCAAGTGATGCTATAAATTTCCCATAAATCTTCCAATCTGCTAAGTGATTAAAACCAAATATATCATGACTATACTATGGAAAAAATTTTGCTGAAATCTTAAAAATACTGCCTCAGAGATGAATTTTTGCTGCTATTTGTCAATAGTAATAATGTTTCATTCTCATGTGGAAACTTTATTTTTCCTAAGATTCATATCAAATTATTGTCACAAAAGCGTTTCAAAGCTGTATTCACTGTAATAATTTATCAATAATACTTTACATGTAATATTTGAAATGCAGATCCTAGTTGTAAAATTTTCTGAGGTACAGAATTTTTCCACTTGAGCTATTTTTTACTCACAAATAAATTTATTTTGATATAAAAATTTTCATTGAAGCATAAATTAACAATGTCTTATAATTTGTGTTGGTTCCCTTCCTTCTTTTGGTTGGGTAAGCTCTCCAAACATAACAAAGACTGTGTGAATGCAATTCTTTTCTCCTCAGACACATGGTTTTATTTGAGAGGAGTTTATTGGTTAGTACTTTCTTTTTCATTTGAATTTAATGCTTTTTTGAGGTGAGAATGACTCCACTAAATGTTTTGAGTCAGAAATTAGAGCCAGAAATTGTGAGTCTATGGCAGTGTCTGCTTTTTAAAGCACTCTGTCTCCAAGGCTCTCGCATTTACTTGAGCACACCGATGGGGACATCTATTGTTCAATAATCTGAAGAAATTAAAAGCTTATGCAATAGGACTTTGCTTTACATTTGATTATGCCAAGTGCCCTGAGGAATCTTCCTTCTGATTCCTGATCCAAATCAAATTCAGGGAAACAATAGGGTTCCTGCTTAAATCCAAATCATATGCATGAAGCTAGGGTTTTCAGGTGGCACACCGCATCCCTCTTCTGAAATATTAGCCTTATAATTCGATTTGTATGTTTTCTTCAGAAACAAAGATGACATTTTATTCCTTTTCCCCAAATGCTGGTGATAATCTCCCAGTGTTAAGATAACCCATCAGTTTCTACCTAGCAATTTCCTTCTTTACTCACTCTTTTAGAATGTCAATGTTGACAAAAAAAAAAAATTAAAATCATGGGATAGATTACTGTATGTATCTCAAAAAAATCAAGACAATTACTCAGCTGGTAACAAGTGCATTACCATTAAGACAGATTTGTCTTCTCATACTACTGACATTTCTTCATGTTTGAATTAGAGCCATTCTTGAATGCTAATCTTAATTTTGGCCAATAGTATACTTACAAGCATGATATTATTGATGCACACTGATGTTGCATTGAATGGACAAGAGAAACAACTTATACATGTAGGAATAAGTGAGACAAGTGATAGAGAGGAGTATGGAAGTAATTATATACAGCAGTAACTGCAAGAGCTGGACAGTATTTTCAGAATTTTATAGCACTTTGAGACCTCCACTATGTTTTACTGAAAGTCTCTAAAGCTGATCAGAATTGAGGATACCTTAGGGATTACATTTCAAAATAATTTTCATGCTGAGAACTGATCCAATTAATAATTCTAGTTTGAACCTCCCTCCATTTAAGCCTGTTAAACATCTAGGTGAATGGGATATGTCTTTGTTCTTCTGCTGAAGAAGAACTTTTCTCTATGGATCTTTTCCTCTAGTTTTCTTAGGCTTTCCAAAAGTTGCATGTTTCATTGTAGTATTTGTTTCATCAGAAGAAGGATTACCAAAAACAATTTTAAAAGCTTATTCAATGAAAGCCTATGTTTTAAATAGAATTTGTCAAAATCCAGAACAAACAAAGCAAATTAAGGTCTGAACTGATCCTTCTTTTGGTAGCAAAAAGTGTTAAAATCAGACCACTCCATCCTGAACAATACGTATTTTTTCTTGTAGGAGTGCTAATGCATTACAACACTCATTAACCTGATCCCAATTCAATGGGGCACAGTTTGTATATAATCAGATGATGGAGTGTGGGGAAGAGAAGTCTACTGTTACATGCTGGAGGATGCCCACTAATGTCAGCAAAAGATGTGCCTGATTAGCAAGGTGAAAGGAGAATTTTACTCTCTTTCTACCCAGAGTCAGGGCGATTTTATGTTGCCAACATATTTGAGTAAATCCATCATCCAGTAAAACACCTTTGGAATTCTTCCTGCTGAATGTAAAGGATACATCTTAGTGCTTAACCCTGTGCCTAAGTGTACCTTCTACTAACAATTGAGCTAGAGTGCAAGTCTTGCTCACTGCACAAAGTCTCCAAGCATCAGAGCTTTTGCACAAAAGCCAGAAATAAATCTCAAGGATCCATACATCTGAGCTAAAAAGCTCATCCATGATAAACTACTATTTCTATTACTTTCAAACAAATAGAAAAAGTATGCAATGGTATAAAAATAAAAAAATAGTTCCAAGCTGCAAGTCATGGAGATATTAAGAAAAAAATCTAGGTAGATATCAAGAAAAAAGTTTCCCCTTTATGTCAACGTCTTGTAATGTAAAGTAAATATGTACTTTCTTGATTGTTAAGCAATGTCTTTGATATAACAGTGTATAGGTCAAATGATCTATGGACTTATTACTTCTCTTCAAAAAAGTAATTTCAAGGCAAATTAGACACATTAGTAATCTATTTGTTGTACAATGTGCCAGAAATACCCAAGCAAAAATCACCTGTTGTGCTTTACAGTATTGCAGAACATTTTTAATTAAAAGAGGAATAGAAATTAAACATTAAACATTTATTGTGTCCAATCAGAGAATGAAAATCTGCTTTGAAAAAATTATTGAATATTTCAATTTACTCAGTAACCACACAAAATCAGTATCTTAGAATTCTTCATAGAGAAATGCATGGAAATATACATAGAATAATAAAAGGTATAGTCAAGCTTTTGCTCTAGCTGCTCTAACTGAGGCTTTAAGATAGTTGAGGATTTAGGTTCTGTGCATAATTCTCATTTGTTTTGATCAGAAAATACTTCCTAAATAAATAATAAAAAACAACCCCACAACAACAGCAAAAAAAAAACAAACCAAACCAAACAAAAATGTCTCTTAGATTTGGTATGTTCCCACAATTTCTTTGTTTTGATTAATAGATGTATTTTGACAAAATTTCTTTTATTCCAAATGCCACCCTATTCTTTTTCCATCATTCTCAAATTTTAGTAGTTTGGACAAAATTGGACACAGATCTAAATCATTTCCATTTCAAAACCTAATCCACATAGACCAGTGTCCGAATGAATATAAAAGCAAGATACAGTCTCTTTAGCACAGCTGTGATCATAATAGACTTAATCACATCAGAAGGTTGAACTCAGGATTGTACTTCTTGGTTTCTAGAATTGCTGCATAGTCTAGAAACTCAAACTTAATTATAAACCACTGCCGTGCATTCATAGAGATAAGACAGATGACACTAATAATAGCTATTGTTGCTTGATAGCCTGTAAAAGAGATTGCATCTGCCTTCATGATTTGGCCATTTCCTTTTCTCTAAGTGAAAGAATAATAGACTAGTTTTATTTGTATTATATCCCACTTCTACAATAGAGATGAAAAACATTTAATTTTAATAAAATGATGCCTCAGATTGGAAATATATTTTATATCACCCTGTATCCTTTGTTGGTATTGATTTAAGAAGTAAAAAGAGATATAATTCAAATATGTTATGATTTTCAAAAACATAATAAATCACTTAGCAAGCAGAAATCTCTTCTCATAGATGATAATTTTTAGTCATTGAAATTTTATTGGCAGAAAATAATACAGAAGAATAGTTATGAGCCTGAAGCATAATCAAATGTGAGTACAGGGAGCGTGAAATAATAAACAAATCTCAGGGGGGCAGTTGTAGACAGTCTTTTTTCACTTCTCCCACCCAAGTGACTGCAGATCTTTCATCAAGCTGCACATGTGGCATGTGATTTTTTTAAATGGAAATTTAATGAAGTCCTAGATTATGCAAATGTTTCTCTTAACATCATGTCACCCTGTGCTCAGAGAACAAGCTTTCACCCTCAAATACCTTACTTTAAGGGCACAGTCTCAAGCTGCGTCAGGGGAGGTTTAGGCTGGATGTTAGGAAGTTCTTCATAGAAAGAGTGATTGGCCATTGGAATGGGCTGCCCAGGGAGGTAGTGGAGTCACCATCACTGGAGGTGTTCAGGAAGAGAATGGATGGGGCACTTAGTGCCATGGTTAGTTGATTAGGTAGTGTTGGATGATAGGTTGGACTCAATGATCTCAAAGGTCTTTTGAGATTAATTGTTTGAGATTAATTTTAGATTAAAGGTTAATTCTATTCTATTCTATTCTATTCTATGCTATTCTATTCTTTCTTCACCATATGATGACTAAGAGATAAAAATCACTTTAATTTTGAAATATATGGAATCTGGTATGCATTATAGTATTTTCAACTGCATTTAAAACTGAGACTCTCACTGAAACACCTACTATGTTGGATATCAGTTCACTTTACTAAAGTATGAGAAAAAAATTGTCATCTTATTGAACACTAATAGTCATTAAAGATTACTATAAATCTATTCTAAACATATAAACCCCATCTTATAATACTGAGAAAACTCAAATTTAAAATTAGCTTATATGCTCTTTCTTTTGATTTTTGTTTGTTTGCTTGGTTGGGTTTATTTGGATTTGTTTGGGTTTGTTTTCTTTTTGGTAAAAGATGATTATTCTAAAAACATGTAGTTGAGTTCAAGTACATGAAAAAATTGCACCAGGCTCAAAGTTTCAGAATTTGGGATATGTTTCTAAACATTTGGAATAAGGGAAGCCTTTGATAACATTAATTTTAGTGGTCAAAATTTTGATCAGAACCATGAACAGATATTACACAACATGGGAAAAGTGATTATAAAATCAATACCGACTTATAGGCAAGTATCACCAGTGAAATCCGTTGTCTCAACCGCTGGACCAATGAAATAGTGGCATAATTTCAGTCTTCGTGTTCAGTGTCATTTATGGTTTGGCAAGGTCATGGTAACACAGGATATGGGTTAAATGGTACAGAATTTCAGTGTAGGCAGGAAGGACAATGTATTCCATAAAGTGGAGAAAGACTCACAGGCAATGATTATTAGCAGCAGAATGATGTCAGGCATAGAAAGTCATTCACTACATAATCTCAGTTTGCAAATCTGGTGGTGGTGGTTGCTTATTTTTTGAATTTTTCTTTAAACCCTTATACCTACTTCTACGGTAAGTGCCTGAATGTTCTGCTCCGAACATTTTGAATGTCCCATATAAAGCAAGGCTACCTCTGATTTCATCTGTTGCAGCAAACAAATGTAATGGACTCTTATGTTGGCAGTGCAGAAAATAGTACTTCCCAGAACAGATACCTCTTACGGTCATGACTGGAATTTTACCTGAACACATTAATCTCCATCTGTTATGGTACACCTGTGTGCATTCTTCTGATGATAACTTCAGGAGGGCTAAGAGCTATTTTAAAGGAGAACATGCAGAATATATCTAGTTCTATTTCTTCTCTAGGGAACTTCTAGAAAAGTGACAATGACAAATAAACCTGTCACACCAGTTCATGTTTACATTCCAAATCAAACCAGAATCTGATTGCCTGGATTTGGTGATACCACAGTTACAGAATTGTTGTATATGAACTTCAAAGGCTACTTAGAGAGGATTTCAAATCCAGTAAAAACAAACTAACAAACAAACACCACCACCACCACAATACTAAATAATTTAACTTGGGGTCTGAACAAGGAACAATTCCAGTTTAAAATGATTGAACATCTGCTCATCTGCTCATGCCCCAAATCTTTCCTTTGGCTAAGAAATAATTACTATCAGGTATGACAAATCTCAACATGGGAGGAAAAAAAAAATCAATAAATATGAATTTTACAGAACTTAAACTGTTGAGAATATGTATCCATCAAACACTGATTGTGTTTCTCAGAGGCGTACACAGACAGGCAGCTGAACCTAATAATAGTGTGGTTCTTGAAAGAAAGAGTTGCAGATATAAGAGCAGATTCTGAAGCTGCATATTTCAGGTTAGTACCTCGTCACTCCTAGCGAACACAGATAAACCAATGCAAGTGAGATCCAAATCATGCAGATGGTATTCAGCACCTTTTATATTTAAACATTTCACTCTAGCTCACAAATGGAAATGGTCAGTTTAGTTGCCAAAGTGGCATTAAAAATTTCAACTTCAATTTCATAGTCAGAACAAGAACTTAAAACTAAAGTATTAAAAACTGTGCTCCTATCTTTGAAGCTACATGCTCATCATGGATCTGAATGAAGATGGTGGAAAAGAAGAACAAAGTCTGTAAGAGGTGACTTTATCTTATTTTATTGTCACATAAGGACAGAAAAATAAGTTAGTCTTACAGACATCGATGTTTTAGAAACAGTATTGTAGTACACAGTTTCTCCTGGTGAAACTCTGTTACAAAAGGTCATGAAAGCTTTGTTACTCGACATGATTGTTCTCAATCCTATGTTTATGTGGGTCTCCAGTAGATGCTCTATGTAATTTAAAGTCAACTCAGCATTTATTGATGAGGGTGTGGTTGAACACATGACGCCTATCAAATTTATCCCATTGCAATGTCTGTGTTAGGTTGCCTTCCTATCATAATTAATGGGTTTAACCACACCAGTATCAGTCATATAATGTTCTTGCAGTGCTTGCTGTTGACCTTATAAGTTTAAGTGTAGCAGGAAAAGATCCTGAAAATATGAAAATTAAAAAAAAAGAAAAAAAAAAGGACTAAAATGTGGGAGAAAAAAGATAAATCTTTGCTATCTAATATATCAGGTATTCACATTTTAGATTATTACCAGTTCCATTAGTGTTTATTAGCCTTTATTCCATTGGAATTTGTGAAGTTATGCATTTAGATGTAAAATGCTATTCATATACATTCTGTGAATAACTTTAATTGAACAAATTTGTTAGCATATAGGTAATATATTTTTTCTTATATTGTTTTAATCCAAGCTCTGTGATGAGAGGCATCAGTTCACACCTAAGTGCTTCATGATGAATTATAAAACTGAGTGCAGAGATAATTACATAAGTATTAAGTGGATTAGTTGGTCACATCCCAAAGCTCTAATAGGGCTTTTCTGTTGGAAAGAACACAAAATGACTAAAAAACCTGTTGGTAAAAGTTCCGTCATGGATTTAGCTGCCTGTGAGAATGAGCTTTTGCTTTCTAACTTATTATGTGGTTGCCATCTTACAACAACTGAAACAAGGCAATGACCATATTCTAATTATTTGCTATTTCAAATATCAGTTTACATGGAAGAGAAAGGATTTAGAACAAAAATTTGACTTCTTGTATTTCCCAGATGGATTTCATACAATGTGTTAAATATAGCATCTTCTAATTCCCTTTTCGCCCCTACATTTGTAGAAAATGTGAGTGTCATACTATGGGCATGTCTGCACTACTCTGCAGGGCACACCACAAAAAAAGCCAGACAGACGTAGCTATTGATGGGCTGCCTCAGATGCACGGTGTAGTTGCTGAAATGCAAGTTCAGGTTCTGAAAGTCTAATAGCTGTTTTTAATAACCTGCACACCAGATGAATACTGGTTAATAGTGCTATTTTCATGCATAAATGAAATCACCCGAGTGCCAAAAAAACCCCCAACAGGAAACATTACAACTGATTTCAATGGGGATGGGATTCCATCCCATGCTTTATAGGTGGGCTGCCAAATTTAATTTAAAAGTTTGAAACACATCAGCAGTTTGGCATCATTTCATTTTTATTTACTTCTCGGGAAATTTTGAATCTTAGCATGAGCTGCCCTGCTGCCCAGGTCTGGCTCAGAATACCAGGTCATGACAGGAATCTAAGTGCCTTTAAATTTGTTATTTGTGAGAATTCAGATAATAAACATTGTTCAGGAAAAAAATAATAGTATTCATATTTTATACTAAACAGCTGTTTAGTTTTGAATGGTTAATTAATAAGAATTAACAGACAGCAGGTAAAAATACTTCCATTTAAGTGGTGTCTTAGAAAACAAATAAAGCTTTTCAAGAATTAAAGATGAGGAAGGGACAAGGCATTGGATAAATACAGGAATTGCTCTTTTAAAGACAATGACCAGAATTGCTGAAGTGTTAGTCACAAGGACTATAGATAGACTCAAAGCGGAGTGATTGCTAGTTTTCTCCTTCCACTTTGGAAATTTGAATTTTTCAGTATCTACCTACTGGCAGAGTTCCATTGCTAGGTCTGTGATGTGACCCTGGCATGGCAGCCTGAAGTCAAAAACTCAGTTTCAGTCAAAAGCTATGAGGAGCTAGAAGCTGCTCTAAAGTATTAGGCTTGGAGTCTTTTTTTTAATATCTGTGTTCCAATTGTCTCTTTTCTTCTCTTTTTTTTTATTTGGCCTGGGGAAAGGTGCTTAAGCAAACACATGGGAACTGTTTCATCACAGAGATGTAAAGGCGTGTTAATTAATCAAAAGTCCATATAATAATCCTTCACAGTGAGTCTGTACAGGAAATGTTAGTCTTCTCTTGGAATTTCCAGTGTTATAAAACAGATGAATTAGCTTTTAATTTCATCTCTAATTCCCTGGAAATTGTATGTCTTTGACTTATGAACCTCATTCTTTTCTGATTCCTCTCTCATGAATAACACTGTTACATTTTTCTTCTAAGTCTTGTGCATATTCTGCAATATCTTTTCATGTTAGGCCATGTCTTCCTAGCAAATCTTCCTGTTTTGTTTCAGGGATTGATCTCTGTTGGGTTTTGTTTTGAATCTATGAAGAGAAATTTTCTTTGGTGCCTCAATTTAAATTCTGAATAACAAAATGTTTAACTTCCCCAAGGTCTTTCAGTGGAGATTCTTTTCTTCAGTAACACCTCTCGCTGCAGCTTATGAATTACAGACAAAACCTGTATTTTTAAAATATTATGAAACAATTTCATGTGAGTATCTTAAGGTTTTAAATTTTTCTTTAAAAACATAAAAGAGTCAGTCCAGATCCATAATTATAAGACAAGAGATAACAAAGTAAATTCAGCATATAATTATAATTTGGTATTTACTTCTATGCTTTCCAGGTTCTAGACAGCAAAAATTATCTGCTAGTAACAAGCTTATGCTACATTATCATAGCTCTGTACAATACAAAGAACTATGTATCTGCACAACCAATTTTGAAATTAGAAGATTCTAGGCCACTCCAATTTTAGATGCTCGTTACTTTGAGAGTAATTTTCTTAAAGCAGATGTGCATTTGTCTGCATAAGAGCTATAGAATTTCTTGTCAGAATAACCACCAACCACCTTCCTTTTTTCCTTTTTTTCCCCAGGAAATATAAAAGATAATATGAGAAAAACACCTGCTGAAAGTGTTAACAGTGTGCTAAAAATATTTTTTATTTTCTTTGTCTTTAACTATGGCAGCATCAAGGGAAAAGGAAAGTCAGGCAACAAAGAAAACAGCATTATACAAAATGAAATTTTTGCCTACTTGAGCTCACAACTGTCAAATCAGAAAATGCTGGAAGGCACTATTTGTACACACGCACACACATACACATATTTTCTTCCCAAAACTCTGTCAGTTAGAAGGTCCTTGAAGCTGGGAGGAAACCTGAGAGACAAGAAGATCATTTGAAATTATGAGATCCTGTTTCCCTTTCTTTTGAAAAGAAAGGAAAATATGTTATAAAAATACTTGAACAGAGTATGGAGATGGATTAAAAACAAGTATCATAGCAAAGGAAATGTTTATTTTAACATACACAGTAAACCTCTTTTATGACCTCTCTTCTGAGGTGTCTTCTTTTTACTAGTGTTTTAGCTAATAGTGATTTGAACTCTTCAGATTACCAAAACTAGTAAACTAGTAAACAAAGTTTTCTACAGAAATGACTTTATGCAAATGAGTCATTAATGCAGTCTCAAGGATGTTGTCAGCCCAATCTGTTTCTATCTTAGCATTAACTTCATAGCATATGTTTGCATCTATTTTATGATACTGGTAAGATTTCTCATGTGAACAAGGAACTGGCCCCAAAACTTTTTAGTAACAGCTTGCTATACAATATAGGAAGCCGTTGTGCAGATCCTTTAAAAATGATTTAAAACATTCCCAAACATCCCTTCAATAAATTGCTCTTTTAAAGGGTTATAGAATAAATGGATACATTTGTTATAGCCATTACACATTCTGATGTATTGCCTCATGCTAGGCTATACTGCAATGTGTCACTCCTGGTGATTTTCCTACTTTGTTCCCTTAGCATTTCAGATATGACATGCCGTTACAGTGACTAATGCAATCTTACAGGACCTAAAGAAACTTATATGCCAGGATTTAACAACAAGGAGTACCACTGCTTTGATTTCTTTAAAATAATGGGAAGCATGTTTTTCTTTATAACAAACAATATTTGTTACTCTGCTGGCTTTTTTTTTTTTTTTTAATATCTAAGCTCTAGAAAAAAGTGAGAAACTATTCTAAATGTTGTACAAATGAAAATACTTTTCTGATTGCATAGTCTTTTTTAAAAAGACCCTCTTTCTGAAACTGATAAAAAACAGAGTTTGGTACATAGCAAACATTAAGTTGATGTCTCTTCTGCTATCAATAAAATTAAAATTTGAATGCAAAAAAGCTTCTTTTTGGCATTTTAAAATGTTGATAGCCAGCTTTACACTTTGCAGTTGAAGCACTGTCTGAATAATTCCAAACTAATTTTTGAGTGTACCCAGTTGTAAAACCACAGAATTCTCAGTTGTTTCCAGTAAAAGAGGCATTAGCAGACCACTGAGCAGGGACTAAACTTCTGAACTTCTTAAGCTGTTTTACGAGTTCTTGAATGAAGTGTCATTTTGCTACATCAAGATTGAAGAGCAGGGCCTGGGCCAGTTATGCCATAGAAAGGATGCAATGGAGAAGTAAGACTCTTAATCTCCTCATAGCTGGGAGGTGTAGGAAGGAAAAAAAACCAAACTGTGACAGCTTTAGTTAGGAAGGTCTTCTCACTCTCTAGCAGTTGCTCTTGTCCCAGCTTCTCTCCTTGGAGCTGGAACCAAATAGCTCCTAGCTTTTCATGTCTTCTGGCTCCAGCAAGAAGCTGGCTTGGAAAACTGTACAATTAAAAGCTGCTCTGCCCTCTTTTTAAGTTACTTTCATAGCAACTACACTACAGCCATGCATCTACTTTGGTCTTTATTCCTTGGTCTAATGAATCATATACTTTGATTTGTACAGCTATGCAGCTTTGCTATATAATTAGCCTACAGTAAATGGTCATGGTGAGATATGGATCTGACATCATTGGATTGAAAAGAATATTTTACCTTTATTACAACTTTCTTCCATGATTTCTAAACCAGTATATAATAAATAGTCAGCACTCACTCTTTTTCTAATTATATTTTCAAAGAAAATAGTGGTTCATAGAATCACAGAATCACACAGGTTGGAAAAGACTTTCAAGATCATCAAGTCCAACCTATCACCCAACATGATCTAATCAACTAAACCATGGCACTAAGTTCCTCATCCAGTATTACTTTAAACACTTCCAGGGACAGTGACTCCACCACCTACCTGGGCAGCCTATTCCAATGGCCAATTACTCTTTCTGTGAAGAATTTCTTCCTAACATACAGCCTAAACTGCAAAATTGTTTTAGAATCATAGAATTGTTGGGCTTGGAGGGGACCTCAAGGATTATCCAGTTCCAACCACCCTGCCATGGGCAGGGACACCTCACACTAGATCAGATTGCCCAGAGCCACATCCAGCCTGGCCTTAAAAACTCCCAGGGATGGGGCTTCTACCACCTCCCTGGGTAAACTGTTCCAGTGTCTCACCACTCGCATGGTGAAAAATTTCTTCCTAACATCCAATCTGAATCTACCCATTTCTATCATTACCTGACACTCTAAAAGACCCTCACCTGCCTCATTTCCCCCCTCCCCCTTTTTACCTTCCAATCCCAGAGCACCTGGGCTCTGTTGGAGTCTCCTCCCACCCCAGGTGTGGCCACATAGCCCTCCCCACCCACTCCCCTCTTTATTCCCCAGCAGGAGAGGCGGAAGCCCTAAGCTGAGCCCATTTGGGCTGAGGGATCCTCCTCTCATCACTGGTGAGTGCCCATGGTGCTCACTGGGTGATGGTGGTGGTGACGGTGACAACAAAGGCCGGGGGGCCTGGTGGCCCCCCGGTTGTTAGGAAGAGAGTTGATGACTACTCCAATATTATCCATGGGTGCTGGCTGGGTTCCTTGCTGGGGCTGAGCTCCTCTGTGTGATATCACAAGCTCATCACAATCCTACAGAGAAAGGCTGTGGTCTGTGAGAGCAGAGCTTTGGGGAAGGGGTGGCTGGTACCCCAGGCCACAGCAAAGCTTGGTTATGATATCAGCTGGAACAGCCACAGGTGAGGCTACATGAGGAAGGCACCTGCTTCGGGTACACATTTGCTTCTTCCAGGGGGTTGCCTTACTTCCACCTCTGCCACCCAGTGCCTGGACAGATGGATCAGGAGGCTGCCAGAGCAGGTCCTGGCTGTGCCCTAAGACCCTGCCTTCCAAGCAAAAGGCAAGAGGTGTGTCTCTTCCCCCATATGTGAAAGCCATAACTAATCACAGAATTATTGAGGCTGGAAAAGACCTCCAAGATCATCAAGCCCAGTCTATGACCTAACACCACTACCTCAGCTAGTCCTTGCCATCAAGTGCCACATCCAAGCTTTTCTTACAGACCTCCAGGGATGGCAACTCCGCCACCTCCCTGGGCAGTCCATCCCAGTGCCTAATCAGCCTTTCTTTCAGGAAGTGCTTCCTGATATTGAACTTAAACCTCCCCTGGCACAGCTTCAGGCTTGCCTGGGAGAAGAGCCTGACCTTCCTCCTGACTACAACTTCCTTTTAGGTAGTTATAGAGTGTGATAAAGTCCCCCCTGGAGTCTCCTGTTCTCCAGGATGAACACCCCTAGCTTCAATCCCTTCTTCAATGCAGTGAGCTGTTACATACATTGAAAAGTTTGGGCTTGAGCCTTCAGTAGACATCATTCCTCTGTCTCTGGAGATGTCTTTTATATGCATCAATAAGACTGACTTTCACATCTTGCCTGCTCTATAGATTAATATAGTTACAGTATTAATAGCTGCTGCATGTTTCTCTAGAACTAGTAAACTGTATCTTGTGGATTCAGCCTGAGACTTAGAGAGCTCCAGGACAATCTGGAATTGAATATATCAAGAAATGGACTCGGAGACAAAAAAGGGGGGCATGTAATTTCAATTACTGGGGAATAAAAGTTCTTCAGAAAGGACATCAGGCATTTGGTGGGCATAGTTTGGCCCCTAGTGGATAGTAATTCTCATTGTCGCATTGAATTGGTAGCCTTTGATCAAGCAAAACAGGGACAGAATAACCCTGGATAACCAGAAAAACCCTGGATAACCAAAATAACCCAGCAACAGCTGCAGATGCTTGAACACAGAGAAGTGCAATATCTTTCTTGATGAAGGTATCTACCTGGGAATAAGTCAGATGTGCAAGACTGAAAGGGAATAGGTTTTCAAATGCCAACTCTATAGTCCTCTTTTTTTCCTAAATCTCTAATCAACACATGAGTATTTTAAAGTATTTAATTTCTCTGTGTACTGCACAGGCTTTCTCCCATTCATACATTTGACTTCTATTAAAAATAAAATTCTAAGGACCTAATATATGAATTCAAACAAGTAGTAGCCCAAGACTAACTGAATTACGATTTCTATTTTTAAGCACATTGCAGGATGTCAGTGCAAAGTAATGAGGAGGAAGTTCCATTTTATCTTCTTTCCACCTAAAAGTTTTCACCTGAATATTGAAACATTCAATATATTTGAGCTAAAGTTTCATCTTGGTTGCTTATTGACCTGTCTGTGGTGGATTTAATTCTTTTTCATACATATTTCCAGTGTTGCTTTGACTGATACTATTTTTTTCATATATAAAATATAAAAGTAAAACAGATATTCTCCAAGTCTAAACAAAACAATCACTAGGGACATAAGGGGCATAACTAGACCCCTGGGAGTACAGAAGATTCTGATTCCACTTACAGCTGTGGGGAAAGGAGATAACAGCCAATATAACAACTATGTCTGAGAGTTAGAGAAGAAAAGACTTGAGGTAAAAAGACTCAGTAAAGGTACTTTCAAAGGAACAAATGAAAGGGTATCACAGAAGATAAAGAAATTGCTGCTACTCTTTGCTTTATCAACTCCAGAAACATAACAAATTTTCATTCTCTGTATTGAGATATTTATTGTAGATTCTTGGGTGAACAGAAGTGCTTAAAGGTTTTCTGTTAAATTCATATTCCTAATAGTTGGAATTTTTTTTTCTAAGCTTGAGTTTCAGAGAAAAATGTCTGTAAGAAATACAGGTCATAATTTGTTTCTGACATAACTACTTTATAACAAAAAATCATTGAAACAGAGAAATGCAGATAGACATTTATATTTAAAACTGGGTATTAGTTTAACCTGTTGTATGAAGGGTACATTTAGATGTTTTTCAGCTTTTTCTGTAAATGCAGGTAAGGCTTTTACTGCTGTTAAAGCATTTACACATATAAGAAAGAATGAGTTCATTTATGAGATTTATCAAAGGAGTTTTGTGAAAACCTTTCTAGAACCTTTTCCTTCTCTATATATGATACTCCTACATCATTAACTGTAGGATGATTGTGCTTTATGTAAGGTGATACTAATTCAAATTGGTTATCATCATTCCTTGCATCTCTTCTGCTCTGTCTTCTTGTACTGTATGATTTACATTCTCCTCTGAAGTGGCTTTAATCTGGTTGAAAACAATATGTGAGGGTATATGGAAGGAGCGTGTCTGCTCCCTTAAGTATCTGGTCAAAAGAGCCATAAACAAAACCACATAGGCATAAACCTGGCCACTCATGATAAAGGGGATTTTGATATAAACATCAAAGCCTCTGTGATCAGTTGAAAGGCCTGGAGGATTGGAGAAAGGACTAAATATGTTTCTAAGTTGCATTTTCACTTTTTTAAATCCCAGCCCAGTCTTGCCATTCATTACAGTTCCCCAGAAAAAAATTTGCAAGACAGGGAAATGTGATCCTCCTCCTTTCTTTTCAGAGGTTCCTCTGTAACAGATATATAAATTAGAAACTAGCTAGAAATCAGTATAAATTATGCTCCCTGGGTGGATCTAGACTACAAAAAACAACTTTCTTACTTCTCCTATCACTTGATGTCCTGCCCTACATCAAAACAGAAGGTGGCTGTTCTAAAATTTCCAAGATCGTTAGAGACTCGTTAGAGACTGAAAGACGTATAGTGAATGTTGCACAAAAGGAGTCACAGTAAAGAAGTAGAACTCTCAAGAACTATTCGACTCAGGCACGAATTCACAGGCTAATGCCAACTAATGACATGCACTGTTTGGTGTGGAATCACATTTTAAAATCAGCACAATGAACAGGGAGCTGAGCCAGTGCAAAAAAAAAGTATTTCAGGTATAATGTGATCAATAAATTTCAGCCTGTGTCAGGAGTCTGATTACCATATCCCAGATGTAGTGAAAAGGACATACAGGGCACCAATAAAAAGGTCAGAATGCAGTGCATAGCTGTAATTGAGTGTACTACTTAAAGAACAGTTACAGGATTATGCACTGCCCTTGGTGAAAGAGTCAGAGAGACTAACTGTAGGTATTTTTATTTTAAGAAAATTAAAAACACGATCTTTTTTTCACATTTTTTTTCCTAGAAAATGAAAAACAACATTTTACAGCAATACTTAAGAAAAGAAAACAAACAAAACCCAAACACACAAGCAAAGGAAGAAATTTTTCATAGAGAGAGTGATTGCCCATTGGAATGGGCTGCCTGGGGAGGTGGTGGAGTTGCCATCACTGGGATGTTTAGGAGACTTGATGGGGTGCTTGGTGCCATGGATTAGTTGATTAGATGAAGCTGGATGATGGCTTGGACATGATGATTTCAGAGGTCTCTTCAAACCTGTTCTATTCACCAAACCATCTCACCCAATAAATTTCTGATAACTGACCACGTATCTAGGTATGGATTCAGATCTGAGATCTTCATCACCTGAATATTATTTATCTTAAGGGTTGATTCTAAGCAGCAAAACAGAAAAGCCCATGAACTATTTTAGACTGACATTAACATCTACTTTATTTTTCAAATAGTACCAATCTTTTAAATAAATTATTAACAATATAGTGCTCCTCAACCTTTGAATAATACCATTAGGATTTATGTAGCAGTTTACAGGATCTTTTGTCTTTACTGCTCCTGAAATGAAAATTGCAGCCCCAGAGAAAAGATACAGGAAAGAGAAGGAGCTTGGTGATATAAGCATTCTCTGTATGTAGATAAAATGGATTGAGTTTACAAAATTTATTTGTGGTGAAAGGAAGTGATTCAGTAAGACTTTCCAGTTCTTAATGCTTCAGTATTTATTTAACAAGAGAAATCAGTATCCTTCTTCCTAATAGCAAATTGAGAATACAGAAAAGAAGAGATGTGTCTGCATGCATTCCCTGAAGCTGGTACAATTTTTGTCACCTGTGTCCATATCTAGAAGCATGCCAGAATAAAAGCAATCTACAAAATCCATCCCAAAAATATCTTACCATCTATGTTACTATGATCTTTTTCTAAAATAACTATAGAAATCAGAATAAACTAAGAGGAAAAGAGAAAAAAAGAAAAAATTCTTTCACTGCATGTAATACCTATGGATCAAACTCTAAGGCACTAATCCATATTATTTTGACATTAAGTATCTTAATGAATAACTCCATTGTTTCTTATTAAATTTCAATGTCTGAGATAACAGCACTTCAAAATCTGAAATTAGGATGTCTAGCCAATCCCATGAATTGCAGGTGATGACAGATAAAATATTTATTTTAAATTGTTAATTGAGTTTTAAGGTATAATGGATCATGAACGACATCTATGCATTAAACATCAGCAGCAGAAATGTCTGTCTACTATTTAAAATTCATTTTCCTTTGTTTCCAAAGCAGCCGTTTTGGTCTACCTCATTAGTATTAGGATAATAGGATCATAGCATAATGCAGCTTGGAAGGCATCTCAAGAGATCTGCTGTCAAACCTTTTGGTTAAAACAGAGTCAAACGATAAAGTAAGATCAGGCTCCTCAGGGATTTACTCAAGCTGCCTTTGAAAATCTCCAAGGATGGAGTCTGTGTGGCCTTTATAGTTTTTGTTTGTTTTTTCTTTTTACCACATATTTCCTTTCAGGTATTACTAGATAGAAGCTAATTTTTGCATAAGAATGTAACTTTATTTCTGCTGCTTCAAGCAAGTGTAACAAAGCAAGATAGGAATCACAACTTAATTTTAAAAGTGATATAGCACTCACAGATCAATCCAGAACCACCCATGAGGCAAAGTTCAATTCTAATGGAATACAAATAATTAAATTTAAAATTATACTCCACAAAATCTTAGCCTAATAACACAGCATGTGTTTGGTGTTTTGTTTGTTTGATTTTCGTTATGTTTTTAATGTCTGATTACTAAAATTAACCAAATATCTACAGAACATTCTGGGAACTGATGTCAAATTGTTGATCCTTAGCTCACATGTATGTCTAACCTCTTTCGGTCTCTGGGATGACTCTGTTACAGAACACTACTTTTTGAGTGACTCTTTAACTTCAGGTTTTGGTTCAATGACTTCTTCTGCACTGCTTCTTTTGTCTTTGTGATGTAAAATGCACAGGAAACCCACAGACCTGGGAGAGGATCCCAGCACTTCTTACACTTAGTGAAATCTCTCACCACTGGTCTTCAAAATCATACTTTACATCTCTTGTTCTTTAATTTATCTCACAAATTTTGCACAGTGTCATAGTTCAAGGCACTCTGGAGAAATTAGGAGTCAGAGTTCAATTAGTCCCAACTGAGTCTGGGTTAGGACCTCATGGAAAACATATACAATATAGTAGTGCAAAATTTAGTGTCATCTCCATCCTTTCCACTGAATCTTTGGAGCAGTCCACATGAAATACCTATACACTATAAAATTTTCTCGTCTGAAACCAAGTCATCACTGAATGCTACCCCATTATTTCATATTGGTACCTAAAAAAGAGAGATATTTTTTGTATATATTTTATCTATAGCCTTCTTTCTCTTTAGTGTTTTCTACCATCAGGCTCTCAATGAGAGTACAAAGAGCACGTCAGACTAACAGTGAATTTCCGGTTTAATTCACTCCATTGCTTAAGTAAAGTGAGAGCCAGATGAATGAGATTGGAAAGGTGATTAAATTGTTTCATTTTGGAACCTAAAATACTTTCTACCACACATTTTTCAGCTTTCAGGGTGTCTTCCTTTTTACACTCATTGCTTTGGCATTCTGAAGGGCAATGCTCATTTTAAAATATGTATAAACTTCATTTAAAATAAATGAACTGAAAGCCCTCTGGGGCAAAACCATGTTTGGTACATCTCAGCTAACTTCAGTGGAGTTACACCAAGGTTGAATCCAGGCCTATGTCTTCTCGTTTATCATGAGCTTAGAGAAAACCAAAGAGACCTCCTTAAAAATATGTATTATTTTACATTCTTTATTGTCTAGTTTTGTTTTACTGCTTTAATAAAAATTTATAATAGTAGGATTTCATGAATTTATCTTTATGCTGAATAACATTTTTGAGCACTGAGATAAAATCAACAGAAATTAATGCCATTGTTTCCATCCAGATTCAATAAGTCCAATTACTAGCATTTCTAGTCAGACTGCGTAATAAGTTTAACCATCCACTATACTTAACAAAATCTTACTGCCACTGACTCAGTGTTCTTTTGTTTTTGTGTAAGGAGAACAGTCAAAACAGTAAATAAGGAAAAAAACGAATTCACAAATTTGTTTGTCATGGAATTCTCATTAAGGATATTTTAAAGCTCTGTAGACATATAAAAAAAATCCAATCAGAATTTTTTGTCACAGTGTATTTACAATTAAAGAAAATTTTATGAACGTATTATATGAGGCAATGCGGTATCACAGTAGTGTGTTTTTAAACTGAAAAACATCCTTCATATACTTAAATCACTTTCCCTTTCTGATGTAATATAGTCATGACTGTCTTTGTACTCTTTTACACCCTTATTCTTGTATTCTACTGGAATGAAAATGTCTTCAATGGTTTCTTGTGAAAACAACATCACAAAGGAAAATCTTTTCTGTTCAGTCTTTAACTTTAGAAAATCTTTGTTATCCAATATCAGGAAGACATACTTTTAAACTTTCTGCCTATGTGTTCCAGAAGTAAATTTCAATATAGTTCTCATTTTCACTTGTCCACAAATCCATCTGAGGCATATCAAAGATATAGAAACACACATGTCTTATTTCACATTCATGCCCAGCAGCTCAACCATCTCTTGCTATTTCATCTGGTAGTAGGATAATAGCACTGTTATATTACACACAATGCTCTACACTTCTGATCTTTATCCCATTTCTTTATGCAGAGGTGTATATCAAATTTAGTGTTGCATGATTGGCAAACAATTAACAATCTGGAGCGTCTGAAATTTCTAGAGTGAGATACTAGGGCCTGTTTATGTTCTTAGCTTGCTTTTCATATTTTGCCTCTTCTCCTGCTCTGGCCTACTGCTATGTTTTGTTGACTTGTGTTTGTGTCAAGAATATTTTTGTTCTGTTCATGTGGAGACTCTTGCCTTTGCAGTTACTGTGGCAGTCTCAGTAAAATCCAACACCTCAAGGAATCAGAATTTTTTTTTTTTTCTTGCTGAGAAATTCTATTTCTATTTATTCTATTCTAAATTTTGCACAGAGAGAGTGATTGCCCATTGGAATGGGCTGCCCAGGGAGGTGGTGGAGTCACCATCACTGGAGATGTTTAGGAGGAGTCTTGATAGGGTGTTTGGTTGCATGGTTTAGTTGATTAGGTGGTGTTGGATAATAGGTTACACACGATGATCTTGAAGGTCTCTTCCAACCTGGTCTATTCTATTCTAAATGCAGTAACTACTAATGTTTAGGGATGTGACCAATAGTTTTAAAGTGTAAAGCTTGTATAGGTCCTCAGGCTGCACAGCGAGTGAATGCCCAACAGGAACTCAAAGAACCTGGGAAATCAAACTCATTACAGCACACCCAAACTGTAGAATATTATTTATTTTTTTTCAGATGCCCAGCATTCCAGGGCTTCCTGTACTGATAATATAAATATTTCCTATACATAACACATCCTCATCTAAACTGCGTCAGACAGAATACTGAATTGTAGGTACCACACAAAATGATACTCAGCTTCCAGTCCACAATGTGGCTAACGTGCTTAGGACTGCTGACTATATAGAGTGATGATCACTAGCAACAACGCACAACAACAATCCAAATGCAACCTGGTTTATTCTATCCTATTCTATTCTATATTTAGATCAACCCACATGGCATAGATCCAAAGAACACAATGTTTCATTTCTCATTTGGACTCTGATCTTTTTTGCCAACCACGACAAAAGATGAAGAGAGGAAAATAAGGTAGGGAAATAAGGTAGTAAAATTGCTTCATGAAGAAATGTAAAAATTGCATATGATCCTACTTGAATGCACATTATCAGATCTAGATGCTTGTACAACCAGGAAGTGTGAAGGATTTTTTTTTTTCCTCTTTCTTTTAAGCTAAGTGACTATTGACAATTCATTCATATATTACATTCTCAGAAGCCATACATGTTTATTAAAAGAGCTGACCATTTTCGCTGAGGTGTAGAATGCAAGAGCTTTAAAGTAATACAAGTAGTTTCTTTTTTATTATTTTTCCTTATTGAATTCTTTTGTTTGTTTTTGTTTTTTTTTTTTTCCCCAGTATTCAAACACTCTAATGATTATTTGCCCTCCTTCAAGGAAAAGGTTCTGAAGTATGGCAGCCCCAATAGCATTCTTTCTGTATCCATTCAAGACCTTGGTATACTTCACTGAGCTCATCTAGCCTCAACCCTAAGGGCAGCCAAAGGCAAGAGTATTTTCAGCAGACTAAGAAACACTGTAATCTTCAGGGATTTGCGGATGACAGATTTTAAACTGTAGCCAAAGTAGAGGTGTGATTAAAAATAACAAGCTAAAACTCCTCACTACACTGCAAAGCAAAATATGTAAATTTAGCTTTCCTTAACATCATAAGTGATGACTAAAGCATTTAGAAGCTATTCATAGAGATTAAAATCAAGATAAATCAGTTATGACATTTGTTCCATGTCCTGATTAATACAGTAAAAGTCTCTACAGTACACTTTGCTGTGATTTTATTTTTCTTTTTCAGTCAGGACTCACTCTTTCCAAACTGCCCTTGCTGTGTTTAAGGTGCTGATGTCAAATACTTGTGCACCTCTTGGCTGTTAAGTTTTTTTAATTTCCTAAATTGTTGATCACTCCTAAAGTAGAGGATGTCATAACAAAAATTATTTTTATTTTAATTTTGGTACAGCTCAGTCTAAGTAGAAAAGCTGTTTTTAGAAAGATAGTAATATTGAAGTCATGGAAGGCAGTGAGTTTCAGTCTTGGCTGGAACACATGGAAACATTCATATAATTAGGAATTCAGTGTAAATTCAGTGTAAAGGAATAATTATAGCTACAAAAGTGAAATCTATTGTCCACAAAGATCTAAGTCAATCTAAGTAATGATATACACTTTGGAAATTCTGCCAAACATTTTAAGAGTAAATGTGATAACGGAACAATTTACAAGAGAAAAAACAATATAGATTTTTCTTATTCTAGGCAAATTGCAGGTATTACAAAGCATATATTAAAAAAATAGGAACCTTGTTGTAAATATAGCCAAAAAAACTATCTGCATTTTATTCAGAGTTATTTCTTATCTTTGCATGTGAGAACTCTTTGAAGTATTCTGCTCATGATTAGACATAGACTTCTTGCTTCTCTTGATTCAAAAAGCTTTGCCACACCAACTCACACATTTTCATATCTTGCTCAACATCCAAAATCATCTGGTTAGTTAAGATTAAGATGTCCTTTCAAATATTAACTTCTCATTCAAGCCAGAGCAGCTTTTTCTTTTTCTGTGAGCATAATAGCTGTTTTTAGCTCCTCACATCGAAGCTGTAAGGATAGGTTGCTTAAACTCCCACCAGTTTTTTTCAACAAAAAGTATGTTATGGACAAAGCAGGGTGGGTGGAGGGGGGGAGGGAGGGATTAAACTGAAGAATTTATCTTCAGTGATGCAGGCTTTTACTCAGCTTTTAATGTTAGGTCACAGAAAGGAGACAATCACTGAATAATAGAATAGTTTGTGTTGGAGAGGACCTTAAAGATCATCTAATTCCAGCCCTCTTCCATGGTCAGGGACACCTTCCACTATATTATATCGCTCAAACTGAACTTCATGAAGTTAACACCAGCTCACTCCTCAATCCTGTACAGGTCCCTCTGAACAGCATCCCATCCTTAACTGCATGTTGAATGCACCACACAGCTTGTTGTGGTCAGTAAACTTGCTGAGGGAGCACTCTGTTCATATTACTGACAAAGATAATACAGAGTGCCACTTTCAACACTGACCCCTGAGGAATGGCTCCACACAGACGTAGAGTCATCGGCTACAATTCTTGCAGTGTGACCATTCAGCCAATTCCTTGCCTACCAAATGGTCCATCTCCCAATTCCATGCCTCTACAATTTAGAAACAAAGATGTTGTGTCAGACAGTGTCAAATGCTTTGCACAAGTCCAAGTAGATGGCCTCAGTTGTTCTTCCATTATCCACCCATACTGTAAAAGCACATCTGCCAGGCACTATTTGCCTTTAATGAAGCCATGTTTTGTTGTCAACATACACCTTTTTTCCCATCCACCTCAGCAGAGTTTCTAGGAAGATCTGCTCCATGATCTTGCTGGGCACTGAGGTAAGGTAGTTCTCTGGGTCCTCCTTTTTTTCTTTTTTTTTTTCTTTATACACTTATGGGATTATATTTCTCTTTTTCTAGTCAGTGGGAGCTTCATTGAACTGCCATGACTTCTCCAATACAGTAGACATTTCTGCATTTCTTAATTTTTCCAGTCACTGCCTTTGCCTTCTGTGACTTGGGCAATGTGGCTGGAGCACTTGGCAGTGAAGACTGAGGCAAAAGTGTCATTGAGTACCCCAGAGTTCTCCATACCCTGGATACCAAGCTCTCCCATTTCCTTCTGGAGAGGGACCACATTTTCCAAGAAGTTAAGGGTGCTGAGAAGGAAGGGCAGAGCAAGTAAATGGAGAGGATGTGAATGCATCCCAGAGAAAAAAGGTAAGAACTTGAGACAGCATGGAGATGTTGCAGGAAGTGCCCTATGAATGCTACAGTAGAATGATACAAACATATGCAAAAGAAGTTACAGAAAATTTGGCTTCATTAGTTCTGCTACTAATTAAACACTCATTTTGTGAGAGATGAAGTTGTGTGGAGATCTTATTTTATTTTTTTTTTCCTGTCTTCTACTTCTGTAATTCCTGGTTATTCCTGAAGTGATTTATGTAATAATACAGTTTGCCTTACACATATCAGAAAAACAACTATGACCCCTGCCTTATCCTCATCTCAGCCTTGTAAAATCTTCTCTTTCTACATCTATTCATGTCAGTACTCTGGAATTAGACCTGTTTCTCTGAATCTGACCTGTCCCCTCAGACCATCATTCCTTTTACTTTCATCAGTTAAGTTGTTCAGTTCTCACATCTTCCCAGCTTTACTACATGCTTCACAGATTCCACTTTCAAATGTAGGTCCTAAGTCAATCACTTTTATATCAGCTGGATAGAGACAGATTCAGTTCTGTTTCTCACCAAGGTTTCCATCTTATATCCTACAATCAGGGACAGAAGAAGTTATCATTCACAGCAGGACCTTCATCTTGGATTGTGGACCAAAGGAGAAGGAAATAATTTCGAAGCCTTTTGATCATCCTTCCTTCTTCATATGGAAGAGTTGCAAAGATGAAGAGGGAACAAACAGAAGGAGTAGATATTCTTGCATTAGCAGGATGACAAAGTTTTTCCTCTGATAATCTCATTCTTGCTGTATCTCCTTTCCCATCTAATTTAGGAAACAAAATCTTAAATTTTCATACAGTTGACTGGAGGCACTATCGTAATTAGGTATACATTATATTGTAAGTAGATATCTTACACATTTCATTTTCTACACTACTGTGGTACTTTTAGGCTATGCCTTTAAAATTTTTCACAGATCTTGAACCGAAAGTAGTAGAATGTAACTAAATCACTATTGGGTATAAAAAGGGAAAATTATGGTAGTTCTAAACAATCCCACTGGAGAGATAAAGGACTTAAACTAGTTTTGCAAAACAATCTATCTTTCTTTTTTCATTTATTTGCACTGGGAGATACTAACTTTGTACTTCTGCTGGTTTCTGCTTGACCTTGGCTGTATTGTTTTGGCTAAGTTCTAATATCTCTCTGATCCTTTCTCTCGTCCCTTTTGTGTACAAGGGGGTAAGGGGGGGAGGTGGAGGGGGGTGCAGGGAGGGAGAAGCTATTAGCTTCCCCTGGTCTTTGGCCAGGGGCCCCTTGTGCTGTTTGTTTATTGTAAATACCTGTAAATATTGTAAATACTGTGTGTTTTGTACATATTCATTGCATTTCATTGTAGTTTTCTACTAAATACAGCTTTCATTTGCTTCCAACTGAGCTGGTCTGGCAAATTTAATGTTGGGAGGGGAATTTTCAACTCATCACAACTAGGCAGCACTAACTTTTAGATTCAGCTCTTATAATTACTCTAAGCCTTCCAGTCTCAGGCAGATAATTTAAAAACAATTTTAAGACCACATAATTTTAAAACACAGGATAATACATTTAATAGGTGAGGAGAAGGCTGTGGATGTTGTCCACATGGACTTTAGTAAAGCCTTTGTCACCATGTCCCACAGCATCTCCCTAGAGAAACTGACTGCTCTTGGCTTGCATGTTTGCTGGATTAAACACAATCTTGCTGTCCAGATCTAAAGTGTGGTAGTATACAGAGTTTAAGCCAGTTAGGGGCCCGTCACAAATGCTCTTCCCCAGGCTCCATACTGGTCCCAGTTTTCTTTAATATCTTTCTTAATGATCTGAATGAGTGGAACAAATTTACCCTCATTAAGTTTGCAGATTACCCCAGATAGGGTGTGAGTGTTGATCTGCTCTAGGGTAGGATGACTCTGCAGAGGACCTGAACAGGCTAGATCGATGGGATGAGGCCAACTGCATGAGAACCAATGTGGCAAGTGCCAGGTCCTGCACTTTGTTCACAACCTCATGCGTCCTCATGCATCAATACAATAGATTGGGGAAGAGTGCCTGGAAAGATGACCAGCTGAAAAGGGCTTGGGTATGTTGGCTGACAGACAGCAGAATATGAGCCAGCTGTGTGCCAGCTGCCAGTAGGACTAGAGAGCTGATCATCCTCTGTACTTGGCACTGCTGAGACTGTACCTTGAGTACTGTGTTCAGTTTTGGATCTCTCACTACAAGAAAGACATTCAGTTGCTGAAATGTATACAGAACAACAAAGCTGGTGAAAGGTCTAAAGAACAAGTCTTATGGGGACAAGCTCGAGACACTGGGGTTATTTAGTCTGAGGAAGAAGAGGTTGAGGAGAGATCTTCTCACTCTCTAGAACTATCTGAAAGAAGATTTTAGTAACATGGGTGTTGATTTTTTTTTCTTCTGGTGCAAGTTTACCACAGACTTTTCCCTATAACACAGAAGTAAGGGAAAGTAACACACAAAAACCCCACCCTCCAGGCTGAGATAAGAGTTTAATATAAATGAGATAACAAAATGCACAATTACCTTAGCCAATTTACAGAAAAGGCATGACATAAAGTAGCAGCAAGCAGAAAGCCAGTGAGCTAAAAACCTGAGCCAGAGACCTACCCCTCCATCCCTTCCCCCTCTGGCTGCCATCCTAGTGGAAGAGAAACAATACCCAAACCCCAAAGCAGCAACCAGAACAGGAAACCTTCCATGTTACAATCTGAACTTCAAGCCCCATGATAGTTTGCTCCAGTCAGTACTTTCATTTTGAAGCTGGCATGAGACAGAATGGTATGAATAACAGCAGATCAAAACTCAACCTATGACACTTCCCAAGTAGTTAGCAACAGGCTGAGAAGAAATGGCCTCAAGGTACATTAGAAAAAATTTGCTCATGCAAGGGTAGTCAAGCCCTGGAACAGACTGCCTGGACAAAGTGGTTGTATCATCATTCCTGGAGGTCTTTAAAATACATGTAGATATGGTGCTTAGGGGCATGGTTTACCAGCAAACTTGGAAGTGTTAGGTCAATAGTTGGACTTCATGATCTTGGCAGTCTTTTCCAGCCTAAATGATTCTGATTCATCTTGCAGAGCTGAAGATATACAGGATGTAGAATTCTATGCCTGACCTAATTGTCTTAGGATTTGTTTAGTCCTCTTCCTCTTGTCAACAGAGGAAGATATGTTTGTAGGGTGCCATTCATGTGATGAAGTAAGACATACTCATGAAATGTCATTTTCTTTCCACTGGCTATGAAGGTAAAATGGAATAACTAGATCAGATATCTGTGTTCACCAGGACACTGAACCTGATTCAGGAAAATAGTCCCCTATTTGAAAGGATGTAATCTTTGTCTCTATCCATTTGCCTGCCTAGCTGAGTAATAAAATTCTAAAACCTCCAGGTTTAACTTGCAAAATGTCACAGAATAACAGGTAGTAAATAGCTGGAAATGCAGACCTATTAATATCAGTGGGACATTTGGCATAGCATCAGTTCTGGCCCTACATTCCTTGCCAGTAAAAAAGCAGATGTGTTTCTTTCCTGGGGAAGTAACTCTAGAGGAGTTAGTCAACTGTTCTTCCTTACTGATTAAGTCAAAGCCAAATGTAGTCTTGCCTGCCTTCTTTCAGATCAGCTTGGTAAGCTACAATTGCTTACATTACTTACAGGTGTTACAAAAAAAAAGCACAGCAGTCTATAATTTATGGCTATTTTAAAGTTTAACCTGGGTCCTAAATTTATCTCTTATTTGAGCTATCATAGGAAAATGTATCTGAGTTTAATAGCATGGAAGTCTATTTCTTTTAAAGTGCTGTCTTTGCATTTTTTCTAAATGCTACTTGGAAATTCTCCTATTACCTACAGAAGAATCAGTTAAAGTCTTTTGTTAAGGAAAAACATTCTATTTAAAATATTTTATATTGCCATTTACATTATTCCCATAAAGAAAACTATTTTAAATTTATTTTTTAATTCAGCATATTACATAGAGGTTCTACAAACATAGCAAATACACAGAGATTTGTACCAATGAGAAATCCTTTTTAAGCCAAGAATAAGTTGTAGGAGATAGTTATATAAATTATATAAAGA
Source organism: Dryobates pubescens (assembly GCF_014839835.1). Taxonomy (NCBI): domain Eukaryota; kingdom Metazoa; phylum Chordata; class Aves; order Piciformes; family Picidae; genus Dryobates; species Dryobates pubescens. The sequence continues at coordinate 103,967,638 of NC_071657.1, forward strand.
TGAAAGTTGATGTGACTTAAAGGAAGAAGTGAAAATAGATATCTGAGATAAGTGTGATTGAAAAGTTAATGTAAAACCAATGTGATTTCAGCCCAAAATTGAAGTAGACAGAGAAAATAAAGAAAATCAAAATACTGATGCAGTTCTAGGTGAACAATAGAAATGGTGAACTCAGATAAGATCAATGCAAAGCTTGAAGTGATTCAAAATGGGAAGCAGAGGTAGAATATGTTCATCTGGAAACACACCCATGCGATTTAAAGAAGAGACTGGAATCAAGGACCTGATGAAGAGAGAAACAGACAGCTAAATTACAACTGATGCATTTCAAGAATGAATACCCAGTGTTAGATCACTTGCTATGTCCTTACTCATGTCCAGGATAAATCTTGCATTAAATTTGTGCCAAGTCCCAAATCTAAATGCCAATGCCTTTTGTAAGAATTTTGTTACATTTCATTATCTTTCCGATGGAATTCCTTTTTGGGATCTGAAGCTTTCTGTGGAGCCTTATACACTTGTGCATTATGATCCTTAAGTAGAGAGCACGCTGAAATAGGAAGTCATAAAGTAAAAGTATCATATCACCTTTTTTTTTTTTTTTTGACAGTGGGAAAGGTCTCTGTGAATATAGATGTTATTAATAAAGCAAAATTTGAATTCTATTTATCCTTGATCCATTTTGGGTACTGCTTTGAAGAAATGTTGGAGCAGTGAAATTATAATTAGCTGTTGATAGCCATCCAAGCATAAGTTAAGATTCATGACTAGGGCGGGGGAGAAAAGATTTAATCAGCATCTAACCTGCTTACCTGCAGATTTTTTTTTGTTGCTAGTAGTTTTTGATGGCACTCTGCCTGTTACTTAAAATCCAGATATTCAAGACAAATCAGCTATAGTTAGGCCTTATTTCTGAGACCTACTGTTGGAGATCAGTTACACTGTTCAGTATCTATGCATAAATACGTATGTGTGTGTAAATTTATCATTTATCTTTTTTACAGAGAGTGGATTACCCAGCCACTGCCTTAGACTGTTCTTTCCAGAAGGATCAAATAAAGAAATTTTAATTTAGTGTACTTGAGACTTCATTTCTTCTTCTTCTTCTTCTTTTTCTTTTTTTTTTTGGAAGTAGGAACTGGTTAGAAACTGAAAAGAGTTGCATCCCAATCCAAGCTGTATTACCATGTTGCTCTGCTGCTCCTTTCAAGTAGTATGCTTGTAATGGTTTAAGCTGCATCATCTGTATATCCCACACTATTCTGAGCAATGCTGGCTGCACGGCGCAACACCGGCGAGCTGTTACATAGTTAGTGTTTGGGAGACTCTCTCCCTTTCTGGTTTCATTTGTGTGTGTGTGTGTGGTGTGAATTCCTGTGTGATTTTCAGCAATTTTCAGTTGGGGTGTTGTTTTTTGGTTTTTTTTTCTTTGTTTGTTTTCCTTTTTTTTTTCCTTTTTTTTTTTTTTCTTTCTTCCTTCCCCTGTCTCTTTTGGTGTAATCTGGTATCTCTGCAATAGAGCAGTAAATAATTTTATGTAACTCAGCTAAAACTCTCCACTTTCCTTCTTTTTACCTCCTGCCAGTAGGGAAGAGGGAGACAGGGGAGTGGGCGCAAGCAGTCAGGTTAAGCTGTATGTTAACCTGTTAGAGTGCTAAAACTTGAAAGGAAAACAGAATAAATATATAAGAGAATACAGGTTCCTTTCTGCCATACACCTTCATGCTTCATTAATGGGCATGAGTGGATGGTATGTTCTCTTGATTCTTCTTTTGGAAGGGCTACTTTTCACTTTCAGAGGAATTACTGGTGATTAGACACAGCATACGTAAGTAGTACATGACGGTCTAAACAGATTCACTACTAGCAGAAACAATACTGATGACAATTGTACCAGTAATATAGTGTCCATGTTATTCATACTTTAGATCTCTCTGGTCACATAAGCCTATCCTTGTCTTTAAGATGCCATGGTAAAGTTTGCAAGGTAGTGAGATAACTTGTAGCACAGGTTCCAGTTGCCCTTTTTGACCTCAGATTGTGGAAATTAATATTACTGTTCTGCACCTCACACGCACACACACAAAAAAAAAAGGGGGGGGGGTGTGTGAAACCCCAAATCCACTAAAACCTTCTATATATTTATAGTACATATTCTTTATAGCAGAGATGAAAGAAGATTTTTTTCCAAGATCTGCACCAACAACCTACAGCATACTCTGAGAGGAAGTTACAATCATCAAATCACTTTCAGTTACCATACATGCCTTAATAATAGCTAAAAGTCCTTCCTAAACTCACAAAGCTCAAGGCAAATGTTGCCTTTGCCTGTGCTGGAAAGGGTTAATAATTAAACATCAAGAAAGTGACATGACAGAAGAGTATAAAGACAAATTCAAGATAAAATTGAATGGCAGGAAAGTGAAAGCAGATAATTAAATTAATAAAGAGAATTGCTCAATGAACAAGAAGATAATGAAAAGAATGAGAACTGAAGTATGTGAGACACATAACCAATAGAAGGTACGCACCAAAATTAGCTAAGCGGTAATGAGAAAATTGCCTTTTAAACAGAAAATTGAAAAATGCAACAAAAGCAGAAGGATGAAGGATCTAATTGACTAAACGCTGCTTAAAAATCTTCTGTTCTTTCATTACCATTCCTGGAGTTTTACCCCTCGTGTATTGTGCTTCTTTCACCAATCTGGTCCTTTTTTCTCTCTTTCTTTTCTGTTTATTTTTCTCTTTTTTTTCCTCCTTCTTTTTTTTTTTTTTTCCCTGCAATGATCAATACCCAGAGTCTAAGACTATCTTTAAAAGACCATTTACTGTTTATTTCAAAGCTATGTCAAAGTTCAGTATCTCTATTTGTTACAACTTACAGCTAGAAAATTCACAGATACTGGATTTGCTTCTCTAACAGCCACAGTTCCCTCCTGACTTTGCCATGAGAAACACAAACACAGCCATTATCTACATTTGCTCTAAAAATAAAGCAATGCATTACTCACTACCTACCAGTTAGAGGCTGCAGCTGCATGGTATGCATAGCCATTAGAGAAGAAAACATACTATCAGAGAGGTGTCTTTTGTCAGGTTATCAGAGAAAGTCTTCTGTGAATAGGTAGGAAAAGATTGCCAGCACTGATCTGTATGGAGAGGTAGGCAAGTAGGAAGGGGGACAATATGACTGAACAGATACTTATAAATCAGAATACTTTTCCCTATATGTGGTTGTTTTGTTGTATTTTTGCACTTTCAGAAAAAACACAAGTATTTTTGAGAGGAAAAACAATAGCATTTATCATAGAATCCTAGAACCTTAGAATGGTCTGGTTTGGAAGGGTCCTCCAAAGGTCATCTAGTCCAAAACCCTCTGCAGTAAGCAGGGGTATCCTCCACTAGATAGGTTGCCTAAAGCCCTGTCGAGCCTCACTACGAATATCTCCAGGGATGGGGCCCCAGCCACCTCCCTGGGCAACCTGTTCCAGTGTTCCACCATCCTCATGGTAAAGAACAGTACTACCCTCTAGATGCGACCACGCAGACAATTACCATCATCTTTTCTTTGATTAACACAGTGCTTCTGAGTTCCACTCATGGCCAAGGACTTCACTGTTTTGATGGTAAATATAAATAATAACTAAATAAAAAAACCAGCTAGCTAACCTTGTGCAAATTATATTCTCCTTATGTTTTAGTGGCACATCTGCAAAGGGTGGATAATAATATCATTTTTCATCAACTTTATGTAATTTGTAAGTACTTAGGAATATAGCTTGTCTCACTATCTGATACACTGATTTCCTACTCTTGGTCAGAGTTTGAAGATTCTTTTGTAATACAAATAAAAATATAAGTTTTCTATTCCATTTATTTTTGCAAAAAGCTAAGCAAAACTTTTGAAATCCTGAAGAAATCAGATAAAGTAAATGTACCTTCTTAATATATTGTACAGTACATATATCTGAGGGTATGCTATATCAGTTATTATATAAAGATACCCAAGGTTTGTTCAGACAACAAAACGTCCATTGGTTTCAAAGAGATTTAAGCACCTCACCACCTTGCAGGCTGCTTACTATATTATAGGTCCATCTGACCAACAGTATCTATTTCTAGATGGTATGGGAGCTTGGTAGAGGCCCAGTATGCTATCCTAATAATATTTTAAGTGCATATTGATTACACCCAAATTTTATCTTGTCATTTAGTGAGAAAAGCATAATTAATTAGCACAAGCCCTTCCCCAAAACTATCTGTAAAAATAACCTTATCAGTTTTATGTTGTCTATAAAACCACTTGAATTTGCTTTTAAATTAATTTTCCTGTGCTGAATGTTCAGATATTGGACGTTATCACTTGAAAAGGCAAATTCATTCAGCACACAGAATAGCACTTCATACAGAAAAAAACTGACAGAGACTCAGCACTTGATCTTCAAGAGCTTCTCTGCTGAAACCAATGGAGCTACACAGTCTTACTCTAAAGAAAGTACCTTTCATCCTCACTGCCCCCATAGCTCTAGATTTTGTCAGTCTCTACACCTTAACCTTAATCACAGAGGTGGGCTGACCCTGCACTCACAGATGCCAAACCTTATCCAGAAGAGATAGCTGTGAGGGGAGGACTCTTGATGCAGCCCTGCTGTTAGTTTTGCATGCCTTTTCCAGCCCTGATGCCCTTTGCAGTGGGACTGAAAGGTTATTTAGCCAAAAAAAACACTAGGATTTTTCATTTTTCTTCACAACAGACTATATTTTTTCAGCATGGACCAAGTGATGGCCCTGCAAGATACTTAGTTCTTGACAAACAAGTATTTTCCAATCTGTGACAAATGTTTCTGGGAAACAGACAAGGTTGTTTAATTCAAGATACAATTCATCTTTAAAATGGATTTTTGGTGTGTTGTGGTGTTTTTTTTTGGTTGGTAGGTTGGGGGTTTTTTACCCTATTTTTTGTTTGTTTCATTCTCCGTGCACATTATGATGGACTGCATACTTGTACTGCACCTTTCTTAGAAGATTTTAATTCTTCAAACCCTGTACAGCCTAGGCATTAGAGAATCTTCTTGTTTGTCCTCCGTTATCTTTGTATGATATTAGCAATTGTTCCAGCTATATACAAAGAATTTTCAACTTTTCAGTCTAGCTGTTTCATCTTTGCTTGAGTATTTAACCAAGTTTATTTGGCTTTTAAATCCATTAGAAATTGATTTGTTGTTTTAGTACTGAAATTTTCAGAACAATTTACAGTGTGTAGTACCATCACATACTCATTCTGCTCTAAAGATTGACCTTTGCATTATGGTGATATACAGCATCTAAAATAATTAGTATAATTATTTAGGTAAAAAGAAAAAATTTAGTCACATTAATGGTGACTGCTGAAAATTGTTCTATTGATCTAAATCTTATTCTTCATATGAAACAAAATGCTCCATATTCATAGAATTAACCTTTTCTTAAAACCATATACTCTTGACTTATACCCAGAGTAGCAACTACAGCACTTTTTAAGCTCTACCAAACTTCAATACAATAAGTGATCTGAATTTGAATCAGATCCAGGCTTCCTTCCCAAATACTGCAAATCCACCAGAATCAGCAACACTAATTCTTAATAAAATAGATATTTTATGAAACCTGACAACGTTAGTAGAAAAATTTTTACAATTGTTGATTAAATCTTTTACAGGGAATCACTAATGACAGTCAGGTTCAATAGAACAAAGATGTAATCTAATATTACTTTCTGGCAAGTCAATTTGCAAGGTTATTTTTGCAGATTAAATTAGCTATATTGGGAGGTCACCCTTGTAGTTCTAAATCAATAAAGAAAGACAGATGCATAATAGCATAATGCTGTAGATGTATTATTAAGCAATCTTTCACAATAAGAAAATTAGCTATTCACAAGGAATGGTTGAATGGTGTTTCATAGCATAAAAAAAAATCTGTTGGAAAAAGTTGGTGAAAAGACAGCTGAATACCTAAGTGCAACCTGTCTGTATCTTAGTGTTCAACCCCTGGAAAACATATTTTTAGCTAAGAGTCAGAGAAGCAGGATATCACAGTTAGAACTGGCTTAGGCCCTATCTACTCTGGGCTGCACTATGCGTTCTTAAAAACATGGCTTCAGAATTTAGGTTGTTGTCACAAGTAACCATAAGCTATCAGTCCCTCAGTAGCTAGTGGGTTATAAACATATGTTCAGTTAAAGCAATTAGTTTGGATTTGAAAAATTGTTTACCAAGTTTAAACTGAGTCTTAATGTTTCATTTATACTTATGTTTTAGAAGTCTAATCATATTAAATAAATAAATATGTTGATAGGACAGATATCTTGTCTTCATACAAAAAAGGGTCAACTTTAATAGTATGCACCAGCTCTTTCCATTCTTTCTTACATGCTTGCCTTGAATTTGGGCTATAGTAATGTAAAACATCAGGACAATGATTGTCTTTTAGAAAAATCATGTTTTCCTAATCAAAAAAAGATACCATAGGAACATCAGGCTTCCTCTTGACAGCACTTGCATCTTTTCAGCATGCCTATCTAGAGCGGGATAGTCAATACAATTCTCAGGTATTATGAAAATTTCTACTCTGTAGTTAAAAACTATGAGTTAAGACAAAATGCTTTCTCAGGAAATGATGTGAGTCTGACTATAAAATGAATTGCAAAGGAATCCTGAGGCCACATAATTTTGCTACTACTTGCAGTTGACACTGTTCCTCTATCAGACTGGTCTCTGGAAGAAAGATGCCTGCCTACTGTGTTTCAAGTACTGTGCTCTGAATCACCCAAATCTTCCAGAAAGCTAAGGACAGAACTTAACAGGCTACCTTGTGCTTCTTGTCTAGCCAGCATATGCGTATTTAGCATGCCTGTGTAAATAGCTATATTCACAATGTGCTCAGAAGACCTTGTTGATGTATAAAGTCACTGAAGCATTTCCTTGCAGCCTCAAGAAATAATACTGCTTCTTTTTATTTAATGTTTGGGTTTTTTTTTCTATAAAGGGACTTGGCTTAGAAATCTTGAGGGATGGTGAACTCTGAAGCAACCACGTCCCAGTTGGCTTTTGAGTTGATTGTATCCTGTTAAATTGAACAGCTTTCCTTATGGAAAGCTGGATAGAAAAATGATGGCCTATTGTAAACATTTGAGGTTTCCTTTCACTCTGTTATGAATTACAGATATCAAAGACCAGTCATGTATGGGCATTGCCCACACCAAGCTATTGTCCTAGACTTCCCTCCCTGACCAAAGTTGCTCATGTACAGAAACTTTATTAAGGTGGAAATTTTTAGGATAATTTACTTAGACACTTGGTGAGAAAGGTAGGTACAAATAAACACACCTCACTTACCACATCAAGGGAAATTCATATTAATATACTAATTCTTCATACTGTACAAGCCTGAGCTCCAAAATGTTCCAAACCTTCACTTTTTTTTTGTGAGCTTAACATAATAAAGCTATAAATCAACATAAACATAGTCCTATATACATCTCATTAAACTCAGAATAAGGAAAAGGAAAAATAAAATGATAACTAGGGAAAAAAATAAAGAAGGAAAAATTTTGAGTAAGATCATCAAAACATATATAAACTGTGGGAAGAAATCTAAAGCTTTTTCAGAAACTGACAAACAAAAATGAAACAACTGCCAGTCCTTTGAACTGTCAAGTAATGAACAAAGTAATCAAAGTAAGGCAAAAATTTACTAGCAGAGCAACAAGGAAACCTCCTGACTCAAAGATAATTTTTGTAAGAAATTAATGCATGGACTTAAAAAAGGCTGATGTCTCTAAGAAAGATGTTATTGAGCAATTCAAAAAAATTCAAGGGTAGTAAATCACTGAGAGCAGATGGTGCTGGTGTAAGAATTCTGAAGGAACTGAAGTGTGAAATAGCAGAGGTAACAATGAGGATATGCAATATATCCTTCATAAACCACACACTGTTCCTAAAGATTGGGAAGTTGTTACCTTAGGTTAAAAATAAAATAAAAAAAGCCATATAAGATCCTTGGCATTACAGACCAGTGAGTCTTATATCTGGAAGGAAAGGAAACTGGTTCCAGATTTAATTAAAGACAAAGCGATAGAGCATTCATCCAATTATAACCCAATAGTGTATGGCTTCTGTAAGGGCAAACCTTTCAAACCCTCTAGAAGTTTTAAATGACAGTGGGAAAAAGAATGGTGCTCCTTAAGTGACCAGGTTCAGCACATTACCAAACACATGAACATCACAGTATACAATTTAATAGATACAAGTGCAGAAAAGGTACTTCATTTTAGTTTCCCAGAGTCGTGTTGTTGTGAGAGGCAAATGGGTACTTGTGAAGTGCTGAAAATGCAATTACCATCTGAAATGAAGATAATCTTATTCAGCTACTCCTGAGCACCTGAATCACAGGAGAAAGTATTCGCTGATGGCCTTTCCAGACAGAGACACACAAATAGATTCTATTGGCTTCCCATGGATATAATTCTGCATTTGCTTTTACAGCAACTGTAAGGGATGCAGTCATGAAAGTATAGTTTTAAATAACCAGACACCTACTTGGAAAGTCTGAAAAACACTGCTTTAGGGGAAGTACTAACGTTTTTTTGTTATGGTCTTGTTTTTCAGTGCTAGAATTCTCATTCCTTACCTCACAGCTTTAAAAAGATGGATGCTAGAGGCATCCAAGCCTGAGGCAGTAAGCAGTCATCATTAATCTTCTGATCATTTAATTTTTCTTCACATACTTCATATCCAATTAGAACACGAAATATACCATTTCTTCTTGATTAAAGAAAACAGAGCCATGTCTCAAACAGTGACAGATTTAGGCCTCTTACATGTGGGTTTGATCCACAAGGCTCAAGATTAGCCAGTATGGAAAAATTGCTTGGTGTTGCAGTACTGGAGAATAGTTATGCTCCTCAGCCAAGAGGCAACCAAAGTTGCTGGTTAAGTTCTCTCTCTCAGACAACCTGTCTCTAAGTAAAATGTCAACAGGGCACACTGTAACACCATTCAGATATGTTAACATAAATCCCAAAGCAGTATATTCAAAGCTCTATTGAATTTAGTTCGAGATCTTGCTTAATCAGCATCAGAGCATGGCTTTCAGCACCATGCATAGCAATGCTTGCAGAACTGCACACCTAGGAAACCAGAACTACTGACTGATTGCCAAGAGGCTGCACAAGATTCCCCAAAAATGCATGCATTTAGTACTGAGGAACAAAGCTTGCAAGGATTCCATCAGGTTATTTTCTAATAGAATTCCTAAATTTCAACACAGTACTGTGCTTGGTCTAACATGACAATCAATTAATATGTATCATGACAATTACCTGAGGTTTCGGTTCAATCCATTGCTCTACTGCAAAGCCCTCAATGAGCTTCCATCTCTCTGCTCCTTTATCATGTTCCTTTTCAAATCAATGCTACAGCATAGACTAGAAATTTATTTTATACATCCAATCATCAGAACAAGAGGGCACAGTCTCAAGCTGTGCCAGGGGAGATTTAGGATGGAGGTTAGGAAGAAATTCTACACTGAAAGAGTGATTGGCCATTGGAGTGGGCTGCCTGGGGAGGTGGTGGAGTCACCATCATTGGAGGTGTTTAGGAGGAGACTTGATAGGGTGCTTGGTTGCATGGTTTAGTTGATTAGGTGGGTTGGATAATAGGTTGGACGTGATGATCGTGAAGGTCTCTTCCAACCTGGGTTATTCTATTCTATTCCATTCTATTCTAATAGTGCAATGAGTTGTTCTTCAGATTGTACTTCAATACAAATATTAAATAATAATAATAAAGATTTCATGCAAAATATATCAGAAGAGGCTTGGGATCTTACTTGAAAGAGAGTAATATATTTGCCTTCCGTATGACAGCTTCATTTTTTCACTGTTGTAAAATAGTTATCTAGTATAAATGGTCAACATGTTCTCACATCCTTATTAGCCTCTTTTGTAAATTAGCAGCACATTTATAAATGTTTATTCTTGACATACTGAATATTATAGCTTCAAAACAAGTTATTTTTCATCATAGTATAAACAGAACAGAGAACTCAGTTATGAAGGCTGTTGAGTTTCACAATAATAACACATCTGTCTTCATATCACTTTTCTGACTCTACAATACTCTTTTGTAATGCAAATATGAGAGTAATGCTAACATAATGCTGAGCTTAATTGCCTTATGAAATCTTTGTTCATTTTTCAACACTCATTTTACTCACTCAGCCATTCATTAACAGATAGTAAGCTGTGTGTAGATAATATTTTTAATATATTATGCAATTTATAGAGTATAAAACTGCTTAAAGTAGAGAACTATTATATAGGTCATTGACCTGTAAGGAAATTAATGAAGAAAGCATCTCAACTTACGAGCATCAGTGAGGAACTGAGACATGCCAACAATGCAAACAGATCATGTTTATCTATGGAAATCTCTTCTATATAAATCAGACATCAGACAAAAATCAATAGATTCAAACTTCTTTTTAATTTTGTTTGTTTCTTTCTTTAGCAAGCACTTTATAACAGGTATCAAAACCAAAGCCAAGCAAACAAGAAAATTATCTTCAGGAATTATTCACTGTCATTTAGATTAACGTTAAAAAAATAGGATCTACAATCACTAGCCTTCTAAAACAACACTTGCATGTAATTTAAGTACAATTAAAACCAATATCAGTTCTCAATTCTGAGGCCAGTTGAGTTATGGCTTAACACCAAGATATGCTAAGACATTTCTTTCTCTGTTTAGATATAAATGGGAAAAACATGAAAGTAATGACATAACATATAATCATAGAATGGTTTGGATTAGGAGAGGACTTTAAAGGTCATTCAATCCAACACCCTAGTAGTGAGCAGGGTCACCTTCAACTAGATCAGGTTGCTCAAAACCCTTGATGTTGAATACTTCCATAAGACATCCACAACTTCTCTGGGCAACCTGTTGCAGTGTTTCACCACTCTCATAGTAAAGAATTTATTTTTTACACCTAATCTAAACCTACCCTCTTTCAATTTAAAATCATCTCTTTTCCTGTCCAGCAGTACCCCCAAATCCTTCTTTGCAGGGCTGCTCTCAGTCTATTAACAACCCAGTCTTATTTATGTTATTATGTTATTTTATAGTGCTCCAGCCCAGCTGTAGGACCTTGGCCTTGCTGAATTTCCTGAGATTTACTTAGGCCCACTGCTCAAGCCTGACAAGGACTCTCCAGATGGCGTTTGTTCGCCCAAGCAAATCAATTGCACTTATTCATCTTGGTATAATCAACAAACTTAATAAATAGTTCCTGTTGCAGTACAGACCTCTAAGGGACACCACTTGTTACTAATCTCCTTTCAGACACAGAGCTGTTGACTTCAACTCTGGATGCAGCCATCCAGCCAATTTCTTATCCATTGAGTACCACTATGTCTTTCCCACCAAGACAACAAGGTTTCATGGGACTGTGACACAGGCCTTGCATGGAGGTCTTTTCCAAACCTATTGATTCTATGACTCTATGATTCTATATCATTTTATATACTACTTTCTCTCCAAAGTTCCAAAATGAGCTTTCCAACGTGTGTCTAAATCCTGACTTCTTTTTCTATATCCTTTAGAAGCATGGAAGTAAAGATTACCAGGTGACACATTGAAAGACTTGCACCACTTGACAATCTACATCTGCAGCTGTATGAACTACCCCTGAACGTCTCTAAACACTCCCGATCTTTTCTATCTCTCTATTCACACTTAGTATCACCACAGAGTTGCACCATATCACTCTCAAAATGTCTGCTTAATTTAGATGTTTATCATGACTGCTCTTGCAGCATCATTTGCTTTAAAGTAATCATCTCCTTTCAAGTGTAATGCAAATGTTTTTACCTGGGTGATCTGAGCCATTTAGTACACTCTGTAGATAAGACTTGCACATGTAATGTATCATGCTGGTGATGATAGCATGTTCTTCAGAGTGCCAGACTATGTGTAATAAGCTACTCAGCTTTATTAAAAAAAATCATTAGAAATATTACTTTCTTTTAGAATTGTTAGGACTCAGCTCTTTAATCCAAAATGTTGTTTTGTATTTTTAAAAAGTATCCATTTCTATTTAGCAGTTTTCATCATTATTGCTAAAATAGAAAATGTGGCTACTTCATTGCAGCGATGAATTTGTTACCAGGCTTTCCTGCACATACAGTACAAAAATATTTATTGAATATCCTATGCCATCTTTCTATGGGATTATTAGTCTTCTACACCCTTCATTTAAAGAGAACAAAATTGAAAATAACAAATATCATAGAATCACAGAATCACAGAATCATAGAATAGCTTAGGTTGAAAGAGACCATAGATATAATCTACTTCAACCTCCCCAGCGTGAGCTGGTACACTTCTGAACTACTCTTGGTTGCTCAAGGCCTCATCCAATCTGGTGTTGAAAACCCCAGGGAAGGGGCATCCACAACTCTCTGGGAAACCTATTCCAGAGTCCCACCACCTTCATACTGAACAAATTCTTCCTAAGTTCCTGTCTAAACCTGCTCTCTTCGCTTAAAGCCATTCCTTCTTGTCTTATTGCTAGACACCCTTATGAAAACTCCCTCTCCAGCCTTCCTGTAGTGCTGGTAGTACCTTCAGGTACTGGAAGGCAGCTATAAGGTCCCCTCAGAATATTCTCTAGGCTTAACAGCCCCAGCTTCCTCAGCCTGTCCTCATAGAAGAGGTGTTTCAGACCTTGGGTCATCTTTTTGGCCATCCTCTAGACTTGCTCCAACAGCTCTGTGTCCTTCTTATGATAGAGGCACCAGAACTGGACACACTACTAGAGGTGGGGTATGCAGAACAGAGTAAAGGGCAAGAATTGCCTCCCTTAACCTTCTGGCCACATAGCACTGCTGGTTCATGTTGAGCTTCTCATCAATCAACAGTCACAAGTCTTTTTCTTCAGGGCCACTCTTAATCCACTCTGTACCCTGCCTTTGTGCTTGGGGTTGGTCCTACCCAGATGCAGGAGTTTGGCTTGTTGAACCTCATGCATTTGTACTGGCCCCTGTCTCAGGCTTTTCAAGATCCTTCTGGATGGCATCCTCAACTAATATGAGTCCACTGCAGCACCCAGCTTGGTGTCATCAGCAAACTCACTGAGGGTGCACTCAATAACATTGTCCATGCTGCTGAGAAAGGTGTTTAATAATGCTGGACCCAGTAAGGGTGTCATGAGGAACTCCACTTGTCACTGGTCTCCACCTGGACATCTAGCTGCTGATCATAACAGCTTGCAACCATGTAGCCATCTGCTTATTCATGGGGTGGTCCATCCATGAAGTCCGTGTCTCTCCAATTTAGAGGCAAGGATGTCATGTGGAGCAGTGTCAAATGCCTTGCACAAGTCCAGGTAGATAATATCAGTTGCTTTCCCCATGTATACCAGGGCTGTAACTCTGTCATAGAAGGCCACCAAAATCATCAGGAAAAAACCTGCCCTTTTATGAAGCCATTGCCCTCTATGACTTGAGTGGTGAGGTTCTGCAGGTACCTGGATGGAAAAAGGGGCAAGGAAAAACAAAACTAAACTAAACAAAGACAGAACACTCTATAGATGACACAGTAATATTAATCTTAATCTTTAGGATTATATTGTTATCCTCTGTTCTCCTTGTTATACTGCATATTAGTTCTTTTGATTATGTTAAATTCAGAACATTAGCAGACAGTCAAGAGCAAGCAGATTATCACCCATTGTTTCCAGAAAGCACAACTACATAAAATGTTCTGGCAGCTTTGTAAGCAAGAAGGAACTGATCACAATTGGCCATTTCAGCACTGAACTCATGCATATTTCCCTCAATATTCGCAGTTTCCATTCCTAATGAGAGCTGACAGAATGTAAATGAGTTTCTAAAGGAACCAGCAAAAGTGGCAATTTTTCTCATTTAATCTTCAGATGAGCTGTCTATCTCCCAGCTGCTGAGCTTCATTAGAATTCTGAAACTAATTTCACCTATCAACACATGATTATTGGTTTGAGTGAGGTTTTTGGGATACTCTGTAAAAAATCACCCTACAATACAGAGTTTGTTCAATAAGGAAAAAAAAAAAAAAGGAAAAAAGGAAAAAAAAAATTAATAGATTAAAACTGGCAGGCTTCAGAACAGTCAGTTCTTACCCTGAAGAAAACTTACATCATGCTATACAGATCAACAATGTAACAAAAATGTGGTATGTATAAAAGCTAGAAAGATATGACACTTTAATTGCTATAAAACAAGTTAGAAAAGATTAATATTTTTACCCAGTGACAAAGCCAGTATTCAGCAATGACTGTTATGAATATCCAAACCAAATGCAAAGATGTATGAGATTTAAATAGCAGAAAAGTAGAACATACTGCAAAGCAACAGAAATAGTGATCAATTCTGCTATGCAAAGTGAGTTAGTTTTAAATATTAACATTCTACAAATACCATATTTTCCATATCTTCACTGAAGTCATTCTATGCTCTCCTCCAATATTCATTGTCCTGTCACTTTCTTAATCACATATGTCCATTTCAAGATCTATGTTGACTAGTGATGTCATCACAGCTTTGTCATCCAAGTGTATCTATATAAAGGGGGAAAAAAAATAGTTTTGTACATTATAACTTGTCCAGGATATTATGTATGTCTACAGATTATAACTGTTGCCATGACTCTGTGTCCTTGGCACTGGACAACTGTGTTGTGCTGTGATTGCCTTCATATTTATTACCAACAAATCAGTTCTGTCATTCATTTACCCCTGTATTTTGTCTTTATGAATCAGTGCATGTTCATAACAAGATGCACTTCATTTCTTTCACTGCTTTCATTTGGGAATTCAAGTTTTCACTAATCTCACAAACAATATCCTGCTCTCTTAAAGTGTAGTCCATTTCTCACAATAATTCAGCTTCAACCTAGTTATCAGTTACATCACAAATAATTTGTCTCTGTTGGTCCATCTGTTATCTGTAGAGCTTACAAGATTTAGCTTTATTATGTAGGACTAACAGAATGGCTAATAGTCTCAACTGGCAGCTTGTTCTTTTAAAGAAAATGCCTTTCCCTTGTGATATTGAATGCATCACAGCAGCTGAATTTTCTAAGTGACTTTGCCTAACATTTTACATTCCCTTTCTTTCTCCCAAAAGAGCATTGCTCTCAGCTTGCAACACATTTTGATTGTTTCCCACTCTTATTTCTCTACACTACTACCCACTTCAATTTAATGCAATTTTAGACCAGAAATCTCAGGTACGGATGTTAAGGGGCCATGAAGGCACTGAGAGAAATGAATGTTTACTTCCTATCCCTTAGTACTGTGGCATGGGGCAGTCTGCAAAAAGGTCAGTGTACTGCAATAAAGATTAGCATAACCTAATGGACTGGCTACTGGGCACATGGTAGAAAAGAAAAGAAGCTAAACCAAACCAAAACAGAAAACATGTTATTCAAAGTCAGATGGTTATTTTCTTTCTGAAAAACAGGTTGTCCTAGGAAATAAACAGAACTTCTTGAATAGAGGAGGGCTTGGCATCAAATTAGATTTGCAATTCCTTTTTGTTTCTATGGCCTGTGGAGCACAAGGATTTCTTCTTCTTCCACAGCAACACCACCACCACCACCAAACCCAAAAACTAAACCACCACAAACCCTACCCTGTGGTGGGTTGAAAATTCCCCCCCAACAGTAAATTTGACAGACCAGCTCAGTTCGAAGCAAATGAAGGCTGTGTGTTTACAAGCAAAACTACAATCTACAATGGAATACAATGAATATGTACAAACTATACAGTATTTACAATATTTGCAGGTATTTACAATTAATGAACAGCACAAGGATCTCCATGGCCAAAGACCAGGGCAAGCTAACAGCTTCTCCCTCCCTGAGCCCCTCTTAATCCCTCTGTACACAGAGGGACTAGAAAAAGGAGCAGAGAGACTTAGTTAGACTTAGCCAAAACAATGCAGCCAAGGTCAAGCAGAAGCACAAATTTAGTATCTCCCAGAGCAGAAAGGCGAGGAGAGAGAGAAGTTGTTTACATTACTAGCTTAAATCCATTATCTTTCCAATGGGATTGTTTAGAACTATCATTATTTTCCCTTTTACACCCAATAGTGATTTATTTACATTTTACTACTTTTTGTTTGAGATCTGTAAAAAAAATTTTAAAGGCATAGTCTAAAATGACCATACCCACCCACCCCAAAAAAATGGCAACAACATCCCACCCCTGCAAATAATTGCAGAATTAAAAAGAATAATTCAGATTCATATAATTGTCACTTGGGTTTACTAACTCAGTCACTTTCTAATTGCAAGGAATGAAAAGTAAACTTCCAACTAATTTTAATTCATATATATATCACAGAATGGTGATAAACTCTGTGCCATATTATGCCTATGTTCACATCACATGCTTAAAGAGAACTTCCACATTATACACCTGCTAAATAGTCCAAAATGCACTACACAATATGTAAGCACCGTAGTCTACAGTTTATCTAAAGAACTTGTAACTGTATCTGTGATCCTTACCACTTTTCCAAACTACCATAGGTAAGAACTGCTTATTGCACAACTGTAGTTTATGAATGTGTTACTGTGTTATAGGAGGCTCTGCAGAATAACCACAGAAAGTCATTATTATTCCATACATAACAAGTAACTTTAACAGGACTGTTTTTCATTTCCCATATTCATGCATTTGGTGTAGCTAATAACCCATAAAGCACCTTTACAGTCAATTTAACCTGTGTTAAAACTATATTTATCAACCATACAAGAACCTCCACTTGCAGCAATTGTTTCAACAGGTTGCAACTACACTAATATATTACAATAAAGTCAATGGATTTGACATATCATGGAAGCAAGTGAATCTTAACAATGTATTAGCTGTGCAAACATAGTCTCTTTCCTGAAGAATAGTCTCATCTCAGACTTCTTATTGCTAAGTGTAATTAATTTTTTTCAATTTCTAAAGCCTGTTTTCTTACTCTTGGGAGTGTACTGGTTTAAGACAACTCTGCTCTCACAAGCCCCTGACACGAAGATCAGGAGGGAAAGTAACACAAAAAGTCCTGTGGTTGATATAAGGAGTTGAGATAACGGAAATAAATCAATGTACAGTTACCGTTTCCTGCTTCTCAGAAAAGCACAGCAAAAGGATAAGCAGCAGCAGAAGCGAGAGACCAAATAACCTCCCACTGCACAGCCAGACTATCAGAAAAGATCAACACCCCAAACCTGGAAATTGGAAGCAGCAACCAGAAACAGGACGCCTCTCGTGGTACAATCTGAACTATAAGCCCCATGATACTTTGCTCCAGCCAGATCACTCATTTTGAAACTGGCATGATGTCAGCATGGTATTGAATACTCAGATGTAACTGGTTGTCCCAACTGGTTACCCAGCTGAAAACAGATCACCAAGGTTCTTAGCATGATGCTTGTTCTTTCCCCTAAAATTGTGCTGCATGGATAGGAATGGCAGGAATAGCAAAAGACATGTCTCAGGTAGATGACAAGGAGGGCTAATAAATGGAAAATGGAAAAAGTAAATAGAGTTATTGGGGAAAAATAAAACAAACACCAAACCAATAAAGTAATGATGCACCGAAATCCAGAAAAGTCTATGGGAAAATAATTTATTGCATCAAAACTGCTATAATTTGGGGGATTTACCTTTTTTTTTTTTAACTATAGTACTGTAGTATGAAATCCAGTTATGATCAGCCATTACATGAATGTGGCACAAAACTCGGCAGCCTTTTCCTTGCAAATTAGATTTGTCAATGTTCCCTTGCAAACTTAGACAAATCAATTCCTACCCTCAGGAGCACTTCTTTTGATCACATGCTGTAGAAACAAGAGTGCCTGTACACTGTATGGGAGCCTTGGTGTCTCACTGCATGTTTACCAGAATAAAGACATTCTTAGAATAACTACAGTGGAGAAAACTGTTCTGGCGGGGGGGTGGGGGGGTGTCTCTTTAAACAGCAATTTTTCAACAGGATCCGTTCAGAGACTCTCACTAACTGGATTTGTTTCTGGTTGACAGCTCACTGATGATTCTTAACCTCATAATGAAAAAAATAAGTTCTGGGAGCAGACACTGTTGGACAAGTTATTAATATGTGTACTGTGTTTTAAAGAAAAACTCCCACAACAATTTACTAAGAGATGATAATTAAAATAGGAAAAGAAGCACCTCATTAAATATTAGTGAAATTAAAATCACCCTGCATTGTATAAGCAACTGAAGGTCAGACAGCCATGAGCAGCATGTAGCATTGGTAAAACAAATATACAAATTCCATTTTTCAGTTCCAATAACAAACTCCTACCTCCTTACATGATGGTTCTTTTAGTTTGATATACATAGTATTTAAGATAAACCCACAGTTTCAAGGGTTCTGTGGAGGAGGCAGTGCATTGACACAGTCACGCAACCTCAGGGATCACTGCTATTTCCCTGAAACCAGTGAGACGACTTTCATTGTTTCCAAAGCTGTCAGATCAATCCTAGACAAAGCACAAAAAGTACAGCTGAGGCCATAAAGCTCCATTTAGCTGAATCTGAACTTGTTTTTCTCATTCTGCTCATCTTTTCTATATCATGCAACCTTTTGAAATATTTTTTTTTCTTCAGAAAGTAAACATGGATTCAGGATATTCAAGAAAAGATGAGGCTACAGGTGTTGTGGCATATTGCTTGCTTCTACAAAAGGGCATTTATAAAGAGCAGGAATCATTGCTACTTTCTGCAGTCTGTGAAATAGATGATATTTTTTTAAAAAATCAGGAGGGGAATAACCTCATTTCACACTTCTTTGTCATCTTCACACACACAAGCATGCATCATACCGGACTTCTAACCACAGTAAAACTCCATTTACATAAATGTGTTTCATGAATTGAACTTGAATTCTCTAGGTTTTTAGAACCATTGATGTGGAGCTGAAGCTTTTTCATAGTTATAAATGTCATTCACAGTGCTAGGTTATACTTATTCACTTGCTTAATTAGTTCATTTATCAAATGGAAGTGTTCCATTGTAGAGAACCCTGATTAGAAGACTGTCTTTTCTGTTGGTTGGTTGGGCTCCAGCTTGGCTGCAAGTTGATTTGATGAAATCCAGCCAAAAAGTTTTAGAATGAAGACATGAGCCTGATCAATCTTCAGCTCTGCTTGTTGTGTTCACAAGAATATTAATAACAAGTAATTTTTTTAAATTATAGAAAATGAGGAAATTTCTTTTATTTATGTGCTGAGAGCAGAGTTAAAATTGGACTCATTATAATCATTATCTATATTGCAGTGGTTTCATGGTGTATACTACAAATGTGTCGTATAGATTTTTGTAAAGACATTAAATTCTAAACAAGAGAAAAAGGGTGACAGAAGAAATGGAGACAAAGAAAGGTGGTGTGATTGCTTAGGGATCACACAGCCGGTCACAACAAAACCAAAAATAGAACAACTGTCTCATTTTGAGTTCACATTGACTTCAGTATCCCCAACAAAAGTTCATGAATTCTCTGAAACATGGTTTCTAAATTTTGAATGTCAGTTTTCTCACTGTCAATTGAACAAACAAACGCTATTTTCTTGGCATTAGTTCCAGTCATTTTAAGGCATGTAATATGGTTTTTTCCTTTGCAGCATTCACACAAATATAATTTAAATCACACTAACATAAAGCACATATAGTATTTACATCTCAGGGTTGGCTAGAATGCACATAGGAACAGATCAAGCTTCACACATGTTTTTAATACTTTGAGTACACTTCTATTAAAAACAATGAATTTTGAAGGAAATCAAAGAATCATATGCCATGAAACACAAGAGTGAAACAGTACCCCAAGATAAGGAGTTGTCTCTCAATTGCTGTGTTTAGTTGACTTTGAATGAATACATTTTGGCCAAAGATTCTGAGCGTTTTTCAGAAGAGAGGAAAGCTTGCTCCAGGAATTTCTGTGTTGTAAGGCTAAGAGCTGGATCTTGCTTGTCAATGTATCTTTTCCAAAGCTGTGCCAGGGGAGGTTTAGACTGGATGTTAGGAAGATATTCTTCATAGAGAGAGTGATTGCCCATTGGAATGGTGTTGGATGATGTGTTGGACACGGTGATCTTGAAGGTCTCTTCCAACCTGGTCTATTCTATTCTATAGTTTATTCTGTTCTATATAGCTTAAAGTTACAGCCAGAACACAGCCATTGCCAGCAGATCAGCTGCAGTGCAATTGGAACATGGTCAGAATTACTACCAGCAAACACAGTTATTGCAAACAGTTATTACAGAACCATATCATAGAGGCTGATGAGGTATCTAGTTCCTTGAACCTTAGTGTTCATAAATGACTAAGGGTAAAACAGTCAGGAATGAAATAGACAAATTAATACCAATGTCAGTACAAGATATATAAAGATACACTAAGCCAAGCAAAAATACAGCTGTCACACTACACAGGAAAGAAGTCAAGAGCAGGAGAGGCAAGAAGAGCTCATGCAGGAGGCTTTAGAAGGAAGCTCCTTTTTTCTCGGAAAAGTTGTTTCTTCATACTGAGCACAATACACCTGTGAGCCAACTCAAATCATCTGTCCTGCTAATGGCCTGCAGCCCATGGCTGGTCTTCAATTCTATCCCAGCAAAATCTGGAAAGCATTCCACCACTTAACTCATACTGTTTACGCCACACTTAAGTCACTACTACGTCTTTCTTTTCCGCTTTGCTGAGGAAGGACCATTGAGTCTATAGTTTGGTCCCAGTTATGGGCTAAACATAGACATTGATTTAGAGCCCTTCTATGGGGTTTACCAAAATCAGTCAGGGTATTTGAACTCATCTCAACTTTCAGTCTTTGATTCAAGGCAAGATTGCAGTCTTTCCATCATATTTCCCATCCAAGAACTTTACTTCCATGGAAGGAGCGAGAGCACGTTTGAGCTGGTTCCTGGTCAGAAGGCAGAAGAGGTCAGAAATTCCACAGTAAGTATACAGGTGCAGAGAGCATTGATTCTTTTACCAAATTAGGGGCCCAAATATTATGCATATTAAGACTATAGCCAAGTGCTCTAAAGTTGCCTTTCACTAAATCTTAAAAATCTTTTAATTCTGAGTTTGGGTGACTTTTTTCAGTTTGGTTTAGCATATTATTTTTCTTTTCTCTGTGGTATGCCTCCTAATAAGTAGGAACAAGAGCCTATTTATATCTACATAATCAGCATGGTTTTGGCATCCCCACACCACCAAATGCAGGTATAAAAGTAGAGGGAAATGAAGGAGAGACATGAAATATATCTTAATGTAAAAGCATCTGAAATTGCTTTAACTTTGATTATAATTTTAGATAATTTTAGGCTACTTTTAGCCATTTACAAATCAATCATATAATCTAAATTAATCTTCACAGTTCCAGCCTCAGAGCTGGAAAACAGAGCACAGTGCTTTTCTTATACCTGCCTTCAGTATTTTAAGACAGAATGAAGTATTTTCTAATGCTTTTTCCATTTCATTGACTCTGGATGCAATCTACAAGTCTGTGTGCCTACAGGACAGCAAATATGTCTAAGAAAAATAATTAGTTTAATATTCTCTGAAATTAGATCAAAAAATTGTACTTGCTGCTCAGTTAATAATTTATAATCATCAATATTATAGGGTCACAGAAAGGTAAGAGTTGGAAAGGACCATTGGATATCGTCTAGTCCAACTCCCCTGACAAGGCAGGTTTGCCTAGATCAGGTTGCACAGGAACTCATCCAGATGGGCTTTGAATATCTCCAGAGAAAAAGACTCCACAGCCTCTCTTGGCAGCTTGTTCTAGTGCTCTGTCAACCTCAAAAAAAAGTTTTATCTGATGTTCAAATGTAACTTCCTGTGTTCCAGTTTGTGCCTGTTGTCTTTGTCTAACCACTGGGCACCACTGAAGAGCTCTTGATATCTGCGATTTAGGTATTTATAAGTATTAATATGATCCTCTCTCAGTCTTCTTGTCTCTAGACTAAAGAGCCACTGGTCTTGCACCTTTTCCTCAAAAGAGAGATGCTTCAGTTCCCTAATCATCTTCATAGCTTTCCACCAGACTTTCTTCTGTAGTTTCTTACCTTTCTTCAACTGGGCAGCACAGTACTCCAAGTGTGCTCACACTAGGGCAGAATAGAGTGGGAGGAGAACCAGAGAACTTCCCTTGACCTGCTGGCCACACTTCCTAATGCACCCCCAAGATACCATTGTTATTCTTGACCACAAGGGCACATTGCTGGTTCATGGTTGTTTTCCACCAGGACTCTCAGGTCTTTCTTCAAAGAGCTTCCATCCAGTAGATCAGCTCCTAATCTGCACTGATGTATAGGGTTATTCCTCTGCAGTGCCAGGACCTTACACTTGCCTTTGTTGAACTCTGCTAGATTCCTCCACACTCAATTCTCCTGTCCAGATCTCACTGAATGGCAGCACAGCCACTACTATCAGCCACTACTACTAGTTTTATATCATCATCAAACTTGCTGAGTACATTCTGTCCCTTCATCCAGGTCACTGATGATATTGAACAAGACTGGATCCAGTACTGACCCCTGGAAAACACTGCTATCTACAGACCTCCAACTAGACTTAGCACCATGGATACAACTCTCTGTGCTTGGTCATTCAGCCAGTTCTCAATTCACTGATCACTCACCTAATCCACATTTCCTAACCTGGTCTATGAGGACACTTTAGGCTGTGTCCTCACACTTTACACAGTGTCAAAAGGCAACATCCACTGTTCTCCCCTTCATCTACCCAGCCAGTCATATCATAATAGAATATCAGATTAGTGAAGCACAGTATCTCCTTGATGCTGGCCACTCCTGAATAACATTCTTCACATACTCATGGATTCAGAGAATATTAGAGGTTGGAAAGGCCCTCAGAAGACTATCTAGTCCAACCTGCCTGCCAGAGCAATATCACCTAGAACAGATCACACAGGAGTGCATCCAGGTGGGTTTTGAATGACTCCAGAGAAGGAGACCCCACAATCTCTCTGGTCATCTTGTTCCACTGTTCTGCCACCCTCACACTGAAAAAATTTTTTCCTTATGTTCACATGGAACCTCATATGCTCCACCTTGCACCCATTGACCCTGGACCTATTGTTGGACATCACTGAAAAAAGCTTGGCTTCATCCTCCTAACACTCACCCTGTACATATTTATAAACATTACAGGATGTTAGAAGTTGGAAGGGACCTCCAAAGATCATTGAGTCCAACGCTCCTGTTGGAGCAGGACCATAGAATCTAGCACAGGTTATTCCTCAGTCCCCTTCTCTCCAAGCTAAAGAGACCCAGCTCCCTCAGCTTTTCCTCAAAAGAGAGATGTTCCTTCCCAAGTTTAGAGATGACCTTTCCAATCACCTTTCCAAGGATGGAGGTAAAACTAACTGGCATGTAAATCCCTGGGTCCTCCTTGTCCTTTTTGAAGACTGGGGTGACACTGACTTTCCTCCAACCCTCAGACATGTTTCCTATTCTCCAAGAGCTTTAGAAAATGCTGAGATAGCTGTGCATAGGGTTGACCAAAACAGATGGAATCCCTTGCTGTTATAACTAAAACAGAATATTTCTTTTATATTCCTACCTCTTCCAAATCACTGCGTAATTATTTCATTTCCTATTTGCAGGTATCTTCATCATCTTAGTTCAGGTTTCTTCAATTTATTCTTCACTGCATTTGGTTAAATTCACAAATGTATTTTAATCAATTTCCTTATGAGTCCCTAGTTTTATTACTCTTCAGTGTCAAATACAGTTTTGTATTGCTGGTGTCTTGATTCTGCTAAAACATCCCACATTACTGTGTCGTTTCCTGCTGTTCATCAATTTCCATCAAGTGATTTCTATTCAAAGCTAATAAAAAAATATTTTGGTATTAGTAAATTATAGGGAAAAAAACTTTCTGTATTTTGAGAAAAGGGCAGAGTGCAAGACATGTATATACAGTTCTAATTATTTTAATTCATTAGTCTGCTAGGTCTTTAATTATACAAGCACAGCTTCTTCTAAGCCTAAGGCCAAAATGCTTGTTTGCCCCTTACTTGCTTTCAGTAACATAGCCAACACAATGGACACCAATGGGAATTAGGTCATCCACTTCGATCAACTTTTTTTTAAAAACCCCACACCTATAAATAATCAGACAAGTAATAGAGATTGCACAAAGGCAGTCTGACTCTTAGGATACTCAGTATATGACAGAGGAGAATTGGATTGCTTAAGACCAAAACCAGTGCATCATTGTGCCATATGAGTTCCATAAATATCAGGTTATGAGCTAAACACCTTGAAAAAAATCCTGTCTTTCTGAAGATAGTTCACTTTTTGTGAGTGCATAATTATTAGACTGAGAAGAATAAATAACTGAGCGCGTAGTCCAGTGCCATGGGCTATTATCAACTGTCCACACAATTAGGAGTTGCATAAAAGACTGAAGAAGAGCCACTACAGATTTCTGACTAAGCTGGCAATCAGCGTAATCAGAAATTAATTAGGGATTTGAATGCAGATGCCCTTTCTGGTGATTCTGGGAGAACTATGCTCACCTACAAAACTGTTCATGAACAGTATGCATAGAACAAACATTCACAGTGGCAGTTTGATCAGCTCTCACTAGTGCATTTGAACTGATTGCCAGATAAATTCCTTTATTGTTCCCACATCCAAAATTAAAATGATATACAGGACTGGTGGAATATATTGTTTCTAATACCTTAAAACAGCTCTGTAAACTTTGGTTAAAAAAAAATCAAATGAGAGCTTGTACCAAGGACAAAACAGGATAAAGCATCAGCAATAAAAGAGCAGTGGATTGTTCTAAGAATGGTGATGTGAAGGTGTGAGACACTCAATTCAAAGAAAGTCTTTAAACTGTGAAAGAACACGATTAAGTGAAAGGAGGGGAAAGAGATAGTACCATATCCCACAACATTGGTGAAACATGAAAACTCCATTGCAATGAGAGGTTACAATATACAGATTGTATAATTTGCTATCCTCCACTTCGTAGCAGACCAGTTTAATTGAGAGAAGCATTTATAATTGTTAGAAAGTACTTTTTTCTTTATTATCATGTGTGATTCTTATTAATTTCAATTAGGTCTAAGCCAAAATATGTTATAAAATATAAAGATTCACAACTATTATTTATGAATCTTATTGTTTATACTGATTAGGATTCAAACAAAACCTTTCAACAAATCCATGAACAGCATGCTTTGTAGCAGGTAGCAAGATTGTACAGTATTTCACATACAGCTCTTAACATGCATTTAATGATGAAAGAACTAACAGAACGTGCATATTTCCATTTAGTATGTACACATACACTATTGTGAATAAGTATCACAGAATCACACAGTGTTAGGGGTTGGAAGGGACCTCTGAAGATCATGTAGTCCAACACCCACCTCCCCACCCCCAACCTGCCAGACCAGGTTCACCTGCAGGCCAGACAGGAATGCATCCAGGTGGGTTTTTAGTCTCCAGAGGAGAAGGTTCCATAACCTCTCTGGGAAGCCCACACCATTGCTCCATCACCCTCACAGTAAAGAGGTTTTTTCTCACGTTGAGGTGGAATTTCCTGTGTTTATGTGCATTGCCCCTCATCCTATCACTGGGCACCAGTGAAGAGACTGGAGCCATCTTCTTCAAACCCACTCTTAATATATTTGTAACCATCGACCAGATCCCCTCTTACCCTTCTCTTCTCCAAGCTAACCAGCCTCCACTCTTGCAGACTTTCACAGAATCATAGGATCACCTGGTTGGAAAAGCCCTAATGTCTCTCTGTACAGAACTGTTAGACCATGTCCCTAAACACTTCACACAAACATCTTTTAAACATCTCCAGGAATGGTGGCCTAACCACCTGGGCATCCTGTTCCAGTGCCTGATGAGCCTTTCAGTGAAGAAATCTTTCCTAATACCTAGTCTAAATCTCCCATGATGCAAATTAAGGCCATTTCCTCTCACCCTATCGCTTGTTACCTGAGAGAAGAGATCATGGCCACATTGCTACAACCTCATTTCAGGTAGTTATAGAGAGCTATGAGGTCTCTCCTCAACCTCCACTTAGGCTGAACAGCCCAAACCCCCTCATCCACTCCCCATAGGACTTGTGTTCAAGACCCCACACCAGCTCTCTAGACATGTTCCAGCACCTCAGTGTCCTTCTTGTAGTGAGGGGCCCTAAAGAGAACACAGTACTCAAGGTATGGCTTCACATGATCACTTCCCTGGTCCTGCTGGCCACACTATTACTGATACAAGCCAGGTTGTTGATGAAGATGTTGAACTAGACTGGATCCAGTACTTGCTCCCAGGGAACATCACTACTTATGGGGTCTCCAACTGGACTCTGAAACACTGATCACAACCCTCTTAGCTCTGTTGTTTAGCCAATGGTCAATCCAGCTTACAGTCCAGTCATCTAAACCATACTTCCTGGGTTTACCTGTGAGGATGCTATGGGAGATGATGTCCAAAACCTTGCTGAAGTCAAGGTACATGTAGTACTCTTCCTTCATCTACCCAACTAGTCACCCCATCATAGAAGGCTATCATAGAGTCATAGAATGGCTTAGGTCGGAAGGGACCTCAGAGATACCTAATCAAACCCACCTGCTATGGGCAGGGATTCATCTCAACTAGACTTGGTTACCCAAAGCCTCATCCAATCTGGCTTTAAATACCCCTAGAGAGGGGGCATCTACAACACTCTGGGAAACCTATTCCACAGTGTCAGAATCCTCATACTGAATAAATTCTTCCTAAGATCCAGTCTAAACCTGCTCTCTCTCAGCTTAAAGCCATTCCTTCTTCTCCTATTGCTAGACCCCCTTATGGAACCTCCCTCTCCAGCCTTCCTGTAGTCCTGGTAGTACCTTCAGGTACTGGAAGGCAGCTATAGGGTCCTCTTGGAGTATTTTTTAGGCTTAATAGCCCCAGCTCCCTCAGCCTGTCCTCATAGGAGTTCCAGACCTTGGGTCATCTTTTTGGCCATCCTCTAGACTTGCTCCAACAGCTCTGTGTCCTTCTTATGATAGGGGCACCAGAACTGGACACAGTATTAGAGGTGGGGTATACAAGAACAGAGTAAAGGGCAAGAACAGCCTTGCTTGACCTTCTGGTCATAGAGCACCACTGACGCGTGTTCAGCATATCCAGCAGCTCCTTGCTCATAATTGCTGTGTTCCGCATGAGCCTTCTCACTAACACAGAGCAAAAAGGACTATCAATACTCTTCAGAGCTGTGAATTCTGTCATAGATACAGATCATAATGATTGAACAACTGTAAATCAAGAGTTGCTTTAACAGTAAATAAGTTGCTTTTTTTCCCCCCAAACTACTGAAAAGACTGAGACATTTATAATGGATTTGGATAATTGTTGCATTGTGTACATGTAGCATTAATAATGTTTCACATATTTTTGATGTTTCTTTAAAGCAATTTCTCTCTTTTAAAATGGTGATATAGAGTTTGAAGTCTTGTGGAAAAGGACATTTCATGATTTACTTCAAAAACCCTGGCTTTATGATCAGCAGCATGAAAGGTACAGCTTGGCAGTGCTAACTAGAATATCTGTGAAGCTCATACAGCTTATGCCAAGCATTAACTTGAGCCCATTAGTACTCAGAAAATGTGTTCCTAAGGCCAGCTACAGTGTTAACTCCCTTATCGGGGTGAAACGAGCCATGTGTGTGCAAGAAGGCATGTTTGCACACCCCATTATGTAGTTTCATGTCATGCTCCAGACACAGTAGTTCATTGTTTCAGAATGCACTTCCCATCATTTCATACAGTTGATTACACATATACACACAATCCTATTGAGTCCACAGTGCAAGGAACCATTTGCCAAAAAATGTTCTGTACTATGGGTGAGGTGGCACATAATTACATAGAGATCTTTTCCTTTTGTAGTAGCAAAATATTTTTACTCCCACAAATGTTTCCAATAAGAATTTGATTTAACTTTCTTTCTAGTCTAACATTTTTGGTTTTTACATTTGTCCCTTGTCAAATAATAGTTTGAAGGATGTAGGATCACACTCCTTGTTACAAGAAGTCTTTATTTTCATATCTCTCTATCTGTGAGAATAGGTGAGGATGCCTCAGCCTCTCCTCATAGGGCTTGTGCTCAAGGCCTCTCACCAGCCTTGTTGCCCTTCTCTGGACACGTTCAAGAGTCTCAATGTCCTTCTTAAATTGAGGGGCCCAGAACTGGACACAGTACTCAAGGTGTGGCCTAACCAATGCAGAGTACAGGGGCACAATGACTTCCCTGCTCCTGCTGGCCACACTATTCTCAATGCAGGCCAGGATGCCATTTGCCTTCTTGGCCACCTAGGCATACTGCTGGCTCATGTTCAGCTGGCTGTCAATCAGTACCCCCAGGTCCCTTTCTGTTTGGCAGTTCTCCAGCCACTCTGACCCCAGCCTGTAGCACTGCATGGGGTTGTTGTGGCCAAAGTGCAACACCAGGCACTTGGACTTGTTGAATGACATCCTTTTGGACTCTGCCCATCTGTCCAGCCTGTCAAGGTCCTTCCGGGGAGCCCTTCTACCCTCTAACAGATCAATATCTGCTCCCAACTTGGTGTCATCTGCAAATTTGCTGATGACTGAGTCAATCCCCTAACTGTGAAGCTCATAAAGTTCATCAAGACCCAAGCAGAAACCTTTTCATGGAGTCTTACTAGCCCTTGAGACAGCTTAGAGCTGAATCTGAGAAATATTAACACTGCACACTTTTGACACTTTTTTTAATTTGAGACTGATCCCAAGGGATGGAGTGAAATTTATGGGAACAAAATGAAACATAGAAATAGCTAATGGAGATTGTTTTGAAGTAAACGTCATGTATACATAGAATCACTTGTTTCATTACCATATATTTAATCACTTAACTGCAGAGAGTAGTGTAGAACTGATGCATCTATTTGAGCAGAGTATGAATTTCCTTACTGAAATGCCATGCTCCAACCTAGCATGTGGATTTAACTACCTACATAAAGATGAGAATGTCTGAGTAAGTTCTTCTGTGGACCAAATGTTGATTTCACTCGCAATCTAGCTGTTGGTCTACAGATATATCTGTATGTTGGGAAAAGCAGAGGGAATGGACCACAAGCCCTCCACTTGCATTGTGCTGCTTATTGGGGAAGTGGCTGAGGTAGGGTTAGGAATGAAAGGGTGAAGTTGAACCTGGAAAAAAAAGGTGTTGCTTTAATTTTGACTTTGCTCCTTACTACACAAGCCTATTTTAATACACTACAAATTACATTCATTTTCCCCAAGTTAGTTTTGTATGTGAGAGAAATTTGTAAGTGCTCTACCTGTCTTTATTGTGTCCCATGAGCTTTTTCATGTTTTCTCCCTCACTCTGTTGAGAAGGAGGAGTGAGAAAGCAGTTGGGTGGCATTTGATATTTGGTATCATCAGCCCTTCACAGTCAATAACAGGAAAAAATCACAAACATCATAATCTTATTCACATTTTCCCAAATAAATCCTTTGTGTACTTCTCATGGAAAACATGTCTCAAAGGAGAACAGAAATTAATTCAGAAAAAATTAAGACAAATCATTTGCATGCTAAGTCCTACATCAGTGGGGGAGTTCTTCAGATGTTTTAGGCCAGCAGTTTTTAATATTACAAATTCATATTAAACCAGTCATTCATTTCTTCTTATATTTCCCTGATTGCAGTTAAGAATATAAGCTGACTATTTATAAAAATAGTATTTTGGAACTATATTGCTGCAGAATTAGACATGCTTGAAAGGCATCATCACACACACAGATTTTCAAGAAAATGTTTTAAAGTGAAAATTTAAAGATAATTTTTTTTTTTTTCTATAGAGCTCAGCACAGATCTCCAAAATACAAAGTTTAGAAGGATTTTACCTCTTTGCCTTTACATCATGTGTGTTTGCAATGAAAGAAAAAGAAAATTTTTAAAAAAAAAAAGAAAGAAACAAAAAAACCCTCTGATTCTTCGCTTGGTCATATTCTAGTTATACTGTTTATGAGAAAAAGTCCTGAAGATCAGCAAAATGTTTGACTCCTGGGAACTGACTTCAGAAGTTAAGCTAACTCCACCTAGTGTTAAAAGAAGAAATCACTACTATCTTAGTTCTGTTTTAAAATAAGATGGGCACTAGAAAGAGGCAAGTGAATGAAAGACTTGCAAAGAACCTATAATTTTGTTTTTAATGGCTTGTCAAAGTAACATTTGTGTAGTGTGCTTGCTTCTGCAAAACAACATCACTGTACTAACAAACGGAAGTCAAGTAAGCTAATAAATAAAAGACTAGACAAGCAACAGTGAGCAAAAAACTAGAATTCAGTTTTGAATTGGCAGTTTAAATATCTATGTCATATAGTGTTAATATGCAGTTTAATAATGACTTTTTAAGCAGACACTGATGAAGAAAAACTGATGGAAAGGAATCAAGCTTCTCAGTTGAATTCAGGAAGTCTCTGAGAAGAATAACCAATACAGAGACATAAACATCAAAACTGTCAAAACTTTTTGTGGATGAGCCTCAGAGAAAATCAACAGAACTTTTGGGGGTGGAGGGAGGGATTTAGCATTCATCCACTCATATTTTGAGTATTTGTGATTGATAGCTCATTTGGAAGTTGCTTCTTTTCCTGCACTCAGACTGTTAATGAGCAACTCATTTTTGCTTATTTTTTTCACAGAATGGCTGCTGCTGTTTCTTGATCTTTTGATTGTTCACATACCCTTTGTTACTAAATTAAAAGCTGCTTTGACAACAAGTCATTATGACAATAGCCAAACCCATACACTTTGCATACTCATTTACAGAAAATGAACTATCCAAGAACAGTAAGGCAGACTTGGCTGGTTTGGGATATTTTACATATATTCATATAAATATTTGTGTTGCAGTCTGAAACATCATTGTACACTTCAATTCACAAACTAGAAGAAAAATATTTCCCTAAGAAAGTATCTGTGGCTCCTGTTTGTATGTCTTACCACCATTTTCCAAAATAAGCACCTGAAGTTCAAGAAAGACCATTTTTACATATTTTTTTAAATAATATATGAAAAATGTAAGTCAATTCTCTTAACAGTATGTACATAGTAGATTTGGGAACCATAATTCAGTATCCATCAGTTTTACTTTAGGTACATTCATAATGTGAGAGGGGGTTGAAATGCTTTTGTCAACAGGTATGTTAGCAAATAGTACAAGTACTCTTCAGAATTTAAGCAGAAAGCCAGTCATTATGGGATGTTGATGGGTCAGCTCATTACTGAAGTTCATCAGGTTATTTGGAATGCTTTCATTCATTGAGAGCAATAGAAAACACCTTTAATTCAGTGGTATATGAGTAATCCTCTGTATGAGAATAATCTCTGTAATTATATCACCACATTGTAACAGAGCATGTTGAATTCCTGGTATTGTAAATGAATATAGTGGCTTCCTCACTGAAAGAGAATGAAAATCATCAGGCTTTGAAACATTAAAAAGTACTGAACTTTCATTGAATTCAGCAGCTTGAAAGGAAATTCACACTATTTACAGAATCAATCAGAGCCTCAGAGGTCTATTTTGTCATGGTACCAATGATTATCCAAGAAAAATGCACATTCTCCATAAGCCAACAGAGGTGTAAGGGATGCTGAACAGCCATATCATTGTTTCTAATGTACTCTTCAAGAAGTAGTGAAACAAATTTCAAAGGCACTACTGTTTACCACTAAAGAGACTCAGCATTCTGTGAGACACCATAATTTCCACATACAGTGGTATTTACACTTCCATTCACACAAGCACATGAACTTCAGGTCAAGATGGATCTCAGATGCAAATGAAAAATAGCATCCAAATACAAATGTCTTCAAAACAGGCCCTGAGGTTTAGTTTGGAGTTCAGCCTGCTTTATATGCAATACATTTTTCATATGATCCCATTTCATAACTGAAATGAAGAGACAAATATATATATTTCAATTCCTACTATCTTTTTTTTCTGTTGGTTTTCCTTTTTTTTTTCTTGCTTGTGTGTGTATGCTAAAGATAATTGATAATTGTGGCATAACCAATACATTTTCATGGTTATTTTGTTATATTGCTGTGAGCATAAACCTGTCTGTACTCCCCAGTGTAAAGGAACAAGAAAGAATGAATGACTGCTTTTATGCAGGAGTGGTTTTCTGTTTAATTTCTCCATAAAGAAGAGTGAAGAGATGCAGACATTACAAGGGAGAATTCAGTTAATCTGTGATATGAATTACTCTGTGCAACTGAACTGAGGATACCTCAATTTAGTGTTGATGCTCAATTTGGCCATGTGGGCAGTTGAGAAGGAAAAAGGAAAATAGAATGCATATAATGAGCAAAAATTAAAATGCTATTCATCTTTAAAAGAAAAAAACAAAACAAAACAAACAGTGAGATGAATGAGATCTGGATTCATTCCACTTAACTTGACACAGCCTGATAGGTTAGGAGCATCAGTAGGTTCTCTCTGCAGATTAAAAAAAAAAGGAAAAAAAGGACAATTTTTCCCATTTATCCCACCTATGCCCATTATACGGGGTTGGAACTAGATGATCATTGAGGTCCCTTCCAACCCTGACAATTCTGTGATTCTATGAATGAAGTCATCTCTGGTGGTATGGTCTCACATTGTTAATTACAGGGAAAATCAAGTGCCCATGCACTCATATATGGTATTTCAGTTTGATTCATGTACATGTACTTGAGCTTAAACAAGACAGGCAAAGGGGGCTTAAAAAAAGGAAGTGGCACAAAGGGAAAACCACCTAAACCAATTCTTAAGCTATCTATGGTAAAACAAGTTAGCAACATAATTCTGTCTTTATTATTTGTTGAGCAATGTACATCTTGTTAACTGAAAGGCTGAAATACTCCAGTTCTGTTGAACAGCACAGCATCTTTGACTTGGGAGTTGTGTCGCTGCTAAACACACTTAATTTACACAGGCTATTTAAGATGTTAAATGAACCATAAAGGGCAGATGACAGAGACAAATAATCCTTTTCCCTGAAAGTGCAGAGTTTCAGGGTCTGGGTCTCCATTTTAAACTGATGCAGTGTGTGACACCAGAAGACCCAGCTATCACTTTCTATAAATGGCTTAACCTTCAGCTTTGTGTGGTCTGTCTAGTACTGTGCTCTGTCAATTAAAGATGATCAATATCTGTCACATCAATGCTGAAAACACGGAGTCGCTTTTTGGAGGTAAATAATTAGTTCAGAAATGCTTCAGGCAATAATTAACCAAACTAGACTTATTAAGAACACTTGCCTACAGCATTTTTCCATCTCCATGGTGTTTAATATCTATCACATAAATTATTTAGATCTAAGCATTTCAGTTTTTAACAGTGTTATAATTCACATTGTTTGACTGGTTACTCTTTTTGACAATAAATTATTTGCAAATCACCACACCCTACTGAACCTTTAGACCTCATGTTCATTTCTTTCAGTCTACAAAGAGAGAAGCACGTGAATTATTTGATTCAAAATACTCTAATTTACATTTGTATTCAATAGTCATGGAGGGGTGACTGTGTCATATGTTTCTGTTTGAATCACAGACTACGGATTTGATTTTACAAAGATATCACATTGAAGTCACTGAGCATTAGAGTGAAAGGCTAACACTCTTGACTATCCATGAGATGTTTTTTTACATTGCCTTTAGAAGGAGTAAGGAATTATGGAAGACTTTTATGGTGAAGTCCAATGATGTGTCCAACGTATAGCAAATTTGCCTCATCTGACTCAATGACACAACAGAAAAATGTCAATTGTATTGGCCACCAGCTAGCTATGTTATGGTTAAACAGCTGGTGGAAAGAAGAAAAGGGAATTTTTGTCAGACTGCATGTTCAGATTTTCCTTGGCTTGCTGTGGGATTATTACCAAACTGAGGTCGTAGCAATTGCTGACTTTTGGAAGCATTGTTATTCCTCTTGAAGACTGCAAAGCTTCTAAAGTGCTCATATGGAATCTGAGCACTCTACCTGTGTTGCTTTTATGACAGTGGAAAAGTTACCACGATGAAGGCAAAAAAAGACTTTTCATGCTTCTGTGTTTGGTGGTCCTGTGATATCTACATATTCAGTGGACTATCCTACCACCATTCTTATGCAAGTAATTTAAAAGAGCACAACACAACACAATCTGGGGCTTGTGTAGGTGTGGTTTAGGTTTGTCTGATTGGAAAACCATCCTTCTTCTTTACACATTTTGTGGAAAACATTTTTGCTAGAACATTTACACTAACAAAAGGAAGGAACAATTCTATAGCCCAGCTTCATAACTAAATGAATTAGCCATTTTCATCCCCTCTGAGCTCAGTGGAACTACAGAAAGTCCATATAGGATTCTGTCCTTGCTTTCTGCTCTACTTGAACAGATTGATGGATAAAATTCATATCGTAGATAATCTGTCTCCTCCAGTGCCTCAGGAACTTCATAAGCATGGAAATACACTTCATTTTACAAGTGGTTTTTTTAACAAAAAAAGACTTCCACCATGGAAATTATCAGTCCTAGATTAATTTCTGTATTTTATAGAATTTATATCATCCATTTAACAACATAAAGGTGACTAGTAGGAAAATCAAATATAAAATCATAATTTATGTTTTACCCTATAAAGCAAAGAGCATACTGACAGGAATTGAAACACCCTAAAACATAGCAGGAGAGATTTTTTTCTACTTATATCCACCTAAAAATCTTGAAATGTTTAAGCACAAACAAGTTAATGTAGAAGTACAAACAAGTTATATATCTGGAATAAATTTCACACTTAAATTTCCACTACAGTTTCTACAAAGTGATTCAGTTCTCTGACCACTGGCACAAATTCTATATTACTCTATATGACATTTTCTGGAGTTGAACTATTGGCTGTGAAAGGATTGTAAGCTGCTTATATTTGAGGTAAAATGTGTCCTAATTTTAGTAGTATAGAACATAAGAAGCTACATATTGTTGCTAGCTGTAATGAGCTATCTCACACTGCAGTCAACAGAGATCATGATAGCAATTTGTAGGCAATTCACTGGGCCAAATGTTGGTCTGCTCCTTAGGATAACATAAATCTTTCCCAGGGCACTATTATAAGATCTCCACTGACTATAAGAAAATCCCTGAAAAATCCCACCTGTCCTTGAGGCAGTTAAAGCTAAGGCAAGAAAATCCTGCTCAAGATGACAAACTTGAAGGTATATAAATTTAGATAGATTAATTTTAGTCATTGTTTATTTCACAACAGACTTTTCTCTGCCCATTATCTTGAAATTTCTTTGACACGACCATGCCATATCACACAGTTCCTATTTCCATTTACTTCTTTCAGGATTTTTTCACTGACATCATATATATCAACACCTATATTATATTAACTGTGAGAATGTATTCTTTTCCTCCCATGTATTTAAACTGTAAGCATTAATTCAGTTGTAATATATTTATTATCAATTTAATGAAATACAATCTGTTTCACACTGGTATTATTTGAGTGCCATTTATTTTTTTACAGCAGTTGAGGTCTGATAGGAGTGTAAAAACCTCTAAAAATGCCAACATTTATTTATTCATTATAAAATTTAAAAAAAAAAAAAGTAAAGTATCCATTTAGCTAGTTTGGGAAAGAAATATTATGTCAGTATATACTTTTTTTCTCCAAGATGTTTCTTTGAGTTCAGCATAAGAACAGAAAATATTAAAGAAAAACCATGCAGTCACCTGAAACTGTTTTAAAGTTATGGATGATAATCTATGTTTCCAAATAAATTGCTACATGATTTTTCATAGAATCCAAAGAAAACAAAGTCAAATGGTGCATTTTATTATTTCACACTCATTACAACCTCATAGTTAAATGATACTCTAACTGTGAAAACAGATTGATTAATTTTCCATATACTCCCAGGCATTTATACCTTTTCACTGATCTTATTTCTATTCTTTTTCTTTTCATGGATTGTTTACCACAGAAAGTCTGCATCACCACTGCTAGTACTAGTCCTGTGATCACTGTGTACCTGACTTCCTTACTATTACACAGATTTAACTCAATTTTTAACAAGTGGAGAGAAGTACAAACAGAAGAATAAAATTTCAGTCCTTTTGAAATCACTGGAGGAAATCCTATTTGTATTTGTGTCAGAACCATATCCATCTGATGTCTTGGAAAGGTTAGGAGCAGTCAGTCATCTTCTACACTATCGGGATGTTTTCTGTGTACTTTTAAAATTTCTTTGCAAACATGCTTTCCTTCAGGGACAAATGGACATTCTTAATTCTTAGTAAACATTATATCTCATTCCAGAAATGCGGCATTGTTTAGAAAAAAGGGAAGAGTCAGAGATTGAGGAGAAAGAATCACTGACAGGCTCTAGAGGAGGGATGCCATGCAAATTGGCAGAACAACATGAGGAAATGCAAATTAGAGAACAGTAACTTTAATGTAAATAATATTTCTTATACCTGTATGTCTGAAGTCATCCTTCATGACAGTTTAGCATAAAATACTAGTACAAGCCTCTGCACAATTGAGGAAAGAGCGCAGTCTAACAGAAGCAACCATTAGCATGAAGGAAAGGTTGATTACCACTGTTGAGGTTGTCAAATCTAAGTTTTTTGGGGAAAAAAAAATATTCCATTCCTGTGTTCTCAATAAATTGCCTGCTCTATCACAGGATGATTTCCACTGCAGTTTCCCAGGATTGATTGTGAAACTACAGTCATGGAAATTTATTATGAATCCGACAGCTTTTAGATACCTTCCAAAGAAAAACATCCAACAAAGTATTTAACCTCTGAACTGTGAAACATTTTTCTATGGTGAATTTTCTATGCTTAAAATCAAAGCTGTATTTTGTTTTATGCTATCCCATATTTTGTATTTGAGATCCATTTTTTTCTGCCATTTTTTGAGTACACTGGCTGATAACCACCCATTAATTGAGGAACCTCCAGAGAATTTAGAGCATCCTTTATCACAATTGACCTTGTCTGTATCAATGGAAAACCAACAGAACACATGTATGAGATCAAAGTATTGGCATTTGCTCTGACGTTTTAGCAGCGATGAGGAAAGCAAATGGAAAAAACATATTAGATATTGATTCCTTTGTTCATTCCTGCATATCCTTTAATTAGATTTAGATTGTAAACAATGCTGTTGTATTTCGTGGCCTCAAAAAAGTCTACGTATAATTTGAAGTATTAGTCAAATTAAGTGCTTGTTATTTATATACATCACTAATGCCCATAGTCATGCAAATTTTCCTTTAATTTGCATTTTAGAAAAGGTGGAATGCACTTTTGAATGCATTATGGGGAAACACACTAATCTGTTTTTCAGAAAGGGAAACAAATCAAAGAAGCCTATATAAGGAAGCATTGTTAAAGGTTATGTTCCAAGTATACGGACAATGTAAACTTGGCAATAGATCATAATTCATGTCTTTTTGTTATGCCATGGCTGTCACTTTAGCTACATCAGCATCTGCCGTGCCAGTACCAAGTAAATAAGCAAATACGTCTCTCCATTTTACGCATACAATGGTACATCACAAAATTATCCTTCACAGAGCTGACATGAGTCCAGCAGTGTTTATCAGCTTGAATTTGTTGTCATACAGGGATAGCCCTGTAACTTCAGGACCATCTCCCTGTTCGCAAAGCATATTGCCGTATTACTAATCCCAGCCTCCTATATTTTGCCAGAAAAGTAGCAGCTCTGAGAAGCCAGCTAAGTAGTCTGCATAATTCCCCTGAACACTTTAAATTCTGAAGGAGTTTATTAGAAGGGACCAAAGAATCCTGGAATGGTTTGGGTCGGAAGGGACCTTAAAGATCATCTGGTTCCAACCCCACCTGTCATGGACAGGGACACCCTCCACTAGACCAGGTTGCTCAAGGCCCCATCCAACCTGAGTTGAGTACCTTCAGGGAGGTGGCATCCACAACTTCCCTGGGCAACCTGTATCATTGTCTCACCACGATCACTATAAAGATTTTTTCCCTAATGTCCAGTCTAAATCTACCCTCTTCCAGCTTTAAGCTATCCCTGCCCCATCCTGTCACTAGAGGCCCTTGTGGAAAGTCACTCCCCAGCTTTCTCATAGTGTTGAAAGGAGACCTATAAGGTCTCCCCAGAGTCTTGTCATCTCCAGGCTGATCACCCTAACTCTAGCAGCCTGTCCTCACAGGGAAGGTGCTCCAGGCCACTCACCATCTTTGTGGCCCTCCTCTGGAGCCACTCCAACAGTCTGATGTCCTTCTTGTGTTGTGGGCACCAGAACTGGATGCGGTATTCCAGGTGGGGTCTCATAAGAGCAGAGCAGAAAGGGAGAATATCATCAGTCTTCCTGCTGGTCACACTTCTTTTGATGCAACTGAAGATACAGTTGGCCTTCAGGGCTGCAAGCACACATTGCTGGCTCATGTTGAGTTTTTCACCAACTAACATCTCCAAGTCTTTCTCCTCAATACTACTCTTGAGATATTCTCCAGCCAGTCTATATTTGTACTTGGGATTGCCCCAACCCAGGTGCAGAATCTTGCACTTGGCCTTGTTGAACTTCATAAGGTTATCATGGGCCAACCACTCAAGCCTGTCCAGGTCCCTCTGCATGGCTTCCCTTTCCTCCAGCATGTTAACCTGACCACAAAGCTTAGTGTCATCTGCAAACTTGCTGAGGATGCACTCAGTCCCATTATCCATATCACCAACAAACATACTAAACATCACCGGTCCCCGTACTAACCTCTGGGCAATGCCACTTATCACCAATCTCCATTTGGACATTGAACCATTGTCTACAGCTCTCTGAGTGCAACCATCTAGACAGTTTGTTATTCACTTAAAAGTCTGTCCCTCAAGTCCCTGTTTTTCCAGTTTGGTGACCAGGTTGGTCTTCCCTTGTCCACTGCTGTAACTCCATTACAAAAGGCCACCAAATTTGTAATGCATGATAATGGTGAAACCATGTTGATAACCAGCAACTGCTCTAAGTTGTAAGAAAGTAATAACACTACATAGGGTGCTATGCTAATTCATGGTACTCAGGTGATCCTAGCTATCACTTACTAAGGTAGCCTGGATTCAGGATTACAGTGCAATGCAGCCTAAGAATTGCACAAACAGACAACTCATGTTTGAAAGTAGTAATACTGTCTTTAGTTTTTCTTCATATGGATCATTCCTTCATTGGATCATTCCTGCTTTGGAAGGGAAAGAGGGAGGGAGGTGGTGGAGAAGAAGAGGTCCATCTCTCAGTTATTTTTGTTACTGACTTTACGTGGAATAGGTGCAGCAATAGACATCAGTACTAATCCTCAAAATTAGTGAGCTGATCTGAATGAATAATCTAAATGAATTGTCTACTCTTCAGCAAACACAGGCAAATGCAAAGTTATGAATTGTATGTGGACATTTTGGAGACAGTCCAGTGGAGGGCTACAAAGATCATCAGAGGGACAGAGAACCTGCTCTGATGAGAAAGAGCTTGGATAGCTGTCTTGGTTTAACACACTCTACTGTAAACAAGCTCTACTCTCATGATCATAAGAGGACAAAAAGAAATCAAAACTGAACCACTGTTGCACCCCTCCCTCCCCTTACCTCCTAAATGGGACAAGGAGAAAGAGGATCTGGGAGGCACATAAGATAACAGAAAGAAAACCATCAGGAGTTGAGATAAGAAAAAAAATATTTTATAATACTATATAATATGAAGAAAAATACCTGTCTATGTGGCAGACAGGGGAACAGACTACACATGAACTGCATGTATGAGTAAACCAAGGGAAAAGGGAAGCACCCCAACCCAGAACAAAAGTCTAGAACAGGAAGCTTTACAAGCTATAGGATGAACTCTAAGTTGCATAAATCCCTTTTGCCCCCAGCCAGACATTTCCTTTTGCAGTGA